>NC_081523.1:9298924-9633924 GCF_030273125.1 Centropristis striata
GTTGTTTATTACCCAGAAGGGAACTAGCAACAATTGGACCCCAATTGTTTCTACCACGGACAAACATTTGTATGTTAAAACCACACGAGTGGAAAAACTCAGCAGTCTACTAAACAAATGCTTCCGTCTACTTTCATTGTATGACATGAGGACAGAAAATGTGTATTTTTCTTTGTGTAAAATGGAGAAAAAAATAAAATTACAGCTCAGCTCAAATTTGCCTCAAATTGATTAACAATCAGTATCAGATACAACACCTTCTATCTTTCGACCTTTGATTCAGATATAGAAAAACTCCCCCAAATGAAGCCCTTCAACGGAAGACGGAGAAAGTGGTTGAATGGAAGAAGCCTCAGGAGGAGAGAGAGAGAGAGAGAGAGACACAGAGAGAGAGAGAGAGAGAGAGAGAGAGAGAGGATCCCTCTCCAAGGAACAGTGAGACACACTAGACGCGGCTCATAATTGCAGTTCAAAATGAAATGTCTGTGGGAAAGAATCTCATAGTAATCTTCTGACCTCACCGGGCTGCAAATTCTTCCACTCAGCTCTTCATTTCACCACGGGAGCAGCGCTGGTGAGGTCCAGTCATCCAATTATCCAATCAGTACGCTCACTGTTGGGTATATCACCCACTATGCACCTCCTCACCTCTCTCACTCACCTTCACAGTCAATTTGCCACACACACCTTTCATATCCCATCGTCTTCCCACTCGCCTCCCAAGTCACATCAGAATAACCTCTTCATTCTCCTCTGGAGCACCAGAAAAAAAGACCACAATTCCCATTTGACTTCACCTTCCCACATGCTCCAGACTTAGATAGAGAGTAGGGATCAAATGGTTTTTATTGTTTATTGCGCTCCTCTCCACTTCTTCTTCCATGTAATGCAATAGTCTGGAAGAGAGTATAGCAGATGTATGGCAGAGTTGCTATAATTGCAAAGATAATTGTCATAAATGGTCAACTTCTCTGCAGCAAATTCATTCCTGATTATTAAGAAACCTGTTATTAAATTGTAACATAAAACTCACTGGGACTGCGGGGGCCTCGGGGCATAATTTTAATTTTCAATTTCAGGAAAGACATCTACTGGGAATGACTCAAGCCACTACAGATGAGTGCATTTTACTGAAGAACACGATCAAACAGAGAGGAGAACAAGAGCAGACTGAGGGAGAAATTCGCAGAAAGTTCACTCTGTCTGTTCTTCTTGTCATGCGTCATGGAAGGTTTTTTATAGCTGATCTTGTTTCCCTTTTAATAAACATCTTGACCAAGAAGTCGAGGAGTCTTTAGACTGGACTCCTTGCTCTTCAGTGCTGTCTGTAGTTTTTGTCTTTTGAATTTCATTTGATGCTGAAAATCAGTCACTCTGGCTCTGACAGAGGCTTTATTTTTGATGTGAGCTGAACGGCCAAATTTAGTGCTAAAATTTCAGGACCCAGTTTCAGATATTAAGCTCTGGGTTGTTAACCGCTCTGCCCAAACCCTCATCCACAGCCCTGTTATTGCATATTAAATGATCAGTGCAACCATCTTACATCTGTTTATGGCTCTGTCCATCTCATTTTTGCTCTTTTTTGCTCCGGTTTGTCACTTCTGCATCTGATGTCGGGAGATAATCTTGTTTCATTGGACATGATATGAAAGTGATGATGGGTGTATGGATGGATGTGTTGATAGAGACATGGAAATACAGTCAAGAAAAAAATATTAGAACACCCTTTTCTTCAATTTATTGTTTATTTTATTGTCTGGTACAACTTAAGGTACATTTGTTTGGACAAATATAATGATAACAACAAAAATAGCTCATAAAAGTTTAATTTAAGAGCTGCTATCTAGCCGTTTTCCATGGTTTTCTTGATAATAACCAAAATCAGTATAATCATTAAATTAAACTCTTATGAGCTATTTGTGTTGTTATCATTATATTTGTCCAAACAAATGTACCTTTAGTTGTAGCAGGCATTATTATGAACAAGAAATTGAAGAAAACAAAGGTGGTCCAATCATTTTTCCCATGACTGTATGCTTTTAACACATGTACAGTGATTTAGGAAGAAGAAGCAGATCCCTGTGCAGAAAGAGGTGGATTAATGGAAAAAAAAAATCATTTTTGATGCTGGCTACAAAAAGCTACTGCACTCCGAACTATGTGCAGAAAATTGGAGTCTTCCCACTGCTGAATTAAAGACAGAGGCGAGCATTTATGAGCCAAGAGTCGGCTCTTTCATGTTTGATTAGACATATGGGTCACGCCTGGGTCTGAAAATTATCATTTTGTGTGGTAATTGGTAGTGTTTTGTTGTTTACAACTGAAACTGTGGTGTAATTACAAACAAGGAATCTGACACTGAGTCAGGAAATAATATTTGTCTCAGAGGAGCACTTGAGAAAAAAGAAGTAAAAAAGTAAGCACTATGAGAGAAATAGAAGACTTCTGTTGATAAGAAAAGAGGCTAAGCAAAGAAATTAAACATTTGTAATTACTTTCTGGGTATGAGAGGGAATATGAAATTGTTGTGGGTGAAGACTAATGGTCATAGGTGAGAGAAGAAAAGGTGAATGCATGTGAAGTAATAGTGAAGGTTTGTGGAGGTGCAGGAAGAAGTATAGAAGTAGTTTGTATTTGTTCAAACTTCGGATGACAAAAGTCCAAACAACATTATTACTTTAAAATGCCAACATCCTGTAGAAAATAATCACTCACAATCAAAAAATGATCAGAAGAAGTTGGAACAAAAAACACTGGACAGAGTGGGGACATAAATATATATTGTTGTTCGCGGTTGTAAAAAAAGGCTGCAGTTTCGGTGAATTTAGGCTACAAAACCACTGACCGAGATTTAGGGCAAAAAAGTTCCTGGTTACACGTTATAAAAGACAGTTTAAAAAGTTAATAAATGTACGTAAATGCAGACAGTGAAGTAGTTACGAGAGTAAGTTATGTAAATTACATAAAAGTACGTGAAAAGTTACTTTTGTTTTCACATCGGACACCATTTAAACTCTTCTTAAACTCTCTTAAACTCAAGATTGCAGGGGAGAAAAGTTTAAAGCATAAATATGAGTCTTATATCGCTGCCTGTACAAACGCCCTATTGACCAGTCTTAAGGAGGACCAAACTAAAATTGTATTCCTGTCTCAACTTTCTAATTGACAGTGTCTTGTAGTGCTGGCTGAGCTGTGTGTGTCTTGCCTTGTTTCATTTGCGTTCTGGACGGGCAATCTCTGTCTCTTGTCATCTTTAATAACTTGTCAACCTTTAAAAACAAAGAAACTTTGTGTAGTGTCAGTAACACCCTTGGATTAGTTTAAATGGGTAAAATAACAATAAAAAAGTAATCTAACTGAAATGAAAGGAGTCTCTGTCCTTCAATATTCTCAACAAGCTTTAACCCGATCGACTTCACACATGGATGTTGTATTGCTTTCACGGTGTAACTTTTAGAATAGGCGATTTTGTTCCGAAAATAGTTTGGTCCCAAATAGCTTGCGGTTAGCAAATATATTTGTGTAAATGTGTATATATGTGTTTTACTTCACCACAGGGGAAAATCAACATGAATGACAGATTCTCAGGTTTGGCATTGCAATGTGTCCTCATTCAGATTCCTGCAGAGACCCTGTATGTGTGTGTGTGTGTGTGTGTGTGTGTGTGTGTAAATCAGGATTAGCTTGTGTGTAAGTGTGCCTGAGGAAGCATCTTGTATGTGTGCAACCATTATGTGGTGTGCTTGTGTGTGTGTGTGTGTGTGTGTGTGTGTGAGTGTGTGCGCCTTCAGCCTTAATTTGATGTCTAAATAAGTGGTTCCTGCCCCCAGGGGTTTCCTAGCAATATATCACCGCAGCAACAATGGAACTGCCGTTGTCATCGTCCCCGGGGACCAGCCGCTTGCCCGCTCATGCATGGCCTTGTGGGAAATGCGGACCTGGCGAACAACGCACCGACGCTAAATGATGCATGCACACACACACACACACACACACACACACACACACACACACACACACACACTCACTGATATGTGGTCACATATGAACCTGCAACCTGCTCATTTATTTCTCTTTTCATTTCTTGATATGCTCACCCTGTTTTCTTCTCCCTCGCTCCCTATATTTACATCCTCCTCATCCCGTCTTCTCTGTTACACTTCCCTCTTCTCAAGGTGAGATGTGTGACAGTTGCTTTAAGTAAATTGGTTTTTAGTGAAGTGTCCAAAACAGCACAAAGGGAATATTGAAAAGTCCTTGGAGAGATCCACTTAGAGAGGAGAGAGAGACAGTCAGACAGGAAGACAGAAAGGAGGAAGAAAGACAAAGACGACAGAAAGCTGTCTGCTGGAGTCTTTTGCCCTCACTATTCATGTATTTGCACAGTTATAAGCCAAATAATAAAGGTTGAAGAGAATGAAAGATAATTAAATGAGACCATTACCAATCAGAAAGCTGCGAATAAAACTTCTCCTCATGACATAAAACCTCACTGTATAGTTTGTTTCTATCCTCAGATACGACCATGAGGGGCATTTCCAAAATAGCACATTTACTGTTTGTAGGAAATCAAAACATCCACACATTCTAAACGTAACCGTTATAGTCATTGACGTTGTGAAATTTCGGTTTAGGCAACAGAAGTATTTCCCTATGGTTATAGGAGAAAAAAAGAACATGGTTAGGCATTATAAAAGATAGTTAAAAAAGTAAAATAAAACAAAAAATAATAATAAATAAAGGTTACTACGTAGCCGATAAAACTGCCAGTAGTTAAGTATAAACACAAAAACGCAACACAGGGAAGTTAAGTAACTTTACATCAAATAATTCTGTCTATTTTTGATTGGATTTTTTTGTTTTTGTTTTTTTAGCTTTTTCACCTGTAGTGTCATGCAAAATGTATGTCATTTTACAATATTTAAAGGCCGTTTTCTCAAAGGGAGTTTTTCTTAATACTCTCAGCTGGAAATCTCCACTTCAGTAGCACTTACACTTACATTACAGCACTTTTTTTAGAAAACTTCTCATGCAAAAATAATTGTGTTAGTAATGCACCAGGTTTGCATGGTGATATCTATTATTTATTTATTTTTACCTTACTCACCTGAAGTGTGACTTTAACCAGGTCACACATAGTACTGGGGAGCAGTTTAATGTCACTATTACTGCACTTAAAGATGGTGCTAAGATGGTTCTGAAGGGATGACCACTCTAGTATATAATAATAATATAATAATATTAATAATAATAATCTCCCTTTCAGGAAACAATAATCTAGTATAATCATATTGAAGCAATATTGTAAAATGTATTTGCATCATTTACATGGTAACAAGCTGGTTTCACGATGATTAATTTAATAATCACAACGATGTGGAACTTATTATGTCACTGTGCATGTTAGTGAACAATAATGAGTAAATGTAGTATTTACATCTAATTTGGAATTCATTTCGTTTGGCCTAATGGTAATAGAACTCTACATGATGTGGAGATGATTGGAGAAACAAACAAACAGACAGTATCCCCACAGGCAGTGTTTAAATTAAGCTGTTTCTTTATTTTTTCCCCAGTGTGGATATAACTGAGCCGTACTTCTCAAAAGCTACATACACAAGTTTGGCAGCGCTCCATGTCATCAGCCAGTACTTCATTTGTCAAATTAGGCATCTTGTGATATGTTTTCTGTGCTTTCCAAACCCTTTACAAGATTGTTACAGTTTCCTAAATCCAGACTGAACCAAAAAGTCTAAAACTTTTTCTCATCACTGCTTAAAAAAAAATGTTTTCCACATGATGCCAGATGAATAAACAGATATTTTTCAGATTACATTCTAATAAACATCAGAAAGTTATTTAAAGACTGGTTTAGCACATTATGGAAAAATTGTACCGCTATTTACCAAACTAAACCTGTAATCAGTCATTGTTAGCAGAGGTCGGGCTCTCAGTCGTAATTGCCTGTGCGACTAAGATGTCATTTTCTCTCCCTCTTTGTTTCAGTTTCTAAACTCTCAGACGATCAACTCAATTCACCTTCCAAAACAAATCTCTCTTTCTAGCCTCGCAACCAATTAGCGTACTAGGAAATCAATTAAGCCCATTGCTAAACGAGCTATTAATAGAAAGCTGACAAACAAAAGGGTGCCATATATCATGACGGGAGCTGATGTTTTTAATTAGTGTAACATTTAACATCCGTAATTAAGAAGACATAATGAAGAGATATGACTGCAAAGTGTCCGCTGTTCAGCTCCTTTGAGGTGATGTTGAGTGTGTGTGTGTGTGTGTGTGTGTGTGTGTGTCTTGGTGTTTGTGTGTAAGTTTAAGAAATATGTTAAGGCCTTACCTGCTGTGTATGATGTACTTAAAGCTATAAAAACAGATTGTTGTTTAGAATATATTAATTGATTCTGTTGTCTTAATGTCTTTTTCAACACCTTAGTAGTTATGAAAACAGAAGAAATGTGCACTTGCTGTACTTATGCACTTATTATATTTGTAATATCATGATAGAATACATTATTTGGAACAAACAATGTTGTGTTCTGGCTATTTAATTGATTAAATGTTACAATCATATCTCATATACAAAGGGAAATGCCAGTAAATGTACTTGTAATAAAAGTGGGAACAACAGAAAGAAATCAAAAGTTGCCAGGTAAAGAGGCTCATTCTTTAGTTTAGTCACACACAAACACGCACACAAACAATTCAGCTGCTGATTTGGTTACTGCCTCAACAAAACGTAGACTAACTTTAGAGAATTATTTGATAACTGCTACAACTGATTTTGAAATGGTTGCCAAGTTGCTTATGTAAGAGCCACAAATTCCCAGACAAGATACTTGAGACATGACTTCAGCATCCTCAATGATGGCTCTGGCCCTGACCTGGTCACCACTGACAGACATGGGCCTATAAATTGACATTTCTTAGTTTTAACCCTCTGGAGTCCACAAAAGCTCCAAACACTAGAAAACAAAGCAGCGTGGAGCCCTACTGTAAATTTACCTCTAAAGTTCTGGCTGTAAACTCCATGAGGCCAGTTTCAGTTTGATGATGATATACCAAGTAAAACTGGAGACAAGCTCAAATATATTTAGTATAAAATGATAGAACTGGATGTAACCCTCTTATATGTTATATTTGCAGCCTTTGTTCACATTTGCAACATTTAAAATTATTTAATGAGCATGATAATGTTTTAAAAAGTAAAAAAAGGATTCAAAATCACATTTGATGTTGGACTAAAGGACTAAAAAAAGACACAAAATGACCAAAAAAAAAGACACAAAATGACTAAAAAAGACACCAAATGACTTACAAAGACACAAATTGACAAAAAAAGACAAAATGACCAAAATTTTTACACTAAACACACAAGACACAATTAAAATAGAGTCACACTAGAATAAAAACCAGAGTTGGATCACAGGATCACACACAACCACAAGATCACATATATGTTGGTTTTTCTTTGTTTCTTTTTGGTTCAAAATGTTGATCCAGTAAGTCAGAATAAAAAAATCTATTATTATTAGGTCATATAGGTGAGGTTGTACTGGAAAAATGACATACCAACATGGCATTTAAACATTTTTGGTGGTGTATACGGGCAGGATGAAAAGGATTCAGAAATGGACAAAATAGCCCAAGACTCCATAGAGTAAGTAAAAAAGCTGAAGCAAAAAAACCTGATCTACAGCATCACTGCAGGATATAGGTGCATGCAAAATACATGTTGGGTTCCTACTTATATATGTATATATACTTGCCACAAGGTAAAATATTAGGCAACTTTTAATGAATTGGCTTCAACGAGGTGGAGAAAAACACATTTTTATCCTTGCCAACAACATTCTACCCTGCATTTGTGCCCTGCAGCTGCAGTGTTGTTGTGTTGCAGTGAGTGAGAGATGGAGAGAGAGAGAGAGAGAGAGAGAGAGAGAGAGAGAGACAGGTACAAATGGAGCAGCAAAGACACAGAGATGCTGGTAATAGCGGTGTAAATATGTCAGTGTGGCCGAGCTAGGAAGCAGGGGAGTTGACCTTGGTCATAGTTTAAGACCTGTCTTTTATCGAGCTAGCTAGCAGCTCTGAGAGCCATTCATCTGCCCACTGCCTCGTCTTTCTCTCTCCTTCTCTTTCATTGTTTCTTTTTCTGGCTTTTTGTCTCCTTGGTCCTGCTTTTATCTGTCTAATTCCTTTTCCCTCTTTTATCACTCACTTCAGAATTCAATTGAAAATCCTTGTTATCACTTTGAAAGCTTTGCATGGTCAAGCTCCCTCTTACATTACAGCGTTACTACAGCCCAGGGCTTGTTAGTTGTACCTCGCTCCAGACTTAAAATCAAAGGTGCTTGGCTTTATGCTTTTGAAGTTTTGGCTTCCAGACTTACCAAATCACTCCCACAGGAACTGATCTATGCTCTTTTGAACAGAGATCAAACCCCACCTGTTCAGACCTGCCTTTGTTCAGTTATTTTGGTGGGGTCTTCTTATCTTAGAACTTTCTCGACAAAAATGTTTTATGTTATGACTATTTTTTAAAACTAATGAAATGGACAACACAGGTTGATTTACAGCCTGTCTCCCTTTCTTCAAGCAACTCTATCCCTATGTACTATATCCTATATAATTTATTGGTTGCCATATTCGGCTTAAGCTGTGTTCAGACTATTGGTTACAAAACATCAGTTACAAAGGTAACTGGTAACATGAAACTACAAGTGCATCTCAATAAATTAGAATATCATGGAAAAGTACATTTCCAGTAGTTCAAGTCAAATAGCCCCAACCAAGTTTTGACTGCATATAGATGGACATACTTTTTAGAGACACTTTCATATTAAACATACTTTTAAAAATTGTTTTTTTTGCAATATTAAACATTTGAGACACTGAATTTTAGGTCTTCATTAAATTTAAGCCATAATCATTATACTTAGAAGAATATTAAAGAAAATTAAGACATGAAATGTTTCATTCTGTGTGTAATGGATCGATATAATGTGTTAATTCCACTTTTTGAATTGAATTACTAACATAAATAAACTTTTCTAGGATATACAATGCAATGATTTGCTGCACTGAAATGTAATTATTACAAAGACAATTTATTCCACGTTCAAACAGAGGGACTTTTTTGTACACTAATTCTGAGTTTTATGCATTCTGTTTTTATTTGAGTTTTACACAGCGTCCCAACCTTTTTGGAATCAGGATTGTACAAACTGACGCCCTGTAATTGTTGCTGCATGCTGGATGTGATGCATTTCAGCTCCCCATTGACACAGTGAGGTGTCAGTCAGTCCTATTGTTTCTGGCAGCAGTCATATAACACACATTTTAAACACACACTAGCTCGCTGTGGCACTGAGCTATAACTATGCGACCACATAGGTTGCTTGTTTCTACCCTGAAAAATGACACACATGACTGTTTTCAAAAACTAGAGCCCCTACTTCCAGCAGGAAACAGGAAGCAGGAAAGTCCTAAATAACACAAATTGTTTAACTTTGTAAAACAATAGCAGCTTGTTCAAATTAAGGCAACAAAATTTCTTGCTTAAGATCAGAAAAAACCTGGTTAGGCACAGAAAAAGATAAATAAATGGTCTTTACCCGTTTCCTCCAAACATTCAGGTCAGGGTAAATCAGTTGTGGATGTGTTTGTCTGTTTAGTCATCTTTTCACCAAAATGCATGCTGGGATTGTCTCCGTTTTAACAATGCGACCACATAGGTTGCATGTTTCTACCCTGAAAAATGACACACGACTGTTTTTAAAAACTAGAGCCCCTACTATCAGTAGGAAACAGGAAGAAAGAAAGTCCTAAATAACACAAATTGTTTCACTTTGTAAAACAATTGCAGCTTGTTCAAATTAAGGCAACAACATTTCTTGCTTAAGATCAGAAAAAAAACATGGTTAGGTGCAGAAAAAGATAAATAAATGGTCTTTACTTCCAGAAGTGAGGTAGTTACATGGGTGACATAAAGCGTGACGTAGATGTGACGTAGGTTGAATGGAAGTTAAGTTATGTAAATTCAAATGACTTTGTTGGCTTTTTTTTTATCCACAAGACATAAACAAAAGTCTCCTGTGTGAAATTGTATGTTTTTGTGTTCTTTAACCCATCAACCACGGACCTTTACATTCTTTATACTCCGTATCTTTGCTTCCACCTTAGTTTTTACAGTCCGTAATGTTACTTCCACATTAGCCTACTTTATAATTCCTTCACACAATAAATTCAAATGTAAATATAGATCATTTTAAGCTGCTGTACATATTTTCTTTTACACATTTCTTGTTATTTAGGCAGGTTATAGCAACTTTCTGTGTATTGTGGTGCATTTTACAATGTAGCAGCAAAATATAATATATAATAATATAGCATAGCATATATAATGCTCTTAACTGATGATATATGTTCTCAGACGCACATAAGGCTATAAAAGCATACCCACGTCAACGAGCACTTAAACACCACTTCAACTGTGAAGTATTGTTGCTGCACACGTACATGTACAGTACATGACGTACTTGCCTATTCACATACCAACATAGATGCTTAATCTGAACTTATTCTGAATGTCTTTAGAATCATTTCATCTAACAGTAGCTTTTACAATGTCACTTTTACATTCACAGACGTAAACATTACTTCCTCTTTGTTCCTTCTTTCATGCTGCTTAATCACGCTTCCAAAGAGGCTCGATTCTCTGTGTAAGTTGCACACACACCCACCCAGTCTCACGCAACCACAAGTCCTTGTTAAGTCTATTACAGCATCTACAGTCTCAACGCATATTTTTAAACTGGCTTAATTAGGCTTTCTGACTGTGAAGTGATTAGTGGCAACATTTCAGTTTTAATCAGTTTCTAGAACGCCTCTGGAAATCATGTTTGTGATTAATTTTTAACCCACTCCTTTTTTATTTAGCAACAAAAAGACCATTTTGAAAAACGAACTGTAGGTAACAGCCTACAGTGTCTGTGAATTATATCTGCACCTATAGAAGCTACTATTTCACCTCCAACAGCTGAAAGATTGTGCATAAATACCATGAAATCAAGCTACTTAACTCAGACAACCGGTGTGCTCGGGATCAGCTGATGTGTCAGCTTAACTTCCATATTACTATCACCAGCTGAGCGGTCTATTTAAAAATGCCGTTCTTCCTGGTTCCCCCTCGGGGGTTGCATTGATCTCTCCCCGCTCTCGCTTTTTGCTGTCTTTAAATTAGCCTTCACAGAGAGCGATATGAAACAGAGCCTTCATGCCAAAATAAAATCTATATTTACATGTATTCTCATTATAATGTGTCTATTCAATTTCTGACTGGCTGGGCTTTTAATCTACTATGCCCTTGTGAGGACTGGGCCGACATGCAGCAGTATTCTTTGACTCTTATAAGTACAAAAAAAAATGTTATTTAGAAGGCAGTGTGATTGTGAGCAGAGGGCAGACTGCTGAAATCCTGGTCTGACTGAGTCAAATCTGCAGAGAGAGTGATTGAGAAAGCTCTCTCCCCACCTTGATAATGACTCTGGGAGCTCAGCTGCTAATTAAGTCAATGCTCAAAGGCACAGTGATAGCAGCTCTGGTGAGGCTGCTTAGTGCTCTGAAGTCTGATAAACTTGGCCACCAAGCAGCTCCATCTAGGCCCTCGTCCCCTCGATTCTGGTTTCCTGCCAAAGTCCCACAATCCTGTTCAGGTCAGGGTAAATCAGTTGTGGATGTGTTTGTCTGTTTAGTCATCTTTTCACTAAAATGCATGCTGGGATTGTCTCCGTTTTAATGAGTATTGAGGATGGCTGGATGAATGGAGGACTAAATGAAATGCACTGCTGCTGCATATTAAGTCTACGCTGTCTGAATTAATAAGGCTGCAAATACAAGCAAAAGGAAATATATCCCTCATGACAGCTGTGATATAAAAACAACAAATATAATATATTTGCTGCTGATTGGTGAATAATCCATCTGTGATTTATTAATGGTCTCATAGAATTAATTTATGCCACGGTGTGTAAAAGGAGACGTAAAACAGCATTATGAATACAGAATCATTTACTGTATCAAGCTTTCATTTTTACGTGACAGGCATCATCAAGGAGACACCAAATAAAAAACAAGCGTGCTAAAAAACTCAATTAAATAATGACGTAGCCTATATCCTCCTCCTTCTACGGGAGCATTCACTAAAACCATAAATCTTGAACAGCTGAAGCTGTTGACATGACATTGTGAGTATGGATGTTGATAATTGATGTTTTCATTAGAGGCCTGTGACATCTTCAGGTTAATTGAGGCAAATGGGCAATCAGCTGCACATCTGGTTCATTAGCAAATCTTCTAACATCTCTGTTCCTTCTCCTGATGATGATGATGATGAAGGAAATCATCACTTTTTTTGAAGTAACTTTATTATTACGTATACTTGTATACTTGTATAATTATTAATAGATGCACAAAAGTCAGACTAACTGTATTGAACACTGGTGGTAGCACCTGGTGGTTTGTATTGCAGTTATTTCAAAGCCTCATGTTAAATGTCTTTATTTTGCTGCTAGGAGCTGGTAGCTGAAGTTTTGTCTCATTTCAGCCTTCGTTCTTCTCTCATTAAGGTTTTTTTTTTGTAATTGTCAATCTTAAAAGCCAGTGCATCCATCATACAATGCGGTCTCACTCCCAAGTCATCACATGCTGAAATTTTGTCACGGCCCTCGGCGTGTGATACTGATGTACAAGGCATGACCTTTTGTTTTTTTTTGAGACTAATTGGGCTATTGGCTATTAGCCGCGTTCCTGTTTAAGCCGAAGCGAATTTGAAGAGAAATTTTGTAATTTCCCATTAAAGAAACGGCAAATGAGCGACATTTCTATCAACTGGTATAGAGCGAATGAACAAAGCTGCATGAACACACTTTGGTCAGAAGATAGTGATGATCGGATAACTTTGGCCACCCATGAGGGACACTTCTTCTTCTTCTTCTTCTTCTTCTTCTTCTTCTTCTTCTTCTTCTTCTTCTTCTTCTTCTTCTTCTTCTTCTTCTTCTTCTTCTTCTTCTTCTTCTTCTTCTTCTTCTTCTTCTTCTTCTTCTTCTTCTTCTTCTTCTTCTTCTTCTTCTTCTTCTTCTTCTTCTTCTTCTTCTTCTTCTTCTTCTTCTTCTTCTTCTTCTTCTTCTTCTTCTTCTTCTTCTTCTTCTTCTTCTTCTGCTTCTTCTGCTTCTTCTTCTTCTTCTTCTTCTTCTTCTTGGTTTTCCAGCAGAGCAGAAACAGCTGATCAGCCATGTCAGTTAAAAATTTGAACATATTCAGAAAACAACATTTCTATCTCCCGTGTGCTTTTATGCACATTTGTTTCCATTAAGCTTTTCTCATGCCAATCTCCAAAATATGCAGAGAAATTTGTTGATGGAAACACGACTAGTGACTACAATGTAAAACTATCTGTAGGTATTTGGATGAACAGTAGGTGACCGGTTCAACCCACCGGTCCTCCTTGATATCGTGGCATATATCTCATAGGGCCACGATTTAAAAATAAACAATAAGAGAAAACATTGTAAATGTAAGAAGTAGCAGCAAAAGTTATGTATAAGTTTAAAGTTATAATAGTGCAAGGCAGTTAATATTAGCAGCAGAAGTTTTCTGTTTTACATAAGTGTGCAATTGGCACAAAACAAGTGTATAATCCCTACAATTATGTTTAGATGGATACCATTAACTTTATATATTAAGAGGAAATTCAACTTTTTTTTTCCAGTATTGAAGAAAATGATATTATGAAGCCAACATCTACACATGTATGGTATTGAAACATAAGGTCCTTCCTTATTACTGTGTTCAGTTTTTGATCAGGGCTGTTGCCACCTGCCTGTGAACCTGAATGTGCTGTATATGATAATGTATGAGATTGTCTGTAGCACTTTGCACTATCTATTGATTGTGTTACCTTTCATTGCTGCACTGAAGTTTGTGTAATGCTGTAAATGTCAGAGCTGTTTATCATTTTACATCTTTCACTCCACCGTCCGGACTGTGTGGCAATAAAATGAACATGAACTATGCCTGAAGAGGGATTGGATCTCTTTCCAAATCTGTCATCCATACCCAACACGTGCGCTTATTCATGCAACTGTGTGTGCGTCAGGGGCACGCTAGGTGTATGCATGCACGTGTGTTCATAGAAATATGTATCTGAATTTGTGCAGGTATCGCTGTGTGTTTATGTATGAACATGTGTGGTTCCGGGCACATGTGTGTGTGTGTGTGGGTGTGAGAGGGCCCAGGATTAATGCCTTGCTGTCAAAGGGCCCCAGATGATGAAGTAGTCAAACCACAGGAAGATGGGAAGAAGAAAAAAGTCTGAGTAAGAGAGAGAGAGAGAGAGAGAGAAAATGTGGACGGATGAAAAAGAGACAAAAAGATCAGGGAGAAGATGTTTCTTTCTTTTAGAGAAAAAACGCTGTTAATCATGAACAATATATACATATTTTTGATTAAAACAAGAAGAGGAATTTTATAGATGGAAAGTGTTTGCAGTAAATTAAGCTGTATTACTAAACAGCCAACAAGGCAAGCATCCAAACAGATATAAATTCAAAGATGGGAGTTATAGTTTCAGAGGCTGGGAAATATCAATGCAAGTGCCTCGACAAATAAATTATAAGCTAATTAGAGATCAGATAAACAAACACTAAGGAGAGAGGAAACAATAACAATGGAGGCAAAGATGAGGAGGGCAAAATGCCAATTTGGATTAGGTTATGAATGGCTTTTATACTGAGAGCTGAGTAGAGGAATCTGACAGAATATATACTGTATAGTTTTAAAGACCAGCCCCACAGCTGGGTTATACAGAAAAAAAAGAACATGATCAAAATGTAAATGAACATGCTGTTTCAGTCTCTTATTTTCCTTAAGGGGAGCAATGCTAGGCCTGTCACAATTACTACTTTTGTTGGATTATATATTGTCGATAAACAATATCATTGTCATTTTAAGCATTATTTTATTTTATTTTATCAGCATCACTTTATGCCAATGTAACCCTGACTTCATGGTTTGGTAGTAGGGCTGGAGGATATATCGATATATTTTTAAATGTGATATGGAATTAGACCATAACGTACATATTGATAAAGTTCAAATTTGCGCTGTGATCCTTGATTCAGGCAAGCTGCTTTATGTATAAATGCTGCCCTTTCTAGGGTTTGTCATATTTGGTTCTTTTGTAAATATATTTATTTCAGAAATAGATTGGGCTATTTTTATTTAAGATTTTTATTTATTTAAATGAGCACTTTATGAAACTTTGATTTAAAAAAAAAGATGCGTCTGTTGTTATGCAGTACTAGTGAAGTGCCTGTAGGAAGTATGTATTCATACACTACATGCAGACCACTATGTCTGCAACTCCATAAAACACTTACTTTTCATAAGGTACGCACATCATCCAACACATACACACTGAACATTGATATTGGCTGGAAACTATTTAAATATTATTGGATAATCACACACACAAGATAGGTAGGCTAAACAGACTAAAAGATGATATGAGGAAAGGATTGACAGATTGATAGCTCTTTCTCGATTCTGTGGGTGGGTTCCATATCGCCCTATTTGGTAGCGTTCTCCAGTCTCTGTGGCTGGTGGGCAACAAGCGGCCTACAATATCTCTTATTTACTTATTCTTTAATCTTCTTTAATCAAGACCAACATCGGTATGTCAATATACACTCAACTAAACTCTCTCTGGGTTCACAGCAGTGTGTTATTGCATCAGCTTGTGACGCCCCTCACATACAACTGAAAAACAAGGGCAGGAAGGAACTAATTAACCTTAGGCCAAGGTGACATGTAATATTAACAATTACACATGAAAATAAATAAATAAAATAATAGTTGAAGTGCCTTACATGATAATTAAATAATTATTTGTAACCAAGATTGTATTGTGTATATTAACTAAGGTAACACATTAATAAAATGATTGTATAATAGCATAATAATGCAAGTACATCCTTTCAAAGAGCAATGAACTTTTTAATTCTTAAGTATATTAAGACATTTGAATTGGAACATGAAATAAATACTGCAATATCCTTAATAAAGATAAAGCATTACGTAAAATAAAACCACACATCCAAGACAATATTGTTTTTTAATACAAAAAATATTTAAATAAATATTAAACATTCATTACTCAACGGGCAATAAACTACCAATCTGGTTCGCCAAAAATCTTTGTTGAATAAGTTAGATACAATTAGCAACCTGCACGAATTTCCTTTGGTTGCCACCGTTGCTTGATAATGATTTTGGTTATTATAAAAAAAATAAAAAAAACATGGAAAATTGCTAGATATCAGCTCTTAAATTAAACTCTTATGAGCTATTTTTGTTGTTATCATTATATTTGTCCAAACAAATGTACCTTTAGTTGTACCAACCATTAAAATTAACAAGAAGTTGAAGAAAACAATGGTCTAATGTTTATTCCATGACTGTTTTAAATAACTTTGACCTTGAGAAGTGCTACCCACAAATGTACACAACTATCACCTCACAAATTTCAGCACTGAAAACAAAATCTGATAATAATAGATCTGAAAAATATTTATTTGTATGAGAAGGTTAGCAACGAATAGGCAGAGAGTCTAATCACCACTCCGAGGCGTGACCGAGGCTGTCTAAAGGTCCAAATGACTGCTGGATAATGAGCGACAAATTGTGAGTCTGTGAGTGTGAAGTGTGTGTAGAAGATTCCACAGTTACAGGAAGCGAATCATCGGTACAGCTGGTGAACCTCTGGGTTGCCGGCGGAAACTCCAATCAGACCAGCTGAAGCCACCCAACTTCCTGATGAGAGTCCAGATTAAAACCCCCAGGAGTGACCTCAGCTGTCATTGACACACACACACACACACACACACACACACACACACACACACACACACACACAACCACACACACACACACACACACACACACACACACACACACACAAACACACACACAGGCCCACTCACACCTAGGTATGTATGGCAACACACACAGGCACCGTGACATGCACACACGGAAAAACCTACTCTCACAATCACACACACACACACACACACACATGCACTGTGATGCTAATTAAACTCCACACAAACATGACACTACATGCACATAGCACTGTACTAATTAATCCATACACACACATGTGAATATGCACACACAGGCTTGGACATGAGACACACATACGCATGCACACACACACACACACACACATACACACACACACACACACACACACACACACCAAGGTGTTAATTAAACATTGTGACAGGTGATGTCACTTCCCTGTGCCAACTCTGACAGAATAGCCATCCATCGCCCACTGTGTAAACCAGCTGCCACGTCTCTCGCTCTCTCACATGCAGAAACACAAACACACCACCTAGATCCTCTTCAGTAAAATAATTATACAGCCTATCATTTTTGATAAGAATTTCATACATTTATGCACATTTTCACTGCCATCATTGAGCAAAAAGGACCAACGTTTGGTGCATTTCTAGATTTGTGTAATGTCAAAAGAAAATCTAATCGGAAATCTTTAAACTAGGGCTGTCAAGATAATGCATTCATTTTTGATTAATTATTAAGTACATCACGGGTATACAATAAAAAAAGACCCAAATATCTCTTGGTGGGCTCTCATCAAGGCAAGGCAAGACAAATGTATCTGAATAGCACCATTCATACACAAGGTCATTCAAAGTGCTTTACAGAGGCTTAAAAATACATGAAAAAAACAACAGACATTTAAAGCATTAAAAGCCTGTAAGCATGTAGCATGTAATGTTAATGCGTATGCGGAGAGAGCCAGCATGAGCTGATCAGACCACACTTTTGTGTTTTCAACCCTTTAGATAGAAACACAACAGTGGAGCATTATTAAGATTTCCACTCTGGAGGATGGTTTAATTTTTTCTCGTTTTTAAGCCCCAAAAACACCATCACCGTCTAAAAGAAAGGAGTAAACCTTTTTACTCAGGGCTTAAAGCTTTTCTTGCTAGTCAAACAAGTCACATGGTTTAAGGGCACAGGCAAGTGTGTGTCAGTAACCAAAATATAATAAACTCAAACTAAGAAAAAACATTCAGTATTCCCAACTGTATGTAGAAGCCAGATGAGGCAGATAAAGGCAGAGAAACTTAAGGACTTGACAACACAACTGGCTGAACTTAACTTTGCAGATATCACTCTCGATCATAACACAATAACAATTTCATAGAGCTATCACACCACTAATAGTACTCATTGTCTGAGCTTCCTGATAGTTGCAGCCCCTGAAGAAGAACAGCTACCTGCTAACTGCCAACAACAACAAGATCAGGACCATGGAGAGCACCACAGGCCTGACATATCCACTAATCACTGGGAGTTGTTTCCTTTTAATACTTCTGTCTTTCTTTGCCCATGATTCATAAACATAATGTCCCAGAGGTTACAACTATCCACCCTGCATTAGTCTATCTACATTAAAATGTAGCTTAATGGGGGCGTCCCGGTGGCACACCTGGTTGAGCGCGTACCATAGAGGCTTTGTCCTCGTAAGCGGGCGGCCTGGGTTCGAATCCGACTCGGAGCCCTTTCCCGAATGTCTTCTCCTCTGTCTCCCCTTTCACTCTGTCTCTATCAATAAAGCCCAAAAATGGCCCAAAAAATATCTTAAAAAAAAAAAAAAAAATGTAGCTCAAATACAAAAATACACACCTAAACTGATACTTAAACTATACTAAAGAAACTTGCAGTTCCCCTATTCCTTATTTAGCAGTTTGTTTGCTTATGTGTTTTACTTTCATCGCATGGGTATCTTCTTTCTATCCTGGAAAACCATCAGAATTGGTTTTGTGTGTGTGTGTGTGTATGTGTGTGTGTGTGTGTGTGTGTGTGCATGAGGTGAAGAAAGTGTGTGTTTGTGTATGTTGGAGGTTGTCTTTCAGAACATCTGCTGAGGGGATAAATGATGCACCTGGATACCTGATCTTGAGCATTTACACATGAGTGCCAAATCCCGCCTGCCTACACACACACACACACACACACACACACACACACACACACACACACACACACACACACACACTCATTGCCTGAATCTTGGCTTCATCTCAGAGTTCATTTCACATGGCATGCAAAGCTCTGCTTTCATATTCCTGGAAGTTTACTCAGTTCCTAATGTGTGTTTGCACGTATGTGTGTGTGTGTTTGTACATGTCCATGCATGTGTGCACACATGAATTTGAGCCTTTCCATGTTAATAAAGCCTACAGATATAGCTGTCAGCTTGCTGTGTTGATTCAGGCTCAAGGCCAAATGCTCCAATATCCTCCCTGAGTCTACTGCCATCTTTCCATCTGTCCGTCTCCTCTCTCATCATCTCTCTCTGCCCGCATCTGTCTCTCTTTATCCCCCGACTGGCTATATGTGCATCTGGTCATCTGTCTGTACGTCTGAGTGTCTCTGTCCTGCCACACGGCTAATTCCACAATGAAGATAATGAGTAAATTGAACATAGAGACACTGCTTTATATCTACGGAGAGGGTTGGCAGGAGAAGAAAAAAAAGAAAAAATCCACCTGCAGATACTCTTGCACTGTTAATTATTTTCAACAACCCTCAGAGAACAGGTGCAGTGTTTTTGCATTCAACTGTGGTTTGCAAATGTAGTTAAGAAAGTGGAAGTGACATTGGCAGCATAATAGTAACAAGAGAGAGGGGGAAAGAGCTTAAAAAACAAACAAACAGCATTTTCTGTGACTGCACTCCATTCTCATCTAAGGCTGAGAAATTGCCATCTCTGATTATTCTATGATGCTTTCACCCAGTATTATTGTTAAAGACCATTTTTCTTTTAAAAAAGGAAGGACAAAGTAATTTACTGTTAATATTTAGTAATGCACTATCAGTATCTGGTCTTCAAGCATCACATTATAAGATAAGATAAGATATTCCTTTATTATTCCCGCAACAGGGACATTTTCAGTGTTACAGCACTTAAACTGTATAGCAAAAATAGAAAGAAGCATCAATAAAATAACAATAATTAGAATCAAACAATTTTAAAAAGAAATATCAAAAGTATTTACAATTCAAGCAAGAAGAAATGTAAAATTAGGAGCAGTAAACACAATAAAGACATACAGATTATATTTGGTAAGAGGTTTCAGTGTGGACAGCTCTTCAAAGTCAAGCCCCTGTTCAAGAGGCAGAAAACGGGAAGAGTGGGCGTGGGAAAAGTGAACAATGTACTTGACATGAAAAGTGTTTTTGTGTGTGTATCTGAGGGAGAAGTTCTAACAAGAAGCAACATTTTTGAATACTCGTAACAACGTGAAAGACATTTGGCTGATTTCAAGTATCACCTGAGTGTAATTATGTTTCTTATATGTATGATATGAGATTTAGCCTGCAGGAATGTTTGTTAGTTGCAGCCAAGTGTTGTGTGTTTGTTGTGACTCCTCACCTATGCAGAGAGAGATTATGAATGAAAATTTTAGCATCTCAGCACACCCGAGTGAACTCTTGTCCAGTGGGTCGAGCAGATTTGTTTTTTTATGAAGAATGAATCTTTGAGTTTATTTACATACACATGAGAAACAAGCTTATGCAGGAAGGCATTTATATATGCATTGATTATTCTATTTACCATAAAATCCATGTTTACATGCAGGACAGTAATCGTTCTCTCTACTGGCTGCTTTATTTTTGAAACCATTATGCTGACAGAATGACTGACAGAAGACACTGATGTATGTGGAGTATTTGCACTGACAGAACAGTGAGAATTCAGGCTTCAGTGAGAGTTTTACAAATCGCCAGATTTTCAGATGTAAATTTAGCCCTATTGTGACTACTTAGTGACAGTTTCTGTTGTGGTTGTAATTTAAATCAAATGTTTCTGAACACAGTGAAGCAATACTATGTCTGAAAATCTCATTTCATCCTGCTGCATTGCTGTTTTTTGTTTTTTGCCATGCACATGGGGAACTGATTAGAAACTCCAGCAGAAATCTAGCCAGGATTCTTTAATCCTCTGTCCCAATTATGGAAACTGGGGTTCTCATTTACATGAAGTTTAAAGCTGCACTAATCAATATTTTATATATATACAGCTGATTAAATTGAATATGCCTATATCAGTGACGAACCCACTGAGAATTATCACCCGACTCTGCAGTTCCCTTCAGCTTTACTGAGCATTTTGGCATCTTTCAGCTGATTGTTTTGGTTTTAAGTGGAGCATTTTGCAGCTAAAGTGCAAGATATGTTCCCCAGGAGTTGGTTGAGACCAAAACAGAGTAAACAGATTAATGAAGCCAAAAACACAACTCCAAATGAATGGTAATGTTTCTCTCAGTCTGCCTGATATCTATTTGCGAACAAATTTGCTCTATCAATCAGGATAATAATAATAATAATAATAATAATAATAACAGTAATATAAACATAATATTTTATTTGTCTTAAGTCCTTTAGCACCTTTCGAAACAAGGTTACAAGGTGCTTGACAATAACATAAAGACAATTAAGAACACACAATGAAAGCAATTTAAAAAAAGGTTAGAAGTTCAAGAAAAGTGAGTTTTTAAGAAGAGATTTAAGAGATGACACTGAGTTTACCTGCCTGAGATATCCAAATCTTGAAAGCCTGAACAACAAAGGCCCGGTTTGGATTTGGGAACCACTAGTTGAGCCCTGCTGGAGGATCTCAGGCAGCAGTCAGGCTCATATGAAGTAAGCGAATCACTATGTAAGCAGGAGCCTGATTGATGGCTTTAAAAACAACCAAGGAAATCTCACAGTAAATCCTAAAACTCACAGGTAACCAGTGAGGATTGGTGTGATGAGCTCACTTCTCGTCGTGTGACTTAAAAGCAGTGTTTTGGATCAGTTGGAGTCTGTGGATGTTATGCTGGTTGATGCCATTACAATAATCAAGTCTGGTAAAAAACAAGAGCAGGGATGACTTTAGATGTCAGTGTTGGTCTTACAGCTTGCTTCCCCCAAGAAGCTCACAAAACAACAAGTTCTCCAACATAAACGGCAGAAGTGGTGTGTCAGTACCACAAATTACGGCACGTAGGTACGTATCGCAGCTAGTGGTACATCGTCGCATTCTAAAAACACACGTACGGTCTGCGGTTAAAAAAGAGGATTTATGTTGTAAAACCACTGACCTAGGTTTAGGGCAGAACAATTCTGGTAAGACAGTTAAAAAGGTACGTAAATGCTGGAAGTGAAGTAGTTACAAGTGTCACGTGACTACCGCAAGTTACATAGAAAACGTGATTTACGTAAACAACGTAACTTAAGTTAAAAATGGTTTACTTTTGTTTTTACATGGGACACGAAGCCCGTTCTCCTGGGTGAAAATCTGCCACTTGTTTGACCCATCCGCCACTCCATCCTCCCACTGAATGTGGGAATCCGCTTTTTTAAACTTCTCTTTGCAGTCAATCACTACGTCAGCAAGATGCCGGTGGATGTAGTACAGCGGATGGTGAAATACGGAGACATAGCTTGTTTTTCGCTGCCTGTACACACAAGCATTTTTACGGGAGAACAGGCTGCACAAAACCAATCAACACAGCTTTAAGAAAGCAGCTTAGTACAGGAAGCTGATGTTAAATGTATGTAAACACACCTAATGGAGATAATGATGACTCGCTGTGATATGGAATTTGAAGAGAACTTTTTTCACACTTTTCTTTTCTCCTCTATGGACTAATATGTCATATCATTTATGTGTTTAGACCTGGTAAACCTGCACAGTTGATTACGAGCACATGGCACATGCAGTGATTTGTGGTCTCCCCCCCCTGCTGTAAACCCCCTCCCCCAATCCCTTGACCACAGCTTTCTTATCGACTTTCAGCTCAGCCTTTAATACCTTGGAGTGGCACCAGAGGATCAGGAAACTTCACCATCTCAGTCTGTCTTCATCTGCTCTGTGCTCAGCTTTACTCCGTCTCTTGTCTCTCTGCCTCCATCCATTTTTCCCCCCCAAGTCTGTGTCTCATTGCATTTGTCCCTGTCTTTTTGATCTCTCTCATGCACTTCTTTCATCATCTCGACATCATTCTTTCTCGCTCTGTCATACTTGTACTGTAGCTCTCTCTCTCGGTCCCCACTTCTGTCTCCGCCTCTCCTCATGTCTCACCTTGCCCTCATCTTTGCCGCCTCTCTCTCTTTCTCTCTCTGTCTGTCCCTCTCTGTTTTCCAATTTCACTCCCTCTCTCTCCACTCGCTGTGTAAATCCCCTCTTATCCACTCCCAGTAACAACTCGCTGCATCCGGCCCTCTTGTTCTGTCACTATGGATATTTGTTCTAGATTAACCTCTCACGCTCCCTCCCTCCACTCCCCTCTCTGTTGCCTTTTCACTCATCTCTCACCATTTTTTTGTTGCATCTCCTCCTCTGTTCTCCCTCCTTCTTGCTATTTTCTTGCTCTTTTGCTCTTCATCTCTACTCCGCCTCCTCGGGAGAGCTGCGACATCAGTTTAACTGGCATCGCGGCGTCTAGTCCAATGAAATATAAATGTCTGTCTCTCTCATGCGCATCCTCTGCTTCCATCTCGCTCCCATTTGCACAGAAAAAGAGAAAGAAGGACCCTGATGAGCCACCAACCGCCAGCCAATTCCCGGGGATGACACGCATGTTTGTGCCTCACCGATTGCCGTTTGCTTTTCATCTAAGGGATAGATTGAGCTCTTGACCCCCCCCCCCCCCCCCTTCCCTTTCTTTTTTCCTTTCTTCAACATCTCCTTTCCTCCTTTATTCGTCCCCAAAGTGTGCAGATGGATTTTACACACAGAGAGAAAAGTGTTTTCCATCTCAAATGTTTTTAAATATATATTTTCCTGCAGTCAGTGCAAGTGTTCAACATGTTGGATCCAAGTATGAAAGACAAGTTGTTTTTAAGTTGAACAAATAATAATTATCGTGATTATTGTTATTAAAACAAGCCGGTTTGAGAAAACAGTGCCAATATAACAACACAATTTCTGGACTAGATACAGAAATTAGACAGTTTTGATGATTTGAAATAAGAGATAATTTTTTGATGCAATGCTGTTCTGTTTAAGAATTTTACAAAATAAGAAAAACTTCTCAAATGTTTTGTTTTAGCATGAGCAGTCACACAAGAACGAAATTACGATCCAAAATTGGCAAAAAATTATGATGTAACTTGATCAGAAAATAACTGTTTGAAAAAAATGTTGGTCGACATACCAACTCTTCAACTAATCGATGGTTGATGGGGGCAAAAAATCGCACCGGGCCACCACTCCCCACATCCTAGAGCCATTCAATCGTGTGATTACACCTGTATCGGGTGCAAAATGAAAAATGAGTTTTAGTTGTTGAATGTTCTGCTTGAATAATTTCTGACTTTTAAGAGGAGCCCAGTGAGCCGGCTACAATCTGGCAAAGGTGAATATCGTTTGTTATTTGCCAAATAAATGACAACAATTTTAGTTTTAAACAAGCTTTTGAAAGATTTCTAAAATATTTATGTTTTCTTATTTTTAGGACGATGGTCTAATAAATTTGTAAAGCACTGTAGATATTTCTAAAAAAAAAAGGGGGGTAGGAATAAATACGTTTTTACTTAACTAACTACTCCTTTGTGAGCATGAAATACTCAACTTTAAGTACCGGGAGAATTTGACGTCAATGTTTCGTACAAGTTTTCCTTTCTTTTCTTCTTACTTTTGTTCATTTTTGTTCATTTCATCATTGCACTAAGGCCTGCTTGCTTTATATCTGCTTGTTTGGTTTTTAAACATGTTTGAAATAAAGATACTTCATCCATTCATTCATTGATTTTTGGAATAGTCTCCATGGAGAAAAACAGACCAGCCACCACTGCTATCAATCAAACAATAGACAAACAGATCAGAAGGTGTCGGCCTTACAGATGCTTATCAATTGGTACTAAAAAAGTGTGAAGGTTGATACTAATATCACCTGTTTTTATCATAAAAACATAATCCAGTGGTCTTGGTTTTCATTGCTCCATCTCCTCCAACATTTCTAATGTAAAATATCAATGTATGCATCCACAGAGCAAATACAATGTTAACCCAGTCTTAGAATGGAAATAATCTAATATAAGGAGTTGTGAGCGAGAGAACAAAAGAACAACACACACATTTAAACAACAGACATTATTTTCAATTAAGCTGCTTATACTGTGAACTACTGTCGATGTATGATGGATCTCAACATTTTCTAAATTGCATTATGATTCAGTGAGACATTGTGATGCGTTTCCTTTATGATGGAAAACTTTACAGAAGCGTTAATGTTATTATGATTTACTCAATTATTCTTGTGAAACAAAGGTTTGTTTTGTGAGTGAGGAAGCACGAGAATGATCCTGACTTATTGTTGACAATTACATGTTTCAATACAGAGCAGGCAGATTGACTGATGGTGGACCCATTTTGTCCAAAGGGAATTGCTGTTTTTTCAGCCAAATATGGAGACATTTTGTTTATTCCTGAAGTTAACAATACAGTATCTCAGTATTTTGCTCAACAAAAGACAGGAGGACTTGGGAATCAGAGCCCCAACTAAATAATGGATGCTCCTCTCAACCACCTTAGTCACATATATCAGTTATTTCTTTAAAGCAAGAAAAAGTAGCTTTAAATCTACTTAAGAGTCAGTTTTCAAGCTCATTGGTTGCCATTTCAACCTCAACAGCAAGACATTTGCTAAATGGATTTCATTAAGAATCCACTTGGTTTAAATGACAGTAAAAGTACTAATACCACACTGCAAAATTACTCCACTACAGGTAAAAGTCCTGCATTCAAAATATACTTTAGTAGTATAGTTTCAGCATCAAAATGTACATAAAGTATCAAAAGTAAAAGTGTGTATTGATGCATTTATGTAAGTAGCGTTTTAATTGTGCAAGGATTTGGTTTTATTTAACTTCTTAATATACTGTTATGAGGTTTATTCTAATAATCAAAAAAAAGATCACGGTAAATGTGGACCAGCTAAATACAGTGGAGTAAAAGTACAATATTTGCCTCAAAATGCAGTGGAGTAGAAGTATAAAGTTACATAAAATGGAATTACTCAAGTAAAGTACAAGTACAAGTAAATTGTATCCTCTCAACCACCTGAGTCACATATATCAGTTATTTCTTTAAAGCAAGAAAAGTAGCTTTAAATCTACTTAAGAGTCAGTTTTCAAGCTCATTGGCTGCCATTTCAACCTCAACAGCAAGGCATTTGCAAAATGGATTTCATTAAGAATCCACTTGGTTTAAATGACGAAGAAAATCTGAATTCAAAGGCATTATTGTGTAGCGTGTCACACTGTTAGAAGGCGGTTATGGAAGTGAAAACAGTTGCTTAAAACTAGACTGAAATGGAGAAGCACCCTCTAGGGGCCGAGCACCTTGTGACAATTGACTTATGGGCATTTTTTGAGGGGAAAAAAAGATGAAACACAAACTTTTTTATCAGTCACAACCAGATATTATACCCCAACTTTGAAAACAGACTAAAGTTAATGTTTTATGTCAATCCTACCAGTAGTGGAAGAAATATTCAGATCACTTTCTTCAGTAAAAGTACTAATACCACACTGCAAAATTACTCCACTACAGGTAAAAGTCCTGCATTCAAAACATACTTAAGTTTCAGTATCAAAATGTACATAAAGTATCAAATGTAAAAGTATGTCTTGATGCATTGATGTAAGCAGCGTTTTAATTGTGTAAGGATTGGGTTCATTTTAACATCTTAATATACTGTTATGAGGTTTATTCTAATAATAATAAAAAAGATCACATTAAATGTCGACCAGCTAAATATAGTGGAGTAAAAGTACAATATTTGCCTCAAAATGCAGTGGAGTAGAAATATCAAGTAAAGTACAAGTAAACTGTATCCTCTCAACCACCTGAGTCACATATATCAGTTATTTCTTTAAAGCAAGAAAAGTAGCTTTAAATCTACTTAAAAGTCAGTTTTCAAGCTCATTGGTTGCTATTTCAACCTCAACAGCACGGCATTTGCAAAATGGGTATCATTAAGAATCCACTTGGTTTAAATGACAAAGAAAATCTGAATTCAAAGGCATTATTGTGTAGCGTGTCACACTGTTAGAAGGCGGTTATGGAAGTGAAAACAGTTGCTTGGAGGTGTTTGTGTTGCATGGATTTATTCCTTTGTCTGGTGTCTCCATGAATGTGTGTCCCAGTGTGTGATTGTGTCAGTTTGTGTAAATATGTGCGCATCTAGAAATGTCTGTGTGTGTTTGCTGCACTTGGTAATTAAAGCAGTGTGTGCCAACCCAGCGACAATGTAATACCACTCTAATCATCCTCTGCTCGCCCATCTGTGTGCCCAACATGACTCTCTCCCGCTCTCTCATTGCACTGAGTGAGAGAGACACAGCGGGACAAAGAGAAACAGAGCGCCACTCATTTAGAGAGAAGGAGAAGGACAGACTGGAGACACCGACAGCTAATTAAGGGGACGCAAAGACATATACAAGTTTATATTTTATATAGTATGGTACTTAATGTTACGGTTGAGATTAATTAAGAGATTTGAAAACATTGGGTGGTGATACTACATTTAGCCCACAAATTATAAGAATAAACAGTCAAGTTTTGGTAAAATTTTCCTCCCTAAATCTTTCTCCTTCATATCTGCCAATAATTGCGCCACCTTTCTCTGAAGAAAAAGAAGCAGCAGCAGAGGTTTGTAACTACATACCGTAACACACATGCACACACACATACCAACGGACTGGAATAATAACAATCCAACAGACTTTCTGGCAGCATTTTGGATGGTAATTCATGGAGAATACAAATGGATTTGTGGATTAAGTTGGTTGCCGAAGATTTGGGGAACAGTTTTTTTTTCTCCACATCATGTTGTTCACACACCAAGGTCTAGTTTTCATTCACACATTTGTCAGTTGCTCACTGTGTTATGTTTAAGGGAAACCTTCACTCTTAAATAGAAGGACTATGGGCCAATTAAATCATTTTCTTTATGAGATGAAAATGTGGTCAACAGTGAAATGCTTGAAATGTTGTCAAAAGATGTTTTCTCAACAAGTTGGGTTAAAGTTGATGGTATGACTACACAGGTGGACTTGTTTGCAGTTTAATGGAAGAAGACATGCCAGGGTTTTGTCAAATAGTTGATATACTTCTGGTTGAAGATGACATTTTTTATTGACACACAAGCAATTTACAGAGAACTTTGATGAACATCGCCATTCTTTCAAGTATTACCAACTGAAGAAAGGTGTGTCATAAAAATCAACTGAACTTAAATGTCACAATGAAAGTTTGTACATTATACCTTCATTTATTATGTTTTAATTGACTGCATGGGAAAAAAAAATCCTTAGAATAAATGGTGTTTTTGAAAATGTATTTTTCGTGGAATTAATTATTCTGTCATTTTAATCATTGTTGTATTATAAAGTTTATTTTTTTTTAATATGTAGTGTTAATTTAACCCAGTTTAGTGAGTTAAAAAGCAACTCTTGACACAGTGTTTAATAGTTAACTATTTTGAAAATTTGAATTTAACTCTGTAGAGTGTGGAGCTATATAAACCCTGAAAAAGTGTTAAAATCAACTCTGTGGGAGTTAATTCAACTGGTAGGATTGACGTAAAACATTAACTTTAGTCTGTTTTCAAAGTTGGGGTTTAATGTCTGGTTGTGATTGATAAAAAAGTTGGTGTTTCATCTTTTCCCCTCAAAAAATGCCCATGAGTCAATTGTCACAAGGTGCTTAGACCCTTGCATCACGTCTGAGGGTGCTCCTCCATTTCAGTCTAGTCTTATGCAAGCACTGACAGGAACAGGGTGCTTATAGCTTTGTAACGCAAAGTAAAGTAATGTAGCTTTGTAAATGTGTGTCTATACGTTTAAAAGCCCGGTTAGTGGCACTAATATCACTGGCATATCCTATTTCTTTAAAAATCCTTTAGTTTCAGCTTTTCGTTTTCATTATTCGTCTTATTTGAAAAGAAGCATCGGGAAGCCAAGAAGCCAAAAAGACAAGAAGTCCACATTTTAAAAATTCACTGCACTTTTTGTACTCCACCCGTGGCTCCTGCCCCTTCTGTCCTCTTGTACCTCCCTTCTGCTCCCCTTGCCTCTCCTCATCTCCAACACTTGGAAATTGGATGGTCTAATTTCCAGCCGCCCACTCTTGGCTGCTGTGTCCAACAGGCTGAACACCACACTGTCAGCCTGTTGGACACAGCCTGTCAGTAGCATGTAACATTTATAAGTGGGAAAGCTTAATTTCCAGCCCTGGAGGCAAGCTTGCTTGGCTCTTCCAACCAAATGCAACCACAGAGTCACCTCATGTTGAAAATTTCAACAGTCAGGCGGATGTACATGATTTTATTAATTGTCTGGGGCTGGTGAGCGGCCCTGGCTTGGATTCCTTTGAGGGATCTGAAATGGGAAAAGAAGGGGGTAGAGGTTTTGGGAGTGCAGGTGGCAAAGTTGTACTTTGAATATTATAGTTACTGGTAGACCATATTGAATTCAAATGTATTGGTGTCTGCAGTGGCAGCTGAGCTGGAAGTGATCTACAAGGAAAGCCAAAAAAGTGACAAATACACTGCAGCTATTTAATGAAACCTACTGAAACCTTGCACTAAAAGCTCTTTATATTTTTTACATCCATATTCATTTTTTTTTAAAAGACACAATAGCTGTTGTAACAGTAAGTTACTGAGGATACCGGCAGCAATAAAGCTACATAATAAAGGAAGCAATCCGATAGATGAGCAGCAATTCACTGCCAGCTTCAGCAATTTACTTATTTCTGTCCCCCAGACTGCTCTGCATTTATTCTGTGTGATTTATTTTTAAGTGAAATTTCTGCCCATTGTCATGTCCACTTACATATGCATTGTGCTCGCTGTCAATGCAAACTCCACTGTCAGCCTGGGGAAATGGTAAACAGTGGTGTTCTTCTTCTGCTACACATGGTGTAACAGAAATAACAGCCACCTCGTTTCTCCTTCCAGAGAGGAAGCACGGAGCTCGAATGGAGGTTCACATTGAACTAAACTAGAGCCTCTGTCCGTCTGTCTGTCTATCTGTCTGTTCTTTGATATTCTCAACAACCGTTTATCTGATTGACTTCCCATTTGGCGGGCGTATTGCTGAGGACTCACGGACGTGCTGCGTGGAGTGCGAGCTCTTGGATGGTTTATCTACCAACGCGAGGAGCAGCGATTATGGAAGCTGAAACGGTTTACTAAGCCTGAAATCAGCTGTTCTTATCATCTTTTATGTATTTAAAGGAGTGTGCTTCCCAGACAGAGAACCCTCTTAATGATAATCATCATACTATGATCATATCATGATGATTAGGTCATGAAAATATTATGCTGGAGCGTTTTGTAAAGCACTGATACAGATTGTTGTTTTTATGGATTTTATGTAAGCAAGATGGCTGAAGTTGTATACGGCTCTTGTTGCTGATTAAACCTTCTTCTCTGTCCATTAAAGCTCTACTTTAGTCAACAGAACTGCATGAAAAGACAGCAATGTGGGATGGAACTGAATAATATATAGTGAGAAATAACTGCATGTGGGCTGTCTTTATCTGGAGTGGTACTGTAACGGACAGGGATAAAATAATACAATAGCCATGTTTGCATTAATGTCAAATCGAATTGTTGTGGGATAATCTGTCAATACTCATTAAAGAAGTAGAGATTGTGCGAGAAAGAAAAAAATATAACAAAAAATAGGTTGCTAAACGGAAAACTGTCCCACGAGAGAAAAAAACAGCTGATTAGTCATATCAGAACTTATTCTGAAAAATCGTTTCTATCTTCCGTTTAGCACATTTACTATCTATCGAAAAAGACAAAAAACATCTCAAGGGAGCGTAAAAACATTTATGCGGATTTTCGAATGTTTTATTGAGTTTTTTGTTTCCATCAACCTTTTCTCATGCATATCTTCAAAAACATGCATAGAAATTCATCGATGGAAACACAAGTTATTTCATTTTTTCTACACAAAAAATGAAACAACTTGACATATTACCTTTGCCAAATTTACAACAAGGCACAAACAATTGTGAATTTGTCGCAGACGGCACTTCACAAAGTTCATAAATGTTCCTCCTAAACAATTAACTAAACAGTTCCAAACAGGCACATTATGAACAGGTACTGAAGTAGTTATGACTCAAAAATCCAACTCCCTCTCGTGCAGGTATATGACCAACCAGCAGCAGTCTGGTGACAACATAATCCCTCACTGACTTCCCACCAATTAACACCAACACATGTACTAATTAAAACAAGCAGCCAAACCCACTCCTGAATCCCACCTTTACCATTGTTCCCTTTTTTGCTATAAACCCTCCTCTTTTTTCTGCTTTTCTTTTTCATTTACTTCTTCTACCTCCCCTCCTCGCGGTCTCCTGATCAGCTCGGGGAAGTAGAGCTCATTTAAGACTCTAATTCACAATTACATGGACAGGGGCTGAGGTTGACCCTGTAGACTCAGTCACACACAGCCACGCACACACACACACACACACACACACAAATTTCCATCCTCTTTTTTCCCTATCTTTCTAAATTTCACACGCCCACACACACATGCACGCACATACACCTGCCTGGCTACTGCTCCCCTGTGTGATTTTTATAGTGAAAGGTTAATTTGAGTGTAAGGAGCCCAAGGCGATGACTGGGTAAAAGGAGGATAGAGAGAGAGAGAGAGAGAGCGAGAGAGCATGAGAAAGAGAAAGCAAGTAAGAGAGAGAAGGAGGGAAGAGTGCTAATTCAGTTCAGGAAAAGCACCCACTTTAAGGAAGAGAGCGAGAGAGACGGCAAGAGACAGGAGAGAGAGACTTGAGCACTCAGAAGCGATATTTAATTAGCCTTGGATGACTAGCTGACTTGCTAGAAAAAGGCCACTCTCCGTGCGCTCTTCTCTCCTGTCAAGTACCCTGTTAGTGAAACCTCCTTTGAGACAGATGGAGGGAGGGGAGGGAAGAAGAAACAGGGAGAAAGCAACAGATGGAGAGAGGGGATATTGAGAGAGAGATAGAGAGCGAGAGAGTTTGAGAGACAAAATTGTAGAAACGGATAAAAAAGCAAGAAAACATGGAGTGGAGAAGATACACTGACAGGTGAGATTATAGCCAATGGAAAGTTGGACAGATTTTCCCATCAGACATGGAGACCAAATGCCAAAGTCAACATACCTAAGCATGCCACTGCGCTGTGAGCAGAGCTGGTATGTATACACAGCTAAATATAACATAAACCCACCTCTGTTGACAGGGTTTTCAGAGATACGTATCAGGGTCCAAGGCTGCAGACAAATATGATGTAAAAGGCTGTTTAAACAATAAATATATCAGTCTGAAGTCGAATCAGACACAAAAACAGTGCAAGTTTATATGTTAATAATACAACAAGATGTAATTTTACATCTCTGAAAAGATATAGGGCGTTTCACATCCTGTGTTGACAATTATAAGACTGTAAGATGTATGGTGTTTATGGTATGTATGATGTCTTGATATGATAAATAGTTGGTTAGATTTAGGTACCAGAACTACTTTGTTAAGTTTAGGAAAAAGAACAGAGTCTGGTTTTTAAAAAACTACTTCTCTAAGTAACTGAAAAACCTGAAAAAATGTCTTGGGCCATTATTTTAAAAGGGTGTCGATATGGGAGTTTATTTACAAATTTACTTAAAATAACAAGTTGACCTTTAGTTTCAAACAGGACATGAACAGCAGTTTCCTGGGTCAAGTCCTGTGGTTGTTTGATCCATCCATTCCTCTCACCCACCTTAAAAACAATTTATCTGCACTTATATCAACTATGGCGCCAAATTTACTCACAGCACCTTCAAAACGTGATTCACGTAAAGAACGTAACTTAAGTTAAGTTACGTTTTAAACTTTGTTTGGCTGTCAATCACTACTATGTCAGCATGATGGCTGCCTTACAGCAGACAGTGAAATTATTACCATCTATCCATTTTCCAACACTTATCCGGGGCTGGGTCGCAGGGGCAGCAGGCTAAGCAGGGCATTCCAGACGTCCCTCTCCCCAGCCACAACGTCCAGCTCCTCCTGGGGGACCCCGAGGCGTTCCCAGGCCAGGAGAGAGATATAATCCCTCCACCGTGTTCTGGGTCCTCCACGGGGCCTCCTACCAGTTGGCGAACCTGGAACACCTCTAACGGGAGGCGCCCGGGAGGATCCTTACCAGATGCCCAAATCACCACAACTGGCTCCTTTCGAGGCGAAGGAGCAGCAGCTCTACTCCGAGCTCCCTCCGGCTGTCTGAGCTCTTTACCCTATCTCTAAGGCTGAGCCCAGCCACCCTACGGAGGAAACTCATTTCAGCTGCTTGTATCTGCGATCTCGTTCTTTCGGTCACTACCCAAAGCTCATGACCATAGGTGAGGGTTGGAACATAGATGGAGCGGTAAATCGAGAGCTTTGCCTTCTGGCTCAGCTCCTCTACCAAATTATAACCTATTGAACTAAATTAGTCTGCTCCGTTTATTTTAACACTGACCTGATGTAAACTGAGGAGGAACCCTCATAAGAATAGTTGAAACATGAGTAGATTGTTGATCACATACAGAAGTAACGAAGCAAACACACCACTGCACATTATTATATGTCTTCAAACTGAAAAGAAGTCAGACAAAAATGCCACCAAAAGAGGAGAAAGCAGCTCTAGATGAAAATGAGTTGAGCACTGAGACTTCCAGCTCCGTTAACAAGCAAGCTGTGGGAAACCTCAACATACCCACATATGTAACATCACCAAACCACAGACTATAATTTGTGGCTCAGTTAAATATTCACACCAATTTCCCAAAACGCGTCAATTCTCTCCTTGACGTTTTGAGTCTATGGATGACTCATAACTTTTCCATTCATTTTCAGAAGTGTAATGTCAGTGTCAATTACTCGCACAGTGGATGTCTAAATTTGAAATAAAACTTTTAACTTCCTCGTCACATAAAGACGCCACAAACTTCCAATAGTTTAAATGTGCCTCAAAAGAAAGTGGAAAGTGAAGCAACACATCCGGAGTATTAGCAGGCAACGTGACACTCTTCCCCACACGACCTGCTTTTTTCTTACAAGTAGCCCTTTCTTGTTTTTTTTTTCTTCTTCTTCTGCCAAAGGCTGCTGAGAAACTACACAAATCCTTCCAAAGAATCTGATTTTAAAAATGTATTGCATCACACAAAGAACCACTGATCTGACAGATTTGTTTGTCTCTCAGCTGTAAACACTGACAATATCTACCTCACTCCTGAAATGTTACTGATATAAGGGCCTGTCTCTCTCTCTTTCTTATTCTCACAGGCAGGTGATTTCCACTCCCGAGATACCTGAGTATGCCCACATCTCTACCCTCCACACATTTCAAGACTTGTTCAGGAAACTGCAGGTGGTAGGTGATAAATCTAAAGCACGTTTGATATGATTGTTGTAGCGATTCAATTAAGTTGAGTAAGATTTAATCTCTAAACCCTTCCCACTGCCAGATAATATTTGCTGACTATCAATCCCACTCTATTCTCTCCTCTTATGGAAAATGGCCCGATAGTCATCTTGCGTGTCCTCATGTAACCGTTTTTCTCTCCTCTTATACTGTAGGTCTACCACGTCTGTCTTTTTTGCTCCTTTTTTGTTTCCATTTCCCGTACTGACATGTGTGGACAGGTGAGTGAAATGTACTCCAATATATTTATGCAGTTATCACTTTGTTAATGCTGTTAATGTCAATTAATGGGGTTTAATCAACTGACTTGATGTTAAATAAAAAGTGCCTGAAAAACAAATGAATAACTTAATGGAAATATAATGGATTTAGTACTGTATTGATTATGCATAGTATTTAATAATGGCTCTATTGGTCAGTCAGACATGAAATCCTGCAGATTTTAGTGAACCCAGATCAAAACCTATATTCAGATTGCATTAGCAACCGGGTGGGAATAGTCACATGGCAGCTATTTGGCTTTTTACACCCAGTTCTCCCAATCCTGTGTTCTTAGATGGATCCCATTGGTCTGGGCCATGCCTTATGTTCTTGTGGCTTAATGTTAAAAAAGTATATGGAGGGTTGATTTCTTAACCAACTGGTTAGCTCGTGTTTGAAGTCAATGGGCCATTGAACCCAGTGCTGCTGGTTTGACTCCCTGCTGTACAGAAGAGACACATGTTTTGTTCAGTTTAGTGTGGATTGGTGTGAAAATGGTAAAGGTTGTTGATCGGAGGGTTGGTTAGCAAAACTGATGTCTAACAGGTAACGGTAACTTTATTGTGCTCCTTTACCATGCTCATGCAAGAATGACTCCTAATAGTTAGAAATGAATACCTCTGGATGTAATAAGTTACTTTCTTATTTATTATTCAGTTAAAAAATAATACTTAATAACTTGTTGGCTATGGACACATGGGTGCTTGTCTTTGCCATGATGTACACCCGGGTGTAAATAGCCACATTGATAGCTGGGTGCTAATCGCTATAGCATTTATTTAGCTTGAAACTAATATTTATTTAGCTTGAAACGAATATCTGAATATATTACTTTTTCAAGATCTTTTTAAGACCATTATGAATGGCCAATTTCATATGTCTGCTTACAAAAAGTCTGAAGGAATGTAAACAGTGGGTATCACTCATTTCTTCACAACCATGGTGATAATCTGCACAATATACCGGCAAAGCTACACCAACAGATTGCCAAATGCAACTTGAGGAAACTTGAAAATACTATATTGCTTCATACTTTGAAAAGGAGACGTGCTCGGTTTATTCTCCAGCTAACTGCTACTGCAACTAGTCAAGCTGCAACAGTTTGCATGCTCTGCTGCATCAAAGAATGCAAAGCACACCTGGCCAGGAGCCGTTTAGCTCAAACTTGTAGAGTACACCTGGTATTTGGGTTAGATCAAGGTCGAATCACGGTCCCACCGAAAAAGAAAATGCTGTGTTTGGGACTGGACCAAGAAAACGTCCTCTGAAGAGTCTTTCTGCAATTTTTTTTGGTTTGCAGTTCGCGGTTAGTGTGTTCACACCTGCGCAAACAAATCTCACAAAGAGGAAAACATTAAGCAGAGTTTAATTTAACTGGACTTAAAAGTGCAGGTGTGAAAACACCCCAAGTCATGTTTAACCATCTTCCATGAATTTCCCCCTTTTCCAGCTGTATGGTATTATTATGTTCAAGCATTTCATTTTTATTCATTAAATTCATGTGCTGTATGACGCTTCTTACATCTTCCAAAGCTCTCATCTCTGTAATTTGTGACAGTAATTACAGAGAGCTCTTATCTCATGCAAATCATCCATTAATATTGCAGATGTCCTGTGTTAACAATTACTTATACGCTGTCCTCAAAAGTGTTTCCGTCCAAATAGCGCTTATCTCTAGCCCTGTTTCCCTCTCCATCTGCCCCGCAGCCACGCCCTCTTTCTCCCTGTCTGTCTACCTTGATAAATTGCAGCTGGTTGAGAATGCACATCCACAGGGACATGATAAATATCCATAGAGAATGGATTCACAATCTTCAAACACTCGTCTAAAAGACAGCTCTCACCCCTGAGGAAATACTTCAACTCTATTTCTCTCTGACTTTTCTTTCTTTGTATCTATTCCCTCTCTTTAAAAAACCTTTTAAAACTCTTTTTTTCTCCATCGCTGTCTACACACATTTCTTACGTTTGCCACCCACAGGAAACACTTCCGTGCTCTCTCTTCCTCTCTCTAGGTCCTAAAAGCCAATTTGGAGGTCCTGACATCGACACTATCATGAATCCCCGGAGTTAAGCCAGTGAAATAAACGCTCAACCTTTCCTCCGTAAGAAAAAACACAGTTTCTAGAGATGTAACTTTGAACGGTTTGGTCAAGAGTGCATACAGGTCTTCTGGAATGCATTTACACAGCGTAAATATCCTCGAGTCAATGAGGATATGATTTGTTACAGGGCTACATGGTGGTGTAGTGGTTAGCACTTTACGTCTCACAGCAAGAGTTCAATTCTGGCCTGAAGCTCTTCTGTGTGGAGTTTGCATGTTCTCCCGTGTCAGTGTGAGTTCTCTCCAGGTCCTCTGGCTTCCTCCAACAGTCCAAAGACATGCAGCTTAGGTTTGATTGGTTATTCTAAACTTACCGTAGGTGTGAATGAGAGTTTGAATGGTGTACCCAGCCTCTCGTGACCTGAGTTCAGATAAACGGTTAAGGATAATGGATGGATGATTTGATACTATGGATGGGAATAATTAATCGATGATCGATTAATGGTCGTTAAGGATTTGGTCGATCACATGGAATATTTTAATCGATCTGTGTATCTTTTTAATTTCAATTTTATCTCTGACTGCGTATCAGTCTGATCTGAAACACGGCCGAGCGTTCAGTTCTGAGGCCGTACGTCAATAAGCCAAAGAGCTGAGACTTAAGTTGGATAAAGCTACAGTTTGCAAACTGAAAGTTGCAGAAACACACAGAAATACAAGAGTATTAATTTGAGCAAAACTAACTTACTGTATCAAACCTCGTTAGCATGAATTACTGAGTTTAATTTTATCCAAAACTTATTTAAACACAAAACACATTTAAATATTAAATAACAATTAAAAATTATGCCTCTTCGGGGGCTAAACTATAAAACATTGAACTCCTTGATGTTATCTTTACAGTTTAATCTCAGTTGATTTAGTTTTACGATTGACAGGATCAAGTCTCTTTTTGTCCTGTCAAAATAAAAGCGTCCGTTATCAAAACAGGTTTTTGCATAGTACTGTATATTTTCTTTTCTTTTGCCCATGTATGCATGCAGCGATTAATCGATTAAGTGATCGTTAACGTTTTAGATAATCGAGTTAGCAGGTTTCTTCCAAACGCCCATCCCTATTTGATACAGATTCAATTTTAATCCGGACCATTATTTGGCCTCAAATCAAGAAGGCCATGTAATACGTTCAGTGTTTGGTCAGTAATTTTAAAGGAGCTTTATGCACACCTAAAGTGTACACACACGTCATTACCTGTATCTGTAGCTGTCCAACAAACAAAACTATCTGCCTCTGTATTTGTTTTCAGAAAGAAGTGGGTAAGGTTTACACCTGAAGTCATGTTAAATTGGGCAAATGGGCAAAAAGCATTTTCTAGCCTGGAAACCAGACAATTTGTACTTGTTCTGCCAGTCACTCTCACGTTTTGTTGCTCTAATAGGTTGTTGGTCCATTCAGTTGCTTTTCTGTCTGCATCCTTTGATAATGCCTCTTGGTAGTCAAAAAAGGAACTGAGAAGTTTACAGATTAGTCTGGTGATGCCAGGCTATAGTTCTACATCCTCATTCTGCACTTTTCATCATTTCAAGAATCACATTATCTGATTCACAGACATGTCAACCATGCCTTATTTTCTTAGGTAATAAGAAGAGACTTTTAGGAAGAAAAAAGCATCTGTTTCTGTGTCCTCATTTGTACTTTCTCGTGTTCGGACACATCCCTAATACACACCATGCCAACACTGATAGATCAGACTTTGGGAGTTTTGCTGCAACATTAACTCGGCACACTTTGTTTCCAGCTGAAAACTACTCTACACACTATCCCATTGTTTATTCATCATACACAAATCTAAAATGACTAAATGACTAATGGAGTTAATATTGTGCTGCAACAGATCTAAAACATTCATTGGGCTGTGTGAAACGGAGAGATTATTTCTGTGTGAGTCAGCTGCCAGCAGATATCCATCTGAACAACCCTGTGAGTTCTTGATTCAACCCTCCAGGTATTTGAAAACTTGGAGCCACTACATAAAGTATTAGTCTAAACAAGAAATCCCTTATTGTTATGGTGGATTGTGTCGGCCTATAATGGAATACGTGAAGCATTTAATTCCAAACACTGTAAATCCATTTGGGGATGAAAACAATTCAACCAGTTATAATTTCAAAAAACACTGGCCAGCTGTCTGCTAACACATAACTATTTACCAAGAACAAGGCTCAAGATGGCTCCCTATTTTAATACTAATTAATTCCATCAATTGTTTTCATGCAAACAGTTACTCTGACAGCAGTGTTGTGTGAAACAGTTTGGCGAGGCAACTTCCTATTTCACTCTTTTGCTTAATCCTTGACTAACTATGCTCATCAACACTCCTGACACACACGCACACTATGGGGCGCATTTTATGCCAGCGAACTATACTACAACGCCTAAACTGTGTCGCCTGCGCCTGCAGAATGACTGATAAATAGGCGTGCGTACAGTCACGCTTATTGCGAGTACACCAGATAATGAAGGGGTGATGGGTGATAAGTGTCATGCGTATACTGCACTTACTCTTCCTCAGTTTCGCGCCTGAGCAATGGTACAGTCCCTAATATACTGTTAAAGGCGTGCACGCATTACACACATTAACGCGTGTGTCACTATTGTCCTAAAGCAAACGCTTCAGACGTCTTAATCTGTGCATGTGTAGACTTGAAATAGCCTAAACTGTCTCATCGGTCTCTCTTGGTAATACAGGGACTGCTTGAATTGTGAAGCAAAGCAGCTGTTAAACTCAAAATTTGTCATCATAAACTAAATAATTATTTGTACATTGAGATGAGCGTGCGCACAGGCATCCACCCCTTGCTATTTGATTCCCACAAACACTACGCAGCGTGTGTCTGTACGCTCATGTAGAATTGTAGTTAACAGTCACGCGGGTCTTCATGTGACATAATTGAGGCGTAGGTCACCCGTCACGTAGGCGTATGCGCAACAACGCGCGTGCAGCATCTGCGCCACGCCTACGTGACGCTCGTCTATCCATTGAAAGTGAATGTTATTTACACGCGCACGTTAGAGGTTTGATGTCATCGCATAGGCGCTGTACACGCGTTTTAGTATAGTGTGCTGGCATAAAACACCCCTCACACACACACACACGAAACCATGACATGATTATCAGGACTGACAGGGGTTTCCAATCTTCTAAGGTAAACAGGCTCCATGTTTAGACAGGGAGAAATCAGTATGTGATCCCTTTGGACTCTCGATTTCTCTCTCTCTCTCTCACACACACACACACACACATGTACATGAATGCCCACAGCCTACTATTATATTATACATTCTAGCATATGCACACAGGGAGTGAGAGGTTTTGCAGATTTCATCACAGAGCAAAGAGAGGAGATTTGCTTGGAACATGTTTGTCAGGAGAGTTTGCATTGCACTTAACAATCAGTGTTTTAATGTTTAAATGTGTGGAACCTTGACTCACTGTTCCTTTAAAATATCTGCACGTACTAATGCTTTAGACAGTGACGTTCTGTGTGAGGATGAAAAAGGGAAGGCAACATCAACACACATGCTTGACAACAGCTCTCCAGCATGCGATAAGGACGTGGAGATACGGCGCCAAAATGAGCAAGGCTTCATCTCATAATTTAGTGCACGGGGGTGCCATGTAGCCTTCTGTCTGCCAAAGCAAAAGAGCCACCTGTTATCCTCAAAGTCCAAAATGTAATGTATCCACTTCACTTGAATAAACTGAAGATACAGATACTTAAAAATATATGAAAGTGACTTTTTCCTTTACCTCTAATGCTATTTATCTATCTAGATATGTCAGTCCCTAATCATCGGATATCAGTTATACAAATCATGACAAATATAAAGATGCCTCAAATAACTATTAAACATCTTTTTCTGTCTCTTTGAGCTTTAATTTATCAGACAAGAACTAAGACGGGCTCAGAGGATAAAAGACATGATTATCTGACATAATGTGTGTCAAAACATTTGTGTAATTAATTAAATCCTGTCAAAGAAAGCATGATGTTTGTAATTAGAATTAAATGATATAACAAATCATCCTCATTCATGTGCCAATTTGAATAATTTTCTTATTGAGTTTGGTTCATTTGGATCTTTTGGTAATTTAAACTAAAATAAAAAAGTACTGGTACTTGGAGGAAAAGATGAAATTGCTTGATATTGACATCAAGCCATTAAATCTGCAAAGGGAGTAAGTTGAGGAGGATTGACAAAGTGGGAGGTAGGAGGTCAACAAACTGTTGAAATTTGACCTTGTTTGTGTCGCGTTTCCCTCTTACAGTCAATAACAAAGATCTTTGCCTAATCTTAACCTGAACCAAAGTACTGTATGCTAATAGAGTTTTCCTTTTGCAATTTAATTTTTGTAATTTAATTTTCAAAGAAGAAACTTGTGATGTAGTATAAAGAGCTACAAAGTCCGCAGAGGGAGGAGCTTTGGGTGGATGAATGGTGGTTAGATGGGTCACACAGATGTAGGACATTCACCCAGGAGGCTGGTATTCATGACCCATGTGCACATATTTATTTCAACCCAAACCAAGATATAACTGTTGTGGTGCTATGCTAAACACCTAAGATACATTTTAATACGCTCAGGCCAGCAAGCCTGTAACATTTTCCCTACATGTTGGATTAGATGTGAGGATGGAACCAAAACTTCCCTGGGTGAGTGTAAGCTTATCCTATCTCATGTCCAATTGACCACCGTTCTAGTTTTCTCACCGTTCAGTTTCTCTCACATAAATTGAGCAACTACTTTAAACTTTGCAGTTCTGTCGGTCCAGTGGGCCAGCCTGCTCTTCTTTGTCGATGATAAGTTAAAATGTTTGTGGTGGTGTGTGAAACAACTGCTTTCTTAGTCTTTTGTTTCCAAAATGTCCGGCAAAATATGCTTCCAGCTTATTTTTTGTGGTGTGTTCAATCCAGATCAAAAGCACAATACCTCATCTATGCAAAGTATATCAGTCTAACTCCCACTGCCTGCCTAAACCTAACCTACTGTACATCTAAACAGACATTCATCTAAATACAACAAAAAGTTCTGTCATATAACTAAACAAGTAGTTTCAACGTGTGACAATGAATCATTTAAAACAGCGACCATTTGACAGTTTTAAATAGAATGTCATATATACTATAGAGAGTCATCAGCAAACAGCCCATTCTGTTGTTTAGGTACAGGGACATGTTACTTGTTTCAGGTAGCAGTGATATGATCCAAAAAAAGCCAGTTTGACCAACAGATCAATACATTTGAACCTTTATCAAAGACCAAAACACAAGACCAAGACATCTAACATTTTTAGTCATCATTTTATAGACCACTTATCAGAACACGTCACTCTAGTGGCCAACATGATTGCACACACACAATGGTTGCAGAAGGAATCAATAGCGGGCTTACATAGAAATCACAGGAAGATTTGTAATCTTATTTTGAAAATGTTGTATGCTGCAGTGGGCTGCCAAAACCAAATAAAGGTACTAATAAAAGTCTTCATCTTTATACATATACATTATTATTTTATGCATTTACATACACATTTTTTATACTAGCCTATCCCTGAGTGACAGCATTCGACAGTAAAATAAAGAAAAAGTTCACTGAGGAAGTAGTTAGTTTCTTCACAGCATTCTTATTGTCTATGGATTTTTTTCGCATTGTCAATATTTGTATACAAATAATTGGTTTATACACTGCCATGGAAATTGTGAAAGAAACACATTGTTCTCATTACAAAGTAATCCAACAGAGAAGCTGGGCTTAACTTTCTTTCGCTGGACAACAATGATTGTTTTTGCCGTATATAGTCTGAAGTCTGAACTGCAACATAACAGACCTTGTGGTGAGATTGTTATGTCATCTGCTGTTTCTAAGGTCAAGACTGGCCTTCCAGATTCAACAATAAATGCCAGTTGCCTTTGTGACATCTCATGTAAAACACTGCCACTGAAGGACTCAAGAGGTTGCCAAAGTCATGTACTTTAACAATATAAAACTGTCAGTGCCGTGAAAATCCAACAGATGGAATTTATGTACTCAGAAGCAGACAGAGCTTAAGTGAAGATAAAACCTGCCTGCTTTGTCTCTCATGGCCTTCAATGCTGTTTCATAGCTTGAAAGCTAATGTGTTATAGAAGAGACACAGCCATACAGTGCGTTACAATTCATTTCAGCCCCAAGAGTGAGTTCATATCTAAAAATGATATCAATACAAGGCTTGAATTGGATAAAATCAGGATTGTTGGGTGTGCCAAGCAATGTTTCAGAGATGACAGATGTTTGAGAAAAGAAAGAGAGAAAGGGAGATTACATCCAATGACAAGAAAAACAGAAATCAAGAGAAATACAGAGAAAAGGCAGAAAGATAGAGAGGAAGATAGACTAAAATAATCTATCTTGGCATCGTCCTAAATGGCAGCCAGCAGTCAAGTAATTATATTTGAGCAGCCAACTGATTTCTCTTTGTGGTGTGTGTGTACTTTCTCTTGAGTGTGTGAATGGGTGCTCGCCAGTGTGTTTCTCATCTCATCTGTGTGAAGATATGAATATTAATGACCCTATTAGCAGACACAGATGCCAGACAGTGCTTTGGTTGGCGTAACATGGGGTTATATTGAAAGCAAGTGAAATAATGTGAAATATTGTCTTTGTGTGAGAGCAGGAGAGAACTGATTTCAGCGGTTCTTCTATCTGCGGGAGTCATCGACGAGGTCACATCGCCGAGGTAGAGCTTATTAAACATTCCTATCAAGTTGTGATGATTTAAATTTGAGCGTGTCAATCCAAGTGAGACAGCTTAATCGAAGATGTAGTCTCTAAGAAAATGATACCATTAGAGAGTGATTTTAGCTTCAATCTAGGCTTACAAGCAATAAGGAGCTTTTGCAGACGTCCTAGTTCCTTTTTTTCTTTTTCCACTGAACTGTTGCTGAACTTTGGTGTCGAGCCACGGAGGAAATTTCATTGAGGAGCCATATTTTCCTTTCTTTACATTAATATATAGTTTGTAGTGAGAGGGATGATAGAAGCTTGAATGTTAAGAATTTAATTGTTATTTTCTGTCATAATGGAGTCAAGATAAGGTTATATGTAGTATTAATACTGAGGGAAAACAAGAAAAGTTCCCAATAGTGAAACTCAAGCACTGGTTAAGTCTATGCTCAATTTAGCTTTACTTTGGAGCCATATCAGGCGGCAACCTCCCAGTCTGAGCAGTGAAGCAAATTCAGTCTGCAATCTTTTAAAAATCCAACAGGGCTTGCCAACATTGGTTACAAAAGAACTCCGGTCCTATCTATCTCAATGCAAAATGAGACGACTTCTCACTTGATTTATTACCTCAGAAAAACTTCTTGTGGCAACATTATGGTCTCAGTGGCTACTTAAAAATCTTATTCAAGACAACTTATTTGCTGTGTTTTTCGTCTCAGAACTTTGACCCTTTCACCGTGTGTTTTCAGTTCATGAAAGTTCATTTGAACATTTTGTTCATTTAAAAATTTCTTGTTCAGCGTTCGGTTGTACTTAAGTGAAGTGTACAAAACATTCCCTGAAGTATACTAAAAGACACTTCAGGGAGAGTTTATTTTTGGATACATCCATTTTTAGATACTCTGCAGTTCCACTCAGCTCTTTGTCATACAGCTCTTTGTTTTGGTTTTACAGCTCTCCAGCTTTATGAGCATATTTTCCATACGATGTTTTCAGTTAAAAGGCTCTAAAAAGGAGCTGTGTGTTGTTAACCTGCCCAGCAACCAACAGCAGACAGCCTAAGCTAGCCCAGAGTATTTAGCAGAAAAAGAGACAAATATTTCCACCAGGAGGCGCTAGAGACAAAAAAAAAAAAGACATTAAAAGAGAGTCAATATTGGTCAGAAACACGACTCCAAATGAGTGATCATGTTTCTTTGTCACTGCAGGATGTGTAATTAGGATGTGTAAACTGTTTGTTGACAAGTTCTTCATATCAACTTTAAAGTTGATGAAATGTCAACGTTGTGTTAACAGTGGCTCAAAAACAGTTGCATGTTTAACCATTGCAGCTACATTGCTCGAGGGCCATCTTTGTAAAATAACACAAGGCTAGAGGTCAGTTTATACACATTATTTACCAGCCCCAACCTCTGTTAGGTGGTCCAGGGTTTGACAAACAAGCTATTTTTTTTTTTTTTTTTTTACTGCTTTTTAAGCACTCTGGCACTTTATTTACATTCTAACTTTTCAAAAAAGGTCCTCACTGTCAGGTTGTAAACCTAAAAACTGGTCCAAATCATGATCCACACCAACTCACTGAACTGGCATTTAGAAAAAGTTCCATTTTACTTGAGTTTATTCACTGAACATCATCTTCTGATTTGTGTTTGGCGTTATTTTCTATTGTATTGCTCGCATCATTATTGTGAACATTTTTCAATCGTTATTTTTCATGGATGTAGCTCGGTCTCTAGCATACTATATAGGAAGTTAATCCATCTTTTCGATTCTTTTCAAGTCGGCAATAACTTTACTTCAAGGTCACATCTACAGTACCGCTTTTACAGACACATTTACAATGCATGCAGGCATTTGCACATAAAGAGCATAAATAAGCCTCAAAACCATCAGAAATGCTATTTTATGCACAAAAACACACAAAGAAACAAACAAAACACACACATACACAGTAACCTTGGGTATGTTGGACAGTAAGAGTTACATGTATAAGCAGTGAGCTTTAATAGTTTACGAAGCAAATGTCAGCTTTTAATAGCTTTTTTAGAATTCACCCACGTACATGCTTGTATTGTATGTTTAGAGACGTTCAATGTTATGTTGCTATTCGATTTCTACTTTTTCGTATAATCTGTTAACTTTAATCATTTGTAACTTCTTTCCATTTGCATGTTTTCCTGATTTCATGTTATTTCAACATATTTTATCAGTCTGTGTCCCTTTCTTTTAAGCACTTAAGATTTTAGACGTTTTTCTCTTTATTTCCACACTTTAAAAGCAATGATTTGTCAGAGAACGACCTTCACTTTGGTTTAAAATCAAATAACCAGTCAAAAACAATCTAAAATTTAAATGATGATAAATGATTCACTAGCACATACAATCTTTTTACCAATTTCCACTGTGACCAACTCCACGATCCTCCACCTGTATATACTGTAAGTTTACTGCGCAACCTGCAGCAGAAAGTAATGCTCACAAACGCCTCCTGCAAGCTTCTCCACCTCCCACAGTCTGAGGGCAAATGTTGCTTCCTTTCTGCCTCCCTGCAGGGAAGACAAGCCTCCCCTGTGGTGGGATCAAGGTGTTGCTCATGTCTGGTCAATGTGACGGCCTCGTGACTCGCCCTCAAATGTACATCAGCAAGATGCTTTCATTTGGAGGCTTCATACAGCATCCTCAGAGATGCTCCAAACTCCCTGAACACCCAGACAGCTTGACCCCCCTCGGAGCAGCCTGGTGGTTAACCTTCACTGACGCTGCATGGGGCGCTTTCTTCCTCACTTTGCCTGAACTCTCCCAACTGTGGTCTACTCAGAATTTCAATTGCACTACACTGTCCCGCTGTAGCAGCTCGTGCCTGGGCTGAACCAGGACGCGTGTCGTGAACGCCAACCACAGCCTGCCGAGCCAAAAGACACGACCTTGTGCCGATCTCTGCTTCCAATCCTGCAGTTTTCCAGCCCTGAGCTCCCACTAGGTCACAGACTGTAGTGACCTCTGCCTCCTTCAGCCTGGACTGCAAGCTGGCTGAGTGGAACAACTTGGCAGGAACGGGCTGTTAGTTCAGACTGCTTGTTTGAGAGAGTTTGGGATAGTTATACTGATTTAGAGGCATTTTATTGGATGTGCAATGCAATGAATAGCTGTAGAAAAAGGCAAAATAAACACAGGTGCAAGCAAACAATTGCTAAGAGTAAAACAATTCCTGAAAAGGAGCTGCTTAAGGTCAGTGGCCTGCTCCCTTTTCATTGTATAATAGAGAAGGAAAGAGATACAGCAGGCAGCACTCCTAACCCTAACCCTAATTTTAGAACTACACCATTATTTTACACCACACTACTCATAAATCAAAGTGGTTCAGTGGTTTGACTACAGGAACTAACAAGGTTATGCTTAGCACACACACACAAGCACACACTGACACACTCTACAAGCTCTTCTTATGAAGAATTATGTCCGTGGTTATGTAAAGTGAAACAGCTTTGTGAAAAAAGGTATTTATTGGTCCATTTCCCTTGTAGACAGTGTGTTTCCCTTGTGTCACTGCGTGTTTTATTGCGGTATCATATTTAGACTTTAAATGTGTGCAAGTGCATAAAAAAAGTATCACTAAAAGAACAGTGCAGCAGCCATTCTTCCCGAAATAATCCAACTAAAACTGTCATAAATAAATGTCTCAGTCTGTTTTCCACAACCGAATTGATGTATGACATGTGGTATTGGACAGACTGAAGTGCTTTTTCTCTTATATTTTTATATGCCACTGTTTTGACAAAGTTCTGACAAATAGCGCGCTTAAGTGAAAAAAAGATCAGGATTGGACAGATGAAAGTGCCCATAGGGATTTACATTTTTATACAGAGATGAAAAAAAAAGTTGAAAAAAAAAGGTTGTGACTAAAGACTTGTGTTTATTTCGGCACAGGAATCACACTTAAAAAACTTAGTTGCAATATTTCTGTGAACATATTACACTCCTGGCTCTATTTATTACAAAGCTAAACAATGACACAATGTCTAAACTAACATGTAGAAATAGAATAAAATACTATTGAATAAAATCAAATAAAGTAAAATGCAGTGCAAGTAAAAAACGTGCAATGTACTTACAATGTTATAGAGACTGTATCCCAAATGGGACACATCTGCAATGCCGCACTTCCCGGTGTTTTCACGGTCGTTTCTAATAAGATCGCCACCACCAGTGTAGGTATAATTGATTTATACATGTTTAACAATCTACATGTGAAATTTACATGTCAAATTATAATACACAAGTAAATCTGATAAGAGAAAGCAGTAAGAACATTTGGGGGTCACTCATCCGACGATCTTAAAAGTACATCTTTATTTTTATTGTACTGTATTTTATTGTGAAGGTCCGGGGGTGTTTATAACGATCCAATTTCCCCCGAAAAACTCAGCAGCCCCCATTGTTTTATTGTTTTACAGCAAGGAGATCCAAGTGTCTGATTTGGGATACAGTTAGCGCACGGCTAATTCACCGGCGTTAGCATCCTTTTGCTGACTCTGGTAAACCCGAGGCTAACGTACACGGTTAAAAAAATATACGGTTCGGAAGATAAGAAGTTAGACTATAATTTCACACCATTTAATTAATTGAAAGCCTGACATGATCATTTATATTAGTAGTTAATGTAAAATTTTGATAGAATCTCAGCCGAACGGTGTCCGATTTGGGACATTTACAGTTACGCTATATGCTATGTCAAGTATAGCTGATTTATTATAGTGAAATAAGAAGTTATATAAGAAACAATAATTGTTTTAGAAATAAGAGAAAAACATCTGTGTTGATTTCTCCGGCTGGTTATGGCTTGAAATGTGATGCAGATATTCCTTTTGCCACTACTGTAACCACGGTAACCACGGTAAACAATGCTGCTGCAAATGCATCACATTTAGAAAAAAACATGCCCTGAATAGATATGGCCAAGGCTTTATTTCATTGTGGATTGGTTCCACAGATCAAATAGGAATATCTGCTCTCTGAAACGAACTGTCAAGTACCGGCACTCAAAGGTTCCATATCCAGCTCTATTTATTCTGTAATCTAGCTTTTATTACAAGCACATTTATTTGCCTCACGGATAACGGCATCTCTTACCTTGATCTTGCAGAAAATGTGTCATTTCCCCGTTGCCTCCACATGCATAACGTGAGCACATAAGCATATCAAGCATTTGCTGATAAAAGGCGCACACTAGTTTTGGTGTGAGAAAAAAAAGAAGCCTTTGAGTTTTTGACAGAAAGGCGGTGACCACAAATACAAAGGTGGCTTGCCTTTGAGTTAGATAGGTAGAAGAAACCCTGTAATGGTCAGAAGAATCAGTGAATCAGCAGCATAGTTTATTTTTTTACAACCTTAGTTCCCAGTTTGCACAGACTCTTACTGTGTTTCTTTCTATACTTCACCTCATTAGCTGATATCAATGAAAACTGCAACCTATTAAAAAACAACAACTGAGTTTTCCGTCAATAAGGAGGAGAAGCCAGCAGCTCAGCTCTCCACACACACACACACACATATGCACACACGCAAATATTTCAAAGTTAAGGTTTTGTATATAACTTTACTGTTGCTGCTTTTGTGTGGTAAAGAATTGAAAAGGGTGCAACTGACCGAGCATAAATACAACCAATGTTTATCAAAATCACTACTTCAGTGATTATATATGAATATATATCGGCATTTTCAAACAACAATCTGAGAAAACTCACAAAGAATTCCAATATGTGCAGATGAGAAAAAAAAGAAATCCAAAAGGAGCTTTTTAAACTTCTGACCTCAACAGCATTAATAAATACATCCAGACCAGGGCTCAGTGGGCTTAGACATCGACAAAGGGTCCAAATTCAATTTAGCATTTCTGCGACAAGAAACAAGAAAATGACAACACCCCTGCAATGATTTCCGTTTGTCTTCACACATTTTGCAAACCATTAAACACATAATAATCTGGTGACACAAATTTCACCCAAGGCTCATGGTGACAGCCTTCGAAAGCTGCAGGTTGCAGGTGGCTGCGGTCTGTAATCAGATGTTCCAATACAAAGAGGCCGAGCTTTTCATCGAGAGGGGACAAAAATCTGTCACACATGGTCACACAAGGACAACGAAGAGGAGAGAATAGAGGAACCAGCACAACCTTTTAACAGAATGACAGAGACGGAAACTGCTGTCCATGTAATGCACCAAAACACTGTTTATATTCTCACTTTTAAAGAGGAAGCTACTGTTCAATAGCTGAAATATACAGGACTAAGTCAATACTTTGCTTGAATGAGTTTCAGACTGAATAATACTGTCAAGAAAGTGATGTATCTAAGAAAAAAATACAGAATAGAGAAAACAAGGTGTTGTCCAGCAAAGAGCAGCACGAACTTGCCAAAAGTAAATGCTAATTAGTTTTCCTGAGGAGGTGTAAGACTGCCTTTTATCGCTGGAGAAGGAAAGGCACCGTCCAGGCCAAAAAAAAAAAAAAAAAAAATCACAGCTTGGAGGCGGAACCACGGGTGGAGCACATCAGCGCTGACGTCAGCAATGTCTTTCAGGAAGCAGTCCAAACAGGAAATATACTGTATATGTAACAATGTGTATTGCTTCTTTGTTTATTTGTTGTCAGGCATTTTAAATCTTTCATTCTTGCAGAGTTTTTGAAGGATCTTGGGTTACATTTACAGTAAGCTTGCATGCACTGGGGCAGACTGCGTGCCCCACATCAAAGTCTGTTTACAGGTGTTGTGGAATACTAATGCATATATGAAAAACGTTTTATACGAAGAAGATTTTACGCCGTTGAAAGTTTGATAAATTGCCTCAAGGGATGTCACTTTGCTGAAGACTACAAGTTTGTACGTGAAAAAAATCTGAGGGTGTGGAGTAGCATAACGCATTAAAATCTCTAACTCTACTGTCCTGTTGCACTGTGGGTAATGTAGGCACAAGATCAGACAAGGAGAAAGGTGTGTTGAATGCAAAAAACATTATATCTCTGGTTCTGCTGTATCAGTTTTGATACTTTGATACTGATAACAAAAACAGTTATAGGTGGAGTACTAAGATTTCTAAACCACATCTACTTTAACTACATTTCCCCCTGTTATTAGGGCTTATTCTCACCATTATTCAACAGAGAACCTTGCCCTTTCACATGTGTCTCTGCTGGGCTCTTTCTCACCCGTCAGCCGTCTCGTTACATATCTCATGTTGGCTCTCCAATCCTAATCCTGCCCTGATCGGGATTTACAGTGGAGGCAATGATTAAGTGGGCTGACCTTCAACTTGAGGACCTGGGTTCAAGCCACCGTGACAGCAGGCATATGTCCTTTTTGAAGTATCCTTGAGCACAACAGTGAATCCTCTGCAGCTCCGGGCGCGCTCACGCTGCACTGTGACCTCGCTGTGGAGGGAAAAGCAAAAAGGCAAACACATTCACATGGGGTCTGGGGATCAGGAGGCTACTAGGAACCAATTTGCCACGACAATCTTTAGTTACTTTTTCCTGTTTAGAGACTGATGAGTGTATAAATGATGAAGCATCTTTAGCTGATAGCAGCTAGTGCAGCGAATGAGTAAATTCTAACTGTAAACATTTTTGCATATAATTTGCACTCTGCACATTCTCCACTTAATTTGCACTAAGTTGTATATAGTATATTGTATATTGTTAAATGTCTTTTCTTAGATTGTTTATTTTTGTCTTTATCTTAAAAATTGTGTGAAAATTTTGCGGCTGTAATTTCCCCGCTGTGGGATTAATAAAGTCAAATCTAATCTAATCTAAATCTAAACGTTCATGCTATAACAGGTCTATATAAAAAAAGACAAATGCATTCACATTATTTTAAAAAATCTCAAAAAGGTGCATAAAGTTAAATCACTGACTTCTTGCCTGGTTTGAACAAAGAGTTGAAATGAGTTCGGTTTGTGCCACGTGGTTCAAGTTGTGAATTGAAATTAAAGCTACTTGGTTGTGTTTAGGCAACAAAACTTTTTAGTTATGGTTAGGAAAAAGATCTGGGTTTAAAAACAAAACAAAAACTTCCATATATAAGTTCTGGACTCAATTTCGATGAAGATTAAAAAAAAGACGTGGTGTAAAATGTAACACATTTACGTATGGAAGTTACTTTACAGGTCTCAGGTATAGACCTTGACTGTTTTATGCACATGGGGTCTGGGGATCAGGAGGCTATTAGAAACCAATTTGCCACAATAATCTTTAGTTACTTTTGCTATGAAGAGACTGATGAGTGTATAAATAATGAACCATCTTTAGCTGATAGCAGCTAGTGCAGTGAATGAGTAAGTTCTAACTGTAAACGTTCATGTTTTTGTGTCTGGTTCTGTTGAGAAAAGTCCACAGAAGATGCTAAATAAGGTATATAATTACTGGTTTGGCAGCTTTGGGATCTTAATCAGACACATTAATGGTTTGTCTGCATTAATTATTCTCTCTGAGAAGGGATATCTTTGAGAAAACACCAGCCCATACATCCCCAGCCCCTCCCTCCCTTGATTGCTTTGTTGATGCTTCATGTTAAAGCCAGCGCATTTGGAAAATGAGGTATTAGCAGCTCTTCTTTCATCATATATTAGCTGCTAATTACCGACAACACATAAGCTTATTAAAGTCTTTGGAGGAGTACAGGAGATAAACCATGAGCTGCTTGGTGATGCAAGGATAGACCTGTTAATAAATACACACACGGTTTTACATAATACTTTTTGTGCAAGTACTCGCCAAAAGGAGCACACAAACATGGAACCAAGTTAATCTTTGTGAATCAGGCTTCTGAAGGTGCAGTCATGCCTGCAGTTCACTGAGTCTGAACCAGAGTGTAAAGGTTTACTCACTGGACTTTTGTTTTGGTGAAAACCATAGCTTGTAACAAAGATTAAAAAAATACACAGAGTCGTGAAAAGCTCTGGCATTGTGTTGTACACAGCTTAATATTTTGGCAGCGGGTTGACTCAAAACACATGTTGATTCGAGTTTCAATAATTTTAACTAAGCTGTGTTGTAATTCAACTTTTTTTTTATTTTTTATTTTTTTTAAACCTTTGTAAACACTCAGTTGTTTTTGTCTCACTCCGGGTCAGGAAAGTGCTCCAATTAAGTTTGCAGTGAGCCTTTATAAAGATGGCTGGTTTAAAGTATGCAATGTAAAATAGAAAACAAATAGTAGAAAGGTTTCATCCATTTGGCATGTGGCTTCCATCAGAACTGAGTGTCATAAAAGCAATTTAAATGAATCCTGCCTTTATCAAATCTACATCATTTAACCTCTTTGTCAGTTCCATTTATACCAAACCTCCTCCCCCATCCAATAGTTGTATGAAAATGTACATGTCACTATGTCACACTGTGTGTAAGTCCTGAGCATTATCAGCTCCTCATTTGAATTTTACATATATGTCTGTTTTTTAAAACGTTTAATTACCAGAGGCACTTTCTGAGCTCTACTCACTGCAAGGGGACTTCATTTATAGTAAACTCTTGGGATCAGTGTCTTCTTGCAGCAGGAAACATAATGTTTTGTGTGCAGAGATATAAAGCATGGGTTTGAACAAAGAGTTGAAATTATTTTGTTTTTAAACACATGGTTAACATTGTGAACTGGAACAAAAGCTACTTGGTTCTGTTTAGGCAACAAAACTTAATGGTTAAGGTTAGGAAAATTATCTGGGTTTAGTAAAATTTCAATATAGATTTGAAAACAAACTGGACTAAACGACTGGTTAAATAGGTGATGTAAAGTGTGACGTAAAACGTGATGTAAAATCGGACATATTTACATATAAAAGTTTATTTACATGTAACTTAAAATAAGAGTAATTTTGATTCAAATTATTAATTCAAAATGCTGTTTTTAAACATTTTGATTCATACCTTGACTGTATATGACTGTTTTTTTTTTAAACATTTGCAGGTCTAATAAAGAGATATCATGTCAATATAAAAACAGACAAATGCATTTACATTATATTTTAAAAATCACAAAAAGGTGCATAAAGTTAAATCACTGATTTCTTGCCTGGTTTGCACAAAGAGTTTAAATGAGTTTGCTTTTTAACACGTGGTTAAAGTTGTGAATTCAAATTAAAGCTACTTGGTTCTGTTTCGGCAACAAAACTTCTTGGTTAAGGTTAGGAAAAAGATCTGGGTTTAGGGAAAAATAAACAACTTTCATACATAAGTTCTGGACTCAATTTCGATAAAGATTTTTAAAAAAAAGACTAGACTAAACGACTGATTGAATGGTGACATAAATGGTGTCATAAACCGTTACGTAAAGCGTGGTGTAAAATGTAACGTATTTACGTATGGAAGATACTTTATAGGTCTCAAGAGTGTTTTATGACTGATTTATCTTAAACATCTGCTGGTCTAATAAATTCATAACAGGTCTACATAATAACAGACAAATGCATTAACAACATTAATTCACAAAAAGTTAAATACTGACTTCTTGCCTTGTGGTTTTATATGTTAAACTGATGAGGAACACGAAAACCTCCCTGCATGTGAAACACAAAATTCAGTCCAGTTAACACAATTAAACACCTCTGCTTTTCGATTCGTGCTGCAGCGTGACAGAAAGAACTTTGTGACTTTGTTTGTCCTTTAGAATTGTAGCTTGCTGTGGCTTTATTTGACTGTGATGGAGTCCAACAGGAAAGCAGAAGCCCAGTTGTTGTTTTTGGAGAGAAGCTGTAATTACCTGTGGGCTTCTCTCTCACTTGATTAAGGAGGAAAAACTAATCCTGGAGAGCTGAGACTGAAACACACACCAGCAAAGATGCAAAGCATGCACACATACCCACGCACATTTCAATACATGCACACACACACACACACACACCATGTCATGCACCAGCACAAACACACAGGCGTGCACACATATACACGTGTACACACCAATACTAAAGCCCAGAGGCACGCTGTTTAATTGAACTTTCCCACCAATCTACCGACTGTTTTTTCCCTTCTCTCTTTTCTCCTCACTTTGTTAATCAGTAGAGAGTTGGAGGTGGCGAAAAGAGAGACAGAGAGAAGAAAAAGGAGGCAGGGAAAAAAAAAACAAGGTAGAGAGAGAAGCGGAGGGAGACAGAGAGAAAAAAGGAAGGTGAGGTGAAATTCAGAGAGAGAAGGAGAGAGGTGGATGGAGGAGTAGAGGTGTTAGATGGGTAATGTAATCCTGTGGAGGAAACAGTTAGACCCAGGGGGAATGAGCTTTTACAAAGGCAACTTTATCAAAGGATAAATTGGAAAAGTGGAAAAAGGTACTTCATAGTTATCAAGTATACGCCCACAGCTGTGGAGGAATTTAGAAACTGATTATGAGATATTGAAGTGGTTGTCATCGGTTTTTAAAAAGTCTTTAATTGTAATGTGCGTGTGAGCGTGTCAGTTTGTGGGTAAGAGTCGTTGTTGATCAGGAGCAAATAAAGAAAAATTGGGTTTTATTTATAGTTGGAGCTGCAAAATGTCACAGGGACTAATGTTGCGTTTCGGGTGAATAAAGTCTTGTCATATTTAAGTGAAATCCGCTCTAGGTTTTTACACGAATGAGCAAAGTTTACTGCAGTGAGGGACTTTATCTACTGTGACTACAATGTGGTTAATGCAGCTGCATAGCTGGCCTCAAAAAATGTGACCTGATGATGGCTTAATAATCTTATTTATATTTGTTTACTGTATATACTGGACACTCATCTTTTATTTTAACATTCATACTAATGGAGTTGCTGCTCTTCTTCTTTTAAGTTTTAAAAAATATATTATTTGTTTTTCAATTGTTGTCAAGGCCCTTTTAGAGCCAAATAGAGGAAGGGGCTTGGTTGTAGGTGACTTATTCATTGCATTTAATGTACTTGTACCTTTTTACTCTTGAAAAACCAAAAAAAGAGATCTTTATAAAAGAAGTGGACCAACCAAAATTACAAGAGTAAAAGTGAGGGGGTCCTAGGTTGATCCAAGAATAGGAAAAGAAGTCTACTGCAACAACTTAATCTACTGTTAGGACACTGTAATCTGGTTAATGCAGCTGCAAAGATGTGACCTTATGATGGCACTACTTAAAAGCTAAAGTAATCTTATTCATATACGTTGACTGTATATACAATTATCTTCTCTTTCAATGCTTATATTGTAGTAATGGGGTCGCCACTCTCTTTTTTTTTGCATTTTTAAAAATTATTATTATATTTAAATTCCCTATTAGTTGTATTTCACTTGTTGTCAAGACCCTTTTATTTTGAAAGCCAGAGGTAGAGGAAGGGGCTTGGGTGGCTTGTTCATTGCATTTAATGTATTTGTACCTTTTTACTGTTGAAAAACAAATAAAGAGAGCTTTAAAGTTAGCTAAAGTAAGTGTATCAACCAAAATTGCAAACCTAAAAGTGAAAGGGTCCCGGAAATCACAGGGTTTGTCCTCTGAGGACCATGAATATATGTGCAGAACTTCATGTCCATCCATTCAATAGTTGTTGAGATATTTCCATCTGGAGCAAAATGGACAGACTGCTACTTCTTTCTTCAGAGGGATGTGGCTAGCATGACAAAAACAAAAAAAAAGCAGAAACAAACATTACTGATGGCTCTTTTATATCCAAGTGTCCCAGTAAGCCATGACAGTGTGTCAGTGAGTGTTTATGCATGATAGCGGGACCCTGAAACTGAAGCAGCTCAAAGGATTTCAGCCATCATGAATGTTATTATTTACACCTGCTCTTCTCCTGCTGTGACATGTCAAAATGTCCTCCATGAAAAAGCACTATGTAATGTTCAAATTGAGGATTTAAATTGAGGAAATATCTCTTTACTGCCATAGCTAGAGGTTGAGCACAGCTTATGTGTCTGTTCTGTCACTTTCACTGGCTGTTTGCAGCAAATTAAAAAAAAAGAAAAGAAAAGAAAATACACTAAAAACCCTCCAGTGGTCAAAATAAAGTGAAATGCACCTTTAGAATTTCTCCTGTGACAGATGGCGAAGTGACTGAGAGGTCATTTAAAAGATCTCATTATTTTGATTTGTGTGTATTCTTTATCACGGAGTATTGTAATGTAAAGCGCTTTGGCAATTTTGTTTATTTTCTGTCAGAGATACAGAGTGAAGCATCTTTGAATTTGTGCGAGTGAGAAGAAGAAATGAGGCGCACACATATCTCACTGACAGCTGAAGCTTTCTGTCTTCTATTTCTCTTTTCCCCCTCTGTAATTGCAAACGCATTTATTCCAGCTTTGTAGCTGGCTTATTCACAGCTGCGTCTAGATAGTAGGAGGCAGTTTCAGACACTTATTCTTTATTCCCCAGATTGAGAAACATACTTATCAATGCAAATGAAATGAGTGCTGTGAAGGGAGAGGGGAGGAGGGGAGGGAGCAGTGAGAGGAATACTAAAAAAAACAGAGGGAAAGAGAAAATCCACAATGAAACCAATCAGTGTTCAGGCTGCTGGTGGAGAGCCAGGGGAACTGAAATCATAGAAAGTGACCGATTTTGTCACTTCATTTAGCTAATTTGGGTTGTGTATCACAGCATTGAGCACAGTATGGCAGAGAGAGTTTGAAGGTAATCCAGTTAGTTGAGAGACAGTCCTGTCTCGGCTCTCTCCTCTGCTCACCGACTGGCTCTTTTGTGCCCGCGTTCTGATTGGCTGAGTGCTGACCAGGCTAAAAGCTTTTGAAGTAGAGGTGAAGAGCAATTAGAGTCACTGTCACACACACACACACACACACACACATAAAAACACACTTTACCTCTCTCCCGTACAATCCCTTCTGCTCACACACACCCTGACACATCCTCATAAACACTCTTTAACACACATGCTACGACACCAATGACAAACACACACTATAACCCACAATACTTTCTTTTACTCACACACACACCACTCTCCCCCTCCAGTCCTTATGTAACTCATGCTTTTTAACACACACACACACACACACACACACACACACACACACACACACACACACAATACACCGGCTGAACACACAACCAACGTCACTCAGTTGAGCCTTGAAACAGCCTGGCTTTCTCGAGCCCTAAATGCAAAAACGCTTGCAATGTTGGTGCAAATAAGTAGCCTACAATATCACTTTGATTCCAACAGCTACACCGGTAGTTAGTTTCCTGATATTGTTAGTCGCTGCTTTATCCCATTTGTGATTTTTCCCAGGTAACATACAAAGTGCTGAGATCAAACGACTGCCAGTTGATGCGAGTTTTGACAGTCTGGTAACTTGCCATCACTACATCCTGAACCATGGAAGGCTGAACAGCTTATGCTAGCTCTGTTTTGTATAAAAGAGCACAACACTGATTCTACAAGAGCTCCACAATAGCACTAGGAATGCATTAAAAAAATAACATGAATGAAACATAACATCCAGTGGTAATAAATTCTAACATTGAAGATGCCAGTCCTCTTACCACAACTTGTCACATACTGATGACTTTTCAGGACACTCAGCTTCTGATACCCACGACTGAGAGAGGCTGATCTCCCCTCAAAAATGACCCTACAGGTTGTTTGTTCAGGCAGCAAAATCTGACCAATGTTTACGTTTTACACTGTCCTCCCTCACCCTCTATCAGCCGTAGTAATTGACAGCAATGCATAGTTTAGGTGGATGGGTTGAACAGTAAACTATTTGATTTAAACACAACTGAACTTCCATGCTTAATGCTTGTGCATCCTGTTTTTACGTAACTTTGTCACTTTGGACATTTACGTACATTAATTTACTTCTTAAACTGTTTTATAACTTCTTATCAGGCAGGAGTGTTTTTTGCCCTAAATCAGTGGTTTTGTAGCCTAAATTCAATGACAGTGCAGCTGTTTTTTTTTTTTTTTTTACAACCGTGAAGCATACATGTATGTATAATGACGTGTGCAAAACACTCATATAGGTCAATACGGGTGGTATTGACAAATGACATATTCTGTCATTTAGGCTGGAGAACTTGTTGGACAATGGTGTGTGATACCGAGGCACCCTGAACCCCATTTGCTTCAGATTTGGTTTATCTTGGGGACAGTGTGTCACTTTACCATAATGCCTTTTCAAAATAAACATCCATGTTCACAGGAAGTGGTTAACTTTACAAAATAAAACCACTTTACTAAGATTAGGGTAAAAGAACAGGGTTCGGCTTCAAAACGACTACTTCTGAACCACCAGATGCAGTTATACAGGGTGACTCCAAATAACAACGTTGACTCCCCTGGGTCAAACAGGGGTTGTTTGGTCCCATTTACAGTAAAGTAGACACTAAAGCAGGGTATGCTTTTAGCCGTGGCTACCCTGTGATTGACACGTATCTCCCATGATGCGCATTGAGCCTTTCACAGTTTGTTTTTGGATTATGAAAGTTAATTATGATATTTTGATTGTCTAAAAGTGTCTTGTTAAATGCACCGTTGTACTATAAGACACTCTACGTAGAAAGCTTTTTATTTTGATAGCATCATCCTCCCCAACCCCACATTCCTATCAAAACATGGTGACTTGTGGCTTAGAAAAACCAAGATGGGCTTTAAACCTGTACAGTGTCACATTAATGTCCACTTACTTTATACAATCTATGAGACGGACAAGTTGTATTGTCAACAGTTGATAACCAAAGCTATTTGGGTTTGTTGAAAAAGTTGAAAAAAGTTGTTTATTTACTGTTTGTGGTTAAAATGTAAAGTTAAATTCAAAGAAAAGAGACTTTATTTCTTTCCCGAAAGGCTGGCTGAGTTGTTACAAAAGGGAAGAGAGATTTCTCTGAAGGAATCAATAATTAATCAATACTACATTATGCTTTTTCCTACTCTCTGTTACTCTATTCCTCACAGCCGCCCCTTCTTATGTTGCTTCCAAAGGTCTTGGCAAGAAACATTTTATGAAGATGGTTCCGATATTGATCCAAAGTATTGCCTTAATTAAACCCAAACACAAATGCAGGTGCACACAGAGGCATGGCATTAATGCAAATGTAAATGTGTGCACTTGCACAATGCACACTGTCAGTCGGCTCTGCTAGTTGACAGGTACGGCAGGCAAATAGTTCTGTTTGCAAGCAACAAAACTGACATATTTTCACTGAGAATCTGTAGTTCCCTCTTCAGAACAAGACTGAGAATTAAACTGGCAACAGTGCTTATTTTAACCACTGACCCCTGCTAACCATTATTCATACTTACACCATAAATACTGAGGTGTAAAGAGTGACACTCCAATATCTCGACCAATTCAACATACTTAGGTTGACACCACAGTCAATTCAAGGCTAATAAATATTGATTTTATAAATATTGATCTATGCGATGCCAAGAGCTCGATTGAAATTTAAAAAGGAGGGTCAGAGGTGTTATATGTGTGTGTGTGTGTATGTGTGTCTGTTTGTGTGTGTGTACCATGTTTGACACTACTACATAAAAAAGTGACAGATCACTATCAAAGGAAATCTGAGGGATTAAATAAAAACACACGAAGATAAGAATATAATAAATAAGGATAGTTACACCTTGATAGTCTTTTCAGTGTTGATTTCTTTATTGTTAATGACTTGATCAATGACACATACAATTACAATTATCTTCCACATGTGTATTAGTAGGAAAGGATTACTCTCCTACAGTTAGGGTAGTGGTAAAGGTTGTCATGTGGCATACTGCACATTCAACTGACAAATAGGTAGGGTCAGATTTAGGTTGCAATTTTTTTCTTTGTCTTTTCGGTTTGTTTTGTTTATCTATCTGGCTGTCAGCAGGATTACATAAAACTACTGGCCTGATTTTTTTGGAAATTAGGTGGAAGGGAGTAGCATGTGCAAATGAAGAACCTATTAAACTTTGGAGTAGATCAGACACTTTTTTCTTATAGTTTTCCTTTGGTCTTTGTTGTAACCCCAGTTGACTGAGTCATAAAATACAACACACTTTCTTTGTGGCGTCCATGTTGTTTCATGAACACACCAAAGTTAGAAGGACGATTTCCAAGCTTGAAAAGAGAAATGGGACCATCGGAGAAACATTTTAATGCATCATTGGCTTTTGGCAGGGTTCTATGCTGTCTGATTGCCATTTTTGTTATATTATGTTGGCTTTTCTCATGTGAAAAGGGACTTTTTAAAAAAAAAAACTTTGATTATAGTTTCAAGCTTTTTTTCCCAAAAGTGTTTCACAACAAGAAAGAGTAGCAAAGAGAGTGCTCATTGTGAAAGGGTTGCTTGAGGCTTCAGCCTGTTAAACAAATGAAACTCACATCTTCTGTCTCTGCTTCTGACGTAGACTCATAACAACAATGGCGGTCTACATTATCTCTCTACAAATGTTGCTCCTGGCTCTGTGAGCCTATATTGGCATCCAAACATGACATGTACAACACATTTGTGCTGCTCGTCTTGATCGCTATGGACGGTGATTACATTCCTATTAACACTGAGTGAAAGATGTTAATGTTAGCCTTTGCTGGAAGTTAACGGTAGCTGCTAGGTCTAACTAGGATCTAGCAGCCAATCAAATGAATGATACATGGTTTGGTTGGTCTTGTTGGTCATGATAATCCAGCCCCCAGCCCCTGACGTGAACACTTCATGGTTCGAGACCAGCAAAGAGTTGGTGCCGCTCTGGAACCAGTTTTCCTGGCCAAGAGCCGGTTCTTTGGGTGTTGAAACCTGGAGAACTGGTTTAAGGTTAGGCACTGGCTTGGATTTTCTGGCAAAACAGCAAGACAGCAAGAACAGCATTGCCAATTGATTAAAACCATTGTTGATTGTCGATTAAATCAACCATTGGCCCAAGCCTGACTGATAATAATATTTTTAAAAGAACAACTAAAGTCTGTCTCTTTAATTTTTCCTGTAAAGGCTTCACCGAATGCATCAGAAGCACTTTTGGTGAATTCAAGGGGTCAGTGACAAATGTCTCAAGTTGTGCATTTTCAACTTGTAAATCAGTTTCCCTGATGATGGATGTCATCTGGCAGGGTAAACAGCCTCATTCAATTCCTGAAGACAAAACGCTGACAGTAGAGCAATATCCTGAACATCAACATGCATCGTTTCCGAGTGGATACCAGAATTGACTCGTGGCTCGTGATGAATGAGTTTGAAGCTGCAACAGTAACAATAAATAGTGAGTTTGTGTTGCAGTATATGACTGGAAGGGAAAAAAGTGAGCCACCCACTTGTTTAACCAAACAAGTGACTTAATATATATATATATATATATATATATATATATATATATATATATATATATATATATATATACATATCAAATTAATTTTATTAAGTTTAAAGACAAGTTGTCCTCCTTCACTGAAGAAAAAAGACAACTTTGAAACATTGGTAAAATGGACACTAAACTGATGAAGTGATAATAAATGATTGAAAACTAGACCACTTGACTCCTAATCACTCAATCTTGTAATTCACTCACTAGGCACGAGCAGGAACACAGTCTCCTGCTGAGAAATGAAAGCGGCAAAAAGATTAAAAGCAACAAGAAATTCCTAAAGAAACATGAAACATCAACACCTGACTGTGTAAAGAAACTAAACAACCACGAGGGGAAAACCCCCCAAAAACAAACCAAAATCAATTCGTCCTGCTACATCAATGCTACACACACACCATCTGTCACTCACTTTTGTTCAAACACTCACACCACCCTGTCACAATACACACTCATACCTATTTTCTCTTCTATCCCTCTTTCTCTCTCTTTCACACACACATACACACACCTTTATTCCCTCTACAGTAGGGGACATTTATTCTGATTATGTTGGGCCCTGGAGATCGAAGATTGTAGTAATCAGAAAACTGGCCAGGCATCTATCACCGCAGCAACCAATCAAACAGCCCGCTCCACCGGCAGCGAATGGGGAAAAATTACACACAGAAATGATTCCCACCGGTCTGTGTGTGTGTGTGCTTTTGTAATTCTATCCTTGTGAGGACAGATTTTAAAGAGAAAGTTTTCTAAAGTGAGATTTTATTGGTCTTCACTCTAACAAATGAGACTAATATAAGGGCTATGGGTTAGAATTACAGTTAGATTAGAGCTGGGTAAAGAAATTAATGCACTTTAGGGTTCAAGAATTAGTGAATAACTGCTAGTCAGTGGTCAGTCCTCACAAGAATGATTTGCGTTGTGGTTGTGTGTGTGTGTGTGTGTGTGTGTGTATGTGTGTGTGTGTGTGTGTGTGTGTGTGTGTGTGTGTGTTGTGTCTGTCTGGGGAGTGTTAGGCTATTTGTTTTAGCTGATGATAAAGGCAGCAGTGTATTTGGAGAGACAGAGAGTGGGGAATTATGAGAAAGTGTGTGAAGCAAGCTTGGTACCGGCATTATTGGGACCCAAAAGGCCGGCCAGCCTAGATCTGACACACACACACACACACACACACACACACACACACACACACACACACACACACACACAAACAAACACACACACTGTACTGTGGCTCTGGCAGACAACTGAACTTACACGGTTTGAAATAGACTTTTTCTATCTCTGATTCTCATTTACTGACGCACACATGCATCACACACTGGAAACATGCAATTGTCGCATGTACACATTATTATTATTGACATGCACATACACACGTTTACACACATGAGCTGGACTGATCATGAAGACTCAGATATGCCCTGTTGGCAAACACAGATTAATATGTTGCCAAGCATGAGATGGAGAGAGGTGGGAAACACAGAGGGAGAAAACAGCGAAGAAGAAAGGTAGACAAATGAAAGGAAAGAAATGAGACGCTGAAGCGAAGGATCGAGGTTCACCAAGGAGGATAAAACCAGTCGGTCTGTGTCTCGATTTTACATGATTCCTGCTGGTGTCTGCGCCAACATATTTGGATATCAGGGCTTATTTCTCTATATTAAAAAAACTATCCTGCAAAACATGAAGGCTTGTTTTGCCAGTTTTTATATCAAACAGATTTTTTTCATATTGGATGCAATTACAGTGGGTTGCTGACAGTCACCAGGGAGAAAGCCTTAAAGCTGCACCAATCTACATTTTCAATATAAATAAATGACAATGTGTAATGTGAAAAGAGTTGCTCGTAGGAACAAAACAACACAGATTATCAGACGATTTTGCAGCTGCCAGTTCTGAAAAGCACTTTAAGCAGGGGGGTCCCGCATGACAAAATGTTGTCATCCACCAATGTCCGCAAGGGTCTTTGACTGTGTGTGCAGTCCAAAAAAAGAACTGCACGGCGTTTAAGCAAAGAAAGCACGCCAACTGTGCACGATCTGGCACTCCAGTGCAGTGAGTTGTGTATGCTCCTTATGCTGGTTTGCACAAAGAAAAAGGAAATAAAGGGGTAGAAATGGTAGCAGTTGAGGTAGAAGTGCAATTATTATTTCACTCAGCTGGTGGGGACCAAACCAGAGCTAAAAGAAACGTGAATATCAGGTTTAAAATGGTCAGGTGTTCAAAACATGACTCCAGGTAATTGTTTGCATGGAAATGTATGTCAATTGATAAATAGCTTATTCTACATCTATCAATACTGCTCTCAAAACATTTCAAACCTATTATAAACCCTTTTTTTTTGCATCTAACATCTCATGGAAACTGTCTTTTGACTAAGCTCTGACTAAGCAGCCAAATGTTTTATTACACCAACAACCACCTAAAATATGTCTGAACCCATTTTGGGAGAGATTGAATTTTTCTCCTTTTAAGTTTCTGGATAATTTTATTTTCAAAAAAGCTCATGGGCTGAAAAGGAATTATTAATCAAGTCATACAAAAGGGACATTTACTTTCAAAAAGATTCAAAATGTGTTATTCTGCCACATGTCAACTGGGACTGTAATGGACTTTCTGAATGAATCACACCTCTCCTTTTCTTGACCAAATTGCCGCACTTGATAAATGATAATATTCTGTATATAATGATGCAGTAAGTATTCTCAAACTGGCTGAGCAGGAAGGAGACTTGTGCCAAAGTGTGACTCTGTGTTTTTAGTGCTGACTCCAAGAGTGATTCATTGAGAGCAGTATTGTTCAACAACAACAAAAGAAATGGAGACAATGCCTTGTATATTTTTCTCAAGATCCTTTCACATCTGTTTCTCAAGGACACCTAAGCTGCTTCACCAATTTTTAAGCACACAAGTCAACTTTTGAATTCAATCCAAGTAGATTTGTATTATTAGCATTATTAGCAGACAATAAACAGCACAAAAAACTAAACACTTCCTCTTGGAGTAGCAACAATCCAGCAAGAAGACAGAAAAATGAGGCCGTAACAGCTATATCTGTACACGATTTTAACATGACATATTACGCACGTTGTCACACACAATGAGACAGTTAGCTGCAACGAGCTATATCCTCCCATATCCTCGCAATATGGCGAGGATATGGGATGTATCTCGTCTCGTAGAAGGTGCCTTTGTAACATGCACAATGACAGCTGCATGCAGGTTGTAAACACACACACACACACACACACACACACACACACACACACACACACACACACACACACACAAACACAAACACAACCACAAACACACACACGTAAACACTCACAAGAAGGTAGATGCTATCAGCTAAAACTGGTGACAAGGCAGCACATTTCTGAACAGTGAGGTAGTCAGAAGGGGGTCAGTGTGTGTGTGACAGCATTTGGGGGTAAATGAGGGCATCTGTGTGAAAGCTCACAAAGTGTAGTGTGTGTGTGTGTGTCTGTCAGTGACTGCTAGTTTCTGTGTGTGATGCGTATGTGTAATGTTTCCCTCCATCTGTTCTCCCTTCCTGCTTCAGATCCCAGTTATGTTTTCCTACTGTGATCCTGCTGTTGTTAGCTTCACATCTAAGGAGAAAGCCTCCCTGTGTGTGTGTGTGTGTGTGTGTGTGTGTGTGTGTGTGTGTGTGTGTGTGTGTGTGTGTGTGTTGGACAGGAAGAACTCTGAAAATGGTCCATTTGGACAAGGTGATACTCCACACACACACACACACACACACACACACACACACACACACACACACACACACACACACACACACACACACACACACACCTTATCCCTTCCTGGCTCTCCAGGATTACAAAGCCTCATTAAGCTGCCCCCCCACCACACAGACTCTCACTATGGCAAACACACACACCCCAGCACATGTTACGAGCATCTGGTCCCAGTCTGCAAAGTCAATAATTTCCTGTCACATGTGTGTGTGTGTCTTTGTGTCTACAATCACAATTTGAGGCTGTCATCACAGCTGGATACGTCCTCAGTGCTCTGTTTTTGGCCGGACCGCAGCAAAGTGGATGCCAGCTCTATAAAGGGTGAAGTCTGTCCGAGTCACTGAATGAGTGGCGCGCTGAGTAATGAAGTTGCTGAGTGATGAAGTTACACAATTGGGCGGTCATGTTGGAGTTTCCCATTGGCTGAACTTGCTCTTTCAAAATTAATAGGTGCAACTGTGTGTCTGATGGTGACACCCCCAGGAAGAGCACCAGATGTTGATTCTGATTACAATTTTGTGATGCCATTGGGCCCACGATGTCCATGATCATCATCATGGATATTTTTTTCGGACGTCACAACTCCTTCAAAATTCTTTGTTCCATGGTCAGAATTTGATCTTTTTGGTCTAGAGGTTGAATCATTTTATTCACATTCACGTTAGCAGAGCGCTAAAGCTGAAGTAGCCGTTGAAGTCTTTAGTGCACACCTGCTATGGACCCAACAGATGTGGAAGAACAGCAGAAGATCTGGGTATTTTTTATGCACAGAAGTCAAACTTTTTTTGTCATCATTAGCCATTGAGCAGCTTTCATAGAGAATAAAAGAGCCCTGTCTCCAACACTGTATCCAGTTCTCTTTATACATCCATGGTGACGCCTTAACCTCAATAAACACTTGATTTTCTTCCTGAATACATACAATGGCTACACACAATGGTTGCTGTTGCAACGTGTTTGTTACTCGACCTACAAAGCTTGACCTAGAAAGCCTCATGTTAGCTCTGTAAGAGTAGCGTAGTTCAGTGTGTAATGGTAGTGGGTGCGTAGCAAGTTGCAAACAGGTGTTGTTGATCGGATCAGAGAAGAAAAAAATAGTAAAATTGCCTGGTAGTACTAGATGTACAGTACAGTTAAGTTTGTCCATTAATAAACAGTGCAGTTCCTCAAAACCAACATTTAAGGCTGTGGGTTTGTTCATAACTGTCACATGGTAACTTAGGTCTGGTCTCTTTAACAAAGACACATTCACAATAAAACTTAACACGAGTAATTGAGAAAAACAAGTTGTGCAGAAAAATGTGGAAAATAACAAGTCAAATTAAAGATTAAAAAATACTATATATAAGACTGACCTATGCCTGGAATTATTTGGCCACGAAAAAACACATTGACTGCACACAGTCAGGTTCAGATTCAGGTTCAGGTCTTTATTGTCCCTCGAGGAGAAATTTGATTTACAGTAGAGGACAAAAAGAAAAACACAAGACAACATAAAAAGGATGTGGGACATTAATCACAGTTACAGCAAACAACCAACCAAAAATTAAAAGTAAATGTATCAAGCCATTGAAATAGTAGTCACAGTAAAGTGCTGCTATTAAAGTGCTGCTGAGCAGTGCAATCAAGAGTGCAAATTTAGTGCATTTATTGCACTTGGAACAAAGGAAAATTTAAACCTGTTGGTTTTTTATCCAGAAGGGAGAAGAATTAATTCCTCCAAGAGTGGGTGGTCAGAGCTGGCCAGGATCGACAGTGCCCTCCGCAAAACTTGTCTGTCATAGATATCTGCTAAACAAAGCTGCTGCATGCCAATCATTTTGCTGGCTACTTTAACAATACTGAACGGACACATTGACTGCACACAGTCCTGCCATATAACGGGTTTCAACCCCGACCTGTTTGTTCTAGGAAAGCTGCAGAAAAATGATCTGTTTGCTGGAGCAATCATCAAAACAAAAAATGCATTTCCTCTGTTACCCACAATGAAACATTTTGAAGACAGTGAAAAAAATATCAATGAAGACATGAAGGGAAGTTAATATTTTATGGTCAGTTTATTTAAGTCTTGAAAAAAAAGGTTTTGGCTTACTCAATAAAACAGTAGAGCAATTTGACATCTGTAGCCCTAACCTGAGCATACCGTGAAGCCCCTGCACAAAGTGAAGGTGAATCAAATCAAACTTAAAGAAGTTGAGACTTCTCAGACGTCGTAATGTTGACGACCAGACTGACCGACAGTTCCTCCAGATCAGCTGAGTGATCTGTCTTCTGTTTCCGCCTGCCTCCAACTTTACTGGGTTAATTTATCCTGTTCTCTCCATACTGTCTCTCTCTTGCTTGTTTCTTTCCACTGCCAATCTTTTAGTACTGTTCATAAAATTGGCCTAGATTGCTCCATGTATTTTTACCGGCTAGAGAGAGCAGGCGTATTGGCATTTGTGTATATTAGCTACCAGGCTACAGTATAAATCTGTATTGATGATATGGCAGCCCCTATGGGACAAGGCGGATGAGAGCCAATCCTGGAGCCTATTGACTGGTGTGGAATTGCTTTTGTAATATTGTTTGGGAAGACAGACGACTATGAGGGAAAGAAAAGAAAGAAAAAAAAACTACTTACAGCCTAGGTGTGATTTTTCTGTTTCTTTTATTGTTGTAGCTTTCTGGGAAAAAAAGGTGCTCACAGGGCTGAATAGATGAGAAATAACAGAAGGAGAGGAAAAACAAGAAAAACAGAAAAACATGTAAATGTAAATGTACAAGAAACAGAGGTGCAAGAAAGTGGAATGTGGGTAAAAAGAGAGAAAGAACAAGTGACTGAAACTGATATGAGGACATAGGTTAGAATCAGAGGAGTGAGGTTAATGATATCCAGAGAAAAAAGGGGTAAAATATGTAATTACTTTGATGAAGGGTCTTACATGACTGCACAAGAGAGAATTGAGCTTGGAGTGGGAAAAAAAAAATCCTACTGTGTTTACTATTCGTCTGTCATTTTGCCGAGAAGTCGCAACACCCAGAAGGATTACTGCTGTTCTTGTCTCCTTCACAGGGAGATGGAAATATGGTAATATCAGCAGTTTCTGTGTTATATACCAGCCAGTGGATGTTAGAGTGAATGTGCTATAGATGTATTTTGATGGAGTTTCACAGTTTAACCCAATACTTACTGAACAACTTCATATTAAGATGCACTGGATCAGTACTGGCCCTGATACTGGCCCTCTTAAACAGATTGAGTATCAGCCAAATGTGGCTGATCCATAAAATTTACTGTTATTAAGCATAAGTTACATTTACTCAGTCGAGTCGGGCCACATATCAGTTTTTAGTGCCTCAGCAATGCGCGGTGCATAGAATTGCCTTATTCATCCCATTGAGAGCCAAAAAGAAAAAGACCAACGGTATTAAATCAGGACCTGAGTTTAGGCTTAGAAATCTACATTGGGAGAGAAAAAGCTGCATCCCCATTTGTAGTCCACGTGGTTGCTTATAGGGGTGAGAAATCAGATAGAAATTGCCTTCACTGGCTGGGTGAGATATAATTAAGATTCTGAATTATTTCATACATTGGTCTGTTGGGACATCCAAGGGGTCACAAGATATATTTAAAGGTTTGTGTGATAATTACCAAAATGGGAGAGACGGAAAATAAGCTGTTTTTTTAATGACTTTTTCTATAATCTTGTCTTTTTATTGTGAACTTCTGGAGAGTTTTGCCTCCTCAGGCTTCAAGAAACTTCTTAAATAAAACATTTTTTCCTTAAACTACACACACCTATGACAAGGGGTCACAGCAACTTATTTTGAAATTTAGATAGTAGAAGTGAGTTTACTAGTTAGTGAGGCTGGGTGTTTATACAGTACCAATTAAACGTTTGGACACACCTTCTCATTCGTGTTTTTTCTTTATTTAAAAAAAATTATTTGTAACATTGTAAATTAATACTGAAGACATCACAAGTATGAAAGAACACATATGGAATTATGTAGTAAAAAAAAGTGTTAAAAACACCAGTTGTATATTTTAAATTCTTGGAAGCAGCCAACTTAGTGCATTAAAGTTAATAATAATGTAATCTTAAACCATTTAGACACAATTCCAACAATTTTCTGAATATCTAAACATTTTGATATATTTAAAATCTGAGTCATTCATCAACATTAATCACAAAATAATGATCAGGCGCTACTTTGACCGCACTTACCCCTTGACTCATTAATTTAGCATTTAACAGATTTATCAAATACCCATTTATGAGTTTTATTATGATGCTAATCAGAGATGTCACTCATTTCCCAGCTGAACACCTCATTTCCTTTTGTGCACCCACATCCTCCTCTCAACATGTTTTCCCATCCGCTCCTTTCATTTCAGTGCTCTGTTTCTTTTCTGTTTCACTTTGCTGCTTTTGAAGTCTCCCCTCCGATAACTTATTCAGCTGATTTACATGCAGGTCAATTTCTCACAGACACTGTGCCTTTTTACCAAACAGTCCCAGGAACTATAAGTGACAGGACGTTTAAGTCAGCATCTAATATGATGTAAAAGTTCCTTCATTTGTATTTTGCTTTCACGACACTTCAACAAATGTGAAGATTCGGCTTTTTAAACTGATGGATTAACAGATTTGGAGAAGTTGATTTGAGACTGCATGTAAAACTCTCTCACCTTTTATTAAATCAGGAGGTATGAAAGGGAAACTTTGCCAACCTTCAACCAGCTCGAGCTGTAAGTCCCTCCATGCCTCCAGCGGACTGGAGCTCCTCACTTACCAGCCTGCAAAAATCTGCATGTACTGACCGCACTGCAGAGAAACAGAGTCTGGAGACCGCCAAAGCCTCCCTGAAATAGCCTGGGACAGAAGCTACAACCCATAAATACATTTTTACTGAGGTTCCTAGGTCGAAACGCAGTACCCGAGTATTTTCTGGAAAAGTTCCTGTGTTTGAGTGTCTTTTGAGAGTCTTTTCCCTCTCCCTAGTATTCCCTTTCCATTCTTGACCTTACCTTACATGAAGACCTTTCACTCAAACCCCCTCAATTACAACTCACTGAGCCTGGCTTTTATTGACAGCTATTCATAAAGGCCTGTCACATTAATGAATGGAAGCACGGGAATCCACTCCATTATCATCATTTTCTCATTCTGAACTCTGCTTTGCTTGTCACTCACACTCTGCTTTCAATGTGTCACTAGGCCCTTTCATAGCGCGGTCCCGCAATTGTCTCGTTATATTGCCGTAAAGATCCGTGCCAGCGTTTCGCCTTAGGGAGTTCATAGTGATCCCGTGAAAGGCGTGATATTTGTGCCCATTCATAGTGCAGTCTGACGTCACGGAGCAAGGTGGAAGGAGACGGTAGTGACGAGCAACAGCAGTGCTGCAAAGAAGCACAGTGCTAATGGACACTTTGTTTACAGTAAGCAACGTCTGTTTTTTTTTCTTCTTACGAAAAGCAGTGGACACTTTGTGTACAGGTAGCGATGCAGGTTTGTTTACAATAATCAGCGGACACTCAGATCAATCAATCAAATCAAAATTACTTTATTTATCTGGAGGGGAAATTCAGTTAGTCTGTTATCTCTGTTAGAATGAGACAGCCTGATGGCTGTAGGAGTGAAAGATCTTTTGTATCTCTCTGTCCTGCAGCGGAGATAAAGGAGCCGTCCACTGCTGTTTTTTTGGTCCATAAAGGTTTTGTGTAGCAGATGATCTGGGTATTTCAAGATGGCCTCGAACATCTTGACAGTGCATCTCTCCACCACCTCCTCCAGTGTGTCCAACCCGGCTCCAACCACAGAACCAGCTCTTTAGACCAGTCTGTCCAACCGCCTTCATCTCTGTGTGTGATGCTGCCTCCCCAGCAGACTGCAGCATAAAACAACACACTACCACCACAGACTGATAAAACATCTGCAGCATCTTACTACAGATGTCCAGAGATCTGAGCTTCCTTAAGACAAAGAGGCGGCTCTGCCCCTTTTTGTAGAGAGCGTCTGTGTTTAGGGACCAGTCCAACTTATTATCCAGCTATACACCTAGATACTAACTTAGCACCACCTCCATGTCCACCCCACAGGTATTCACTGGCTGAAGGGGTGCTTGAACCTGTGGAAATCTATGATCATTTCCTTAGTCTTTGAGGTGTTCAGTAGGAGATAAATCTTGTGACTCCAGTCACTGAAGGCTTTTATCAGATCCCTATATTCAGATTACTGTCCATTCCTGATACACGCCACAATAGGGTGAAAACACTGGGGTGAAAACAACAACAACTCCTAATTAATTTCAATGAGACCACTGTGTTGATGCAGCAGGGATGCTGCTGGAGGGGAGTCTGGGTAGTCTTACTGCCTACCTGGAGAATGTCTACTCCACCTTGTACTTAGAGCTTTGTGCTAATCAGCTACATTAACTGCAAATGAAGCAACTGACTTTTGATGGTTTTGTTTCTCGTGATAAGATTCAGGCTTAGTCTGCAGATTTTGAGTATAAGACAATGACAATTTAACTTGTTTTAAACTTAAGAATTATGTTATAATAATTTGCACCTTCATTTTCTAATAAGCTTGAATGCTTCTATAGTAGTTTTAAACTAAATGCATATGAATGTACAGCTGTCGTACATCTAAGTGGAGGAATTTGATGAGTTTGAATCAAACAATGGCATAACAGGCGTGTATGTGAGAACTGCATGTGTGTGTGAGACAAAGATAATGAGTTTAATTCAGATAATGAGATGAGCACATTTTATTAGGATAGGATGCATTTTCAAATGTAGTGCATGTGTGTGTATGTGTGTGAAAGAGAGAGAGAGAAAAGAACGTCTCACTTTTCACAAAAAGCTTGCTCACATGTGTATGTGTGTGTGGAAGCATAATACTGAGCTAACAAGCCGTCTTTAAGGCCCCCAAGTGGATTCTCAAATCCTTCTGAGACTTTCCTCCCGTTCATTAGACTTCTACATACACAAACAAAAATGCACACCCACAAGGCACAGATGGAGTGTTTGCAGATAGAAGCACACATACACTACATTAATTTATCGTGTGCTTTGATGAGACGGCATGTGTGCACACATTTATGTTTGTTGCGGGGAGTTAACAGGCAAACTCCAGCTGTCAATTCTGTAGCTGTCTTATGAGCAATACACATATTCACTATCTCTCTCTCTCTCACACACACACACACACACACACACTCTCAGTTTCATCTGAAACACTGTCAGAGGAGACGTGATGACAGCTCTCCAAAAATGACGAATGAATCGGACTTTTCATTCACAATGAGTCTGACTTGCAATTCAAAAGTGTTCCGAGGACATTTTACCATTTATTCTCATCTCAGGAATCCAGAGTGACCAAGATTGAATGAGCAGGTACTCAGTCACTATTAATATGGAAGAGACGGTGCAGTCCATCAGTTTGAAATGGGCAGAGTTGAAATGCTGGAGATGACAGCACTGACAACTGGCCAATCAGCACTTCCATCTCCGCATATCAGCAACCGCGGAAGTTTTATTGACGTCAGATCACATAATTGAAGCCAACAACAGGACATGATGTCCACTGCATGCATGCAAAATCTGGCTGTTTACAGTTCATTATAAAAGTCAAACCAAATGGGATTGTAGTCACTCAATCTATCTATAAAAGCAAGAAGCATCTGTGTGTGTGTGTGTGTGTGTGTGTGTGTGGTTGTGTGTGTGTAGGGCATATCTCGCTGACCGTCAGACTGACCTCAGATTTCGTATGTGGTTTGCACATGGCACGAAGGTGTGCATCCTCGATTTTGAAGATTTTTGAACTCATGTTTCAAAATATTATTTACAGAGGACGCGTTCGGGCTTTTCAATGTTTCCGATCAGACGCCTTTTAAGGGAGCTCCGCCCCATTGTGTGATAGGCCTACACCTGGTCAGTAACACAATTCACTCTGGATTTCTACGCCTGACTCATCTCATCTGTAAGTCTCTTTAGCCTACCTATCTTTAGGAGTTTTAAAAGGTTCAATTTTCCAATAATATTCAAATAGTTTCCAGCGAATATCAAAGTTTAATATGTCTGTGCTGGATGGTTTGGTACCTTATGAAAAGTAAGTGTTTTACGGAGTTGCAGACGTTGTAGTGGTCTGCATGTAATGTGCAAATTCTGTTATTCGTGATTAGCATGCTAAGCGGAGATTTAGCTTTATTCACTTCTTATGTTGCATTACTATGTAATTCAGGGATGACATTTATGTAGCTTACGAATACTTCCTACGGGCACTGCAGTAGTAGGGGATAAAACTGGGATAAAATACAGACCTGTGAAAGGTTAAAAAACATAAAGAAGAGTTACACAAAGGCAATTAAACCAAATGGTTCTTGAGGCATTTTATCTATGGTATCCACAGATCTGAAATCTAAAAGGGTGAGGATTTTAAGTTAAGGAGCCATGACTTTAAGGCCCAGTCCTGAAAGATAAAGTCAGGAGATGGTATTAAATAACAGCAAAAAGGTGGATGTGTCAACAGAACATTAGAGTAGAACACAGAAGATCTCTTTTTCTTTTCTAGAAGGCGCTAACCTATCCAGCCACCTCTCTGTCAGCTCTGATAGATTTATGGAAAATGTATCCTCTTATTCCCATCAATTTTACTAATTTCAGTTGTACTTATTGTAACTTACATTAAGCAAGGATAACATGACTACGATTCACTCATCAGGAGATGCATCATCTCTAAATCTTTGATGTGGAGACGGATTTAGATATGGTTTTGCTTGTCCATGTGGTCTGGGATGTGGTGAAGTAATCGTGGTATAATTAAACACCAGCAGCAAGAAAAAAGGAGGGTGTGTGCTTTATGGAAAGCAATGCACAAATTGAAGAAACTGAGGATTACATTTCTACTTAAATTATACCTTATATGATTCATGTGACTGAATTACTGTAACCATGATGACAACGCCGCTCCCCTTCTCAAATCATTAAATCTAATTCTGTTGAAGAATTTTATTGGAGAATAACCTAGAATAACCTAGTTTCTCTAGTTACGCTGGCAGCAGGAAGTAACATCCTCACGTACGTGAGTCGATGACGCATGAAAATAAGTACTGGGAATATGCAGGCCAATTTCCAGAGTACTGGAGATATATTGAGTTCCGCACAGCTGTTCAATCTTTTACCACGATTGTGTCAATTTGTATTTTGATATCTTTTCATTAAGTCCTGCACAAGGCTGTGTTCCAAGAACTTCCGTTGTCTGTATTTCAAGATTTTCTTTGACAATCCTGACCACAATCTCTCCCCCGTGGCTGTGATGTCACTGATCTGTCTGCTCATTTCATTGTTTGGATTTGTGTGGGGGAGTTTTTTGTTGAGATGTCTCGTCTTAGGGGGCAGGCCAAAGGGCAGCAGCAGTTAAGCAGATCTGTAGTAGAAATAAAGGACTGGTGACATCTGTGTGGTGCAGGCTACACACACACACACACACACACACACACACACACAAAACACAATGGAATGGTTTTTTTGATGGGTAGAAGTTATTCACAGTGATGTCATGCTCATATCCCCGTATGTCCTAAAGATGAACACTTTTGCGCATGTGTGCACACGCACTACCCAATGCACAGAGTCATCTCATTTCTATCCGACCCTCTATACACACACACACACACACACACACACACACACACACACACACACACACACACACACACACACACACAGGAGATGTCTTGGTTCCTACAGTAGCACCCCTCCAGGGACCCGTGCAGGATAGCACAAATGTAAATTGTATTCCCTGCCATTGTCTCTGTTTGCTCATTTTTCTTCTGTCCCCTTGAAGACACACACACACACACACACACACACACACACACACACACAGAGGTGCACCAGGCTCAGTGCTTCACTACTGCTGCAGAAAAGCCAGAGCTATTGTTATTGTTGTTGTTGTTCTTGTTGGAGATTGCAATGTCAGCAGAATATGCTGGTGGTTTTCTACATGCTGTGTGTATAAGACACAGGCAGAGAAGGAAAGAGAGAATGTGTCTGTGTGTGTGTGTGTGTGTGTGTGTGTGTGCAGTGGCCTTGCTCTGTCTCAGGCCTGTCATGTGGATTCATAACCCAATCCCACACAAGAACTTTGTAGAAAGGTTTCTCTGAAAAATCACTCTCTGCTCTGCCACAAAATACTCAGAAAAATGTTTACGGGCTCAAAAAGATGTTTATGAGGAAACAAGGAGGGACATTGTACATCGCACCAGATATTGCACTAATACGGCAGAGGTATGGAGAAAAAAATGGATACGGAAATAAAAAACATTTTTAGATTGTACTAGGTTGTTTAATGTGTAGTGTTTATTATGGCAAAACCTGATTTTTACAGAACTATGAAAAAGGAAGGAGGAGAAAAGAGAGAAGTTTAAAAGTAGTTGAATACTGGTAGATGTAGTTGAAAAGAGAGAAGTGTAAAGGCAACTAAAATAGAGACAAGGAAAGAAAGTGGGTTAGAGGACAAAGATAAAAAGAGAAAGCAAACAGAATGTGAAGCAATGTTCGAATGTGAAGGAAATGGAAAAAGCTAAAAGAAAGTTGCGAAAACGAGCTAAAGGGTTGTAATCTGCCATTGATTTGGCTTGCGCTAAACCACAAGGGGATGCTGGGAAATCAATGCAGGCTGATTGCTACTTTTACAGAACTGCAGAAAACACAGAAACTAACTCTGCACATTTTTTTCTGTTCTTGTATCTGCAGCTATTTCTCTACCTCTCTCTCTCTCTCTCTGTCTGTCACATACAATCCTGCTCTGGCAGTGTGCTCAGTTTATTGGGAGAATATTAGACAAATGCAGCCGAACCCAAGTGGAGAGAAATGTTAGAGTTGACACTGTTTAACTGATTGCAATGTGTGTGAGTGGGTATGAGTCTGTGTGTGCATGTGAGACAGTGACAAACTTAATGTCCTCTTTCTCACTAAGCATGTGCACATAAACAAACACTCCGAGTCTCACATGACACATCTTGACTCGTAGCTGACGCTCTAATCCAGTCTGACATACGCAAACGTGATGATTGGCAAAAAAGTAATAAGGCAGTTGCCTGGAGTACAACTGGCTGGGAGTGACACATGACGAAGAGAGAAGCAAATATGTTATCATGCTTGACTCACATCTTCTGAAATTGATTCTGATACGCAGAAAATATTTTGTAGCGCATGTTTGCATGAGCTCGCCTCGAGCTGCAACAGTGTCACGACTGGCATTGGACTCACAAACGTGTAGCAGGAAAAAAAAATTGCATTTGTAAACGAGCAGTAAAGTGATGAAGAGGTGCAAATTGAACAGGAAGATTGTTTGAGTGATGAGAAATAATCAAGGAGCAGTGCAGAATCAAACAATTATCATACTAAATACTGCATATATCCCGCATTCAGACAGTTATTCTTTTATTATAAGACTAATTTAACTGCATGCTGTTGGTCAAGTCAGGTTTGGTATCAGGAGGATGGACACCTACTGCACTTAAAGAGGAACTTTTGAACTTGCAATAATAATGCACTTTATCTGTCCCCTTGGGGAAATTCATTTTCTCATTCTCCGGTTATTTTTTCTTGATTTACACAAACTGATGCATCAAATGTGGAGAGATGTCAGAATGATGGGTGGCTGCAGCACTTCGCTCTGAGCAGTTCAGGGTTTGGAGCCTCGCTCAGTAGGTTAACTGACACATCCTCATCTTCTAGTCCACATTCTGTACCTGGTCCATCCAGGATTTGAAACCTCCAGCCAGGTCACTGCACCTAAGTTAATGAGCAATAGGCCTCATTCCCCAATATCTGCCTTCTGAAAGCCCTTTTTCTTAAAGGGATAGTTTGGATTTTTGAAGTGGAGTTGTTTGAGGTAAGTACCCACAATCAATGTAGTACCTGCATTAAATGATGCATGTTCCCAGTTTGGAGAACCAAGCGCATGCTCCAGGCAGGAAATGAATGATAGCTGCAGACGAAGGCTGCATCAAAACATATTTTAACCACCCAAACAAAGGTCCACCCTGAAAATGTTATACCCCTTTATGTGTACGCAATATTCATGTCCACCAATTTTTGTTGCTATACTCCAGCCTGTTATCCCATCAAAAAAGGTCAAAATAGGTTGCATGTACAGACGGTGACAAATGAGCTATATTTATGAATTTCACCGTCTGCTGTAATGCTTCCGCTACCATCTTGCTGATGTAGTAGTGATTGACAGCCAAGCAAAGGGCGGATTCCCCGATGTGGTTGGAAGTTGGGGTGGTGAATGGGTTGAACAAGCGGTGGATTTTTTCACCCAGGAGATCGATTTATGTCCCGTGTGGAAACAAAAGTAACATTTTTTTTAACTTAATTACATGGATCACGTTTTTGAACATAACTCACGTTTTTTACGTAACTTGCGGCAGTCACGTGACCCTTGTAACTACTTAATTTCCGGAATTTACGTACATTTGTTAACTGTTTAAACTGTCTTTTATAATACCAGAAGATTTTTGCCTAGGTCAGTGGTTTTACAACATAAATCCACAGAAACAGGCACACAACCTCTTCTGCCGTTTATTTTGGAGAACTTGTTATATCCACAGCTGTTTTATTTGGCACACTTAAATGCTTTGCTTGCCGTCGTAGATCAGTTTTGATCAGTTTTGATTAGAAGGGCACAAGAGTTCTATGGTTGAGAAAAAGTAGTGCCAAATGACATGGTAGTGGATAGCAACAATAAGTGGTGCCTCATATAACCCCACTGAGCTATCCCTTTAAGACAGGTTCTAAGAAAAGTCTATTTCAGATTCATGAAGGTGTTCTTAAACCGTACATGTGATCTTATAATGATGAATCCCATTCTCCTTGTAAGTTGAAAGTGCATGCCAGTTGATCCTAATTAGCACAGGGAAATGCCCAGGCAATCCCCATAAAAGGCCATGAGAGTGTAGGTACATGTAGGTTTTCTTACCACAGTGGCCCAGGTTCAATCCTTTCTCATTCTCTCCTCTTTTTTCTTTTTATCTTCAGCTGTACTATCACATAAAGTGTTCAGATCTTCTTTGTGTACTTTCCTACATAAATACTTCATACTTTACATGATGCAGTATGTCACTTATACCTATGTGATTGTATCCTGTAGTTTTTTATTATTATTTATTACTCTTTATTGAGTAGATTTTTATGTTGTTTGTAGTTATGTATTGTTCTCTAACCCAAAACCCTGATCCTGAATTCCTAACCTTTACCAAGTAGTTTTAGTGGTGTAGCGGGTCTGAAAATATTGAGATTCAATGCCAACATTATTTCTGTCAACTTGTTTGGTTCATGAATTGCTTTAAGGTGAATCACCTTTCATGCTGTCAATCAGTGACAGAAAGTAGGAAATCAGACTTTTAATCCAAAAATGTTGTAGATTACTTACTTAACTCAAGTTATCAAAGCATACCACGCAACTTCCTGCATCTGCACGGAGAGCAAAAACTGATTTGTTTTTCATCCAGATATTCCTTCTAGGGCTGGAGCAGCAGTTCAGCCAGCGTGCAGTTAAGAAAGTGGAACTTCTATGGCTTCATCTTTAAAGTTGCTGCAATAACAGAGCAGCAGGGACCAGCCCTGTGATGGAAGACGGATATCACAGGGTGGTTTTCACAGTTTTCATCACGACACGCCTCACATGGGGTTAGCTGAGGCAGCTGGAGAAATTAGACACAAACACATCCATCATATTTACATATATTCATAGATAGTTTGTGGTGTGCATGTCTCAGCCAGCCAACCAAAACACCCCTCATCGGCTCCGCTCTCCCTCTTTCTTACTTTTCCCATTCCCTGCTCTCTCGCCATTCCCTCCTCACGCACACGCACACGCACACGCACACACACACACACACACAGACACAGACAGCCACCCCCACTCCGTCCCTATCATTAATTCAGGGCAGTAGGTATAGCTGGCTACCAAGCTATAATATAAGCAGATGAGATTGAGAGAGGGCCAGCTTCCTCTAACAAAGAGTCAAAAGGACAAAGCTCGGCCATTGTGAGTCAGGGCTATAATGAAAGCATTAAGATAACTGTTCAATATTTATGAAAGTGTGTTGGTCTCAGGCCACGCACACTCACACACACACACACACACACACACACACAAAGAGAGAGAGAGAGAGACAGGAAGCAACAGTCTGTTGGGCCATTCATTATATGAATTGATTTAGTTGAGTTGTCCCTGGTGGTCCCTCTGTGATATCAAGCTTCCAGATTCCATCTAACCTGTGTGTCGGTGTGTGTGTGTGTGTGTGTGTGTGTGTGTGTGTGCATTAATGCATCCGTGTTAAAAAGCAGTGAGTACACATGCATGGCGTGTGCATGTGGCAGAGAAAGAGAAGGATTTTGTGCTTGTTAGCATTCATGCACTTGGAGGTGGTGTGTTATTGTGTGTCTGAGAGAGACAGAGAGGGAGGGAGGGTTTGTGTGTTTGGTTTTGCATTCACAGGTGACCTGTTTGCAGGAAGGTGCATTTTCTGCCAGAAGGAGCATTATATTTATAATGGCGTGAGTTGGACAAGCATGTGTGTGTGTGTGTGTGTGTGTGTGTTAGAGAGCTTAGGAAAAGAAAAAGGAGAGGAATGTCTTGTATGTATCAGAAAATAAGTGTATAGAGAAGAACAATCCCTCACACATTTCTCCACACTTCAGCAGCATACTTCACCTTTTACACCTTCACATTTTTAAAAGTAAAGCCACACTGTATTGCTGGCTCTGACATTTAAAAAATACATTGCCAGTTTACAATATGTCAGGAAATCACAGCCAAATAGAAACAGAGATTTTATATTTTTACCTAAATGTGATGCATTGAATCACAGAAGAGTAACTAATTACAGTGCAATTAAAATAATAAATAAAAAAATCAGTTAAGCAAGCAGTGCCTGCTTCCACAAGATTTAGATTTTCTGTTCTATTACATTGTAAGGAACAATTTATATATGATACAATAATACTAAATGGTACATATTCAACAGTCAGGTAGGTAGATACTATAATTTGTTTGCTGTTTTTTGTTTGTAGCCCTCGAAGGGGCATCAACTGCATGTGTCTCATGCTGTTCCACTACACTAAAATCCAACTTCAGTGGAAGGAGGCAAACATTTAGGTCTTGACCCAGGCAGATATTTTTTTAAGAAATGCTCTTCATGCAAGGGGGTGCAAAATAAAATGAAATTCTTGCAGGATTCAATCCAGGTGTACATTTCCTGTTTAATATTTTAGTCACAACTAAACAACAGCAGAGAACACATAGTTTTGATCCCAAGAAAAAGATGCAGATTCTTTTCTATATGTTAATATCTTAGTATATGTATGTACGGCAACTTTCTTGTATTTTCACTTATTTCCTTTTCGACTGTCACTCTGTTATGTTTTGTTGTTGTCCTTTGTCCTCATCTAAAATGTGTCTGCCTTGCTCTTTCTCCGCCCTCTTTTCTTGTGAGCAATTTCTTTCACTTTCTAACAGTTGGCTGTCACAGGGAAATTATGTTCTTGTCATTCAGAAAATGCAAAGTCGCCAAAAAAAAGTCAGTCACTTTTGAGTCATGTCTGTTACTGTACAGAGTAACATAACGTAAAAAATGTCTGCTCAAAGTGCATCTATTGACTATCAACAATCAACAGATTACATGGTCTGACAACAATACAACACAAACAAACATAGCCATGATGAGCCACATTATGAGCCAATCAGGCTCATAACATTGAATGCAAGCAAAAAGGTCTGCAGCCACGTTAGTAAGCACAAGGTTTTGAAGTCTACCGGCCCTCACTAAGTGTTCTGACTCCATATCATCTTTAGACTCAGGCTCAGTTTCAGTACAGCTCACCTCCCATAAGTTTCTCATGCCATTCAATCGTTTTGAGCTTTCAGAATTTCACCCTCCATTGCTGCTGACATCATTAGCAACTTTAAGAAAAAAATGTAGCTGCCACTTACAGCAAACCTGTAGTATGTTGGTTTTGCAGTGGAATCATGTGCACGTAATTTCACGAGACCAAAAGCATAAACATTTTTGTTTATTTGCTTTGCTGCTAGGGAATAAAGTATGACAGATTTTGATGGGAGCCTTGTTTCTGTACATCTTAGTCACTTTCTTCTGTCATGTGTGAATTGTATTTCTGTCACCATTTTAGAACTGTCGTCACGCCATCTACACTTTCACCCTATGTACACTTAAAAATTGATTTCTCGTCTACATTGCTTTCAACAGTGTATGTGTGTGCCAACAGGGACTTCATGGTGCATTCAGGTGCACCTTTTAAGATAGGGCAATACACATTTTAAAGCAATACAGAATACCTAATATCCTGACTACCTTTGACTCTATTCAATTATCTTTTCATAGCTTAGCATTAGAATTCTGTGTTTTTCCTCATATAAATGAAGACATTTCCACATAAATGGAAGATTGTAGTCATACAGCCTGTCAATCATCTTAGTCATGATCTAACCTGTTAAGTGTAATTATACCAAGATATTACTAAGTTGTTTAAAACTACACTATGAAGCAACTTTGACTCCTTTCTCTATGGACTCATACACTCCATTCATCCATCTGCAGATCCATATGTGCACCCATGTATCCATAGATTCATTCATCACCCATCCTGAAGCACCTCCATCCTTAAGCATCTCCATTCTGCTCCCTCTCTCATTAACTCCTCTTCTTCCCATCAATCCATCCGTCTCTGCCCCCCGCCCCCCCTCACCACCTCTCCTCCCCTCTAAGTGCCAATCATTAAGCTGTCAGTCATCTTAAGTTTGCATGTTGACGAAGCCTCAGGAGTCAATTTAGGATTTATGGTTTACAGATGCAAATGTACAGGTTTGCTTCTTACTAATTTATCTTCTTCTCGCTCTTTTACCCTCCCTGATCTCAGTTTCTCCTTCCTACATCTTATCATTCTGACTCCTACTCTCTTTTTTTTACTTCTTCCTTAGCTCCTCTCATCCTCTTTTTTTCTCCTTTTTAAACCTCATCTCTGCCCCGTTTTGTCTCTTTCCTGTAGACTTTCTCTCTGCGGCTGTCAGGCCTGTAGCTCCCTCATCCATCTATGTATTTTTATTATTTTTATTTATTTTTACAGCCATATCTGTTAGAGCACCTTCTGACTCTATTCCCGCTTCACAAAGCCAAGGCGATTTACACCCCTATTCATGCCGAGGCGGGAGACGTGGATGGTGGGATGCGGTTGGGGACGGGGGTTTGAGATGAGCCATCACCGACCAGATTTACAAGTCTCCATTGGACAATCTCCCTTCCATCCAACCTTAGAAAGGTTCAAGGTTCAATTCCATTTGGAGGCTGTTTAGTAGGAGCGCATCCTCCCGCTTAAGAAAAAAAAAGAAATGGCATTTTACACACAGAGCGATGGTCGTGTATGTTTAGGCCGCTGCCAGCAGCGAGGCAGAGAGATTTACGTGTTGGTGCTTGAAGGAGCGAGAGCTTTCGATCCCTGTAGTGCAATATTTTATTGTGTCAGGGATACAACGAGATAGGCTGCTCCATTCCCTTCAAGGAAAAAAGAAAAAGCCTGACACCAGAGTTTTGGACAAGGAAGAATGAAGGGAGAGTGAGAGAGAGAAAGAGGGAACGATGAACAGAGCATGAGTGAGCATTGTACAGCTTTCAGAAAGCTTAGAATAGAAAGCCAGAGGGCGGTATAGGCATCAATCAGCCCGCTGATCAATGAATTGATTAGTAAATCAGGCACCATACAGTAAGTCAAGGCTGAAGCTCCATTAGGGAAGAGCTATGTCATCATTACAGACCAGAATCCAAAGGCTTTGGGTAAAAACCGGCTATCCATTTTCACAAAGGCCTTACAGAGAGGGTCAATAGCACAAGAACTGGGACAGTGAGTTTAAGTTAAGTCTTTTTTTCTGTGTTGACTCATCTACACTGTGAGACAGATTATATGTCAAAAGTTGCAGGTTAGGCAAAATGAGCTACAGTCACTGGAACAGTATACACCATGATAATATAATTTACTACTGATTTTACCCAACACCTAAACTACAGTTCATACAGACAGTAACATATAGCCAGTAAAGGCTCCAGGACTTGTACAGACTTGACTGAAAAGGCCACATCACTCTTAAAAGTGAACATGTCATTTTTTTTTGTCAATGGTAATCAATTAACCTTTTTTTCTAATTTAAAAGGTTACAAGATGGTTGTGTGAGAAATAGTTTTTTGTTTCTTGAGAGATATTTACTCATTTTTCTGTGCAGTTTTTCAAGAAAAAATAAACTTTTTAAACAACACATTTGGGTTTGTCTAACCAAAACCAGACCTTTCTCCAACCCGTCTTGCTAAAGACACTGCAAAGCTGCTGAAATACCTTTGAGGCAGGATTTTACAACTCCGGTAAGTTCTCCTGACAGCAATTATTTCCTCTTCCATCTCAACGCTTACAGTAAACTGTGGAGTTTGCACAATGCTCCGTGATACATGGAATTCCAATGCAGAGCTTTCTTGAATGTTGGACTGCCACAAGGAAAAGTTTTGGCCAGGATCAAGGTAATTTAGTGCAGAAATAGATTAATATCTTTTTCTCATGCAAAGTGGGTGAGTTACAAAATGCCTTCTTGTCTTGTGTTAGCGAAACAACATGTTCAGAAGAGACCCATGGACATCCTCATAACCTCATTAAGAGGCACACAAATAATTGAACATGCACATTATTCACACTTGCCGATACACACACACACACAAACACACACACACACACGGTGCATTAATATACACATTCACACCTTTATCCTGTTAGTCCTATTTTATACGGTATTATTGATTATTGTATTTGACAGGATGTAGTGTTTAATAGAACTGGAATCTGTTCTGCAGACACACACACACACACACACACACACACACACACTAGGATGAGACAGCTGCAGCTCCTACAGCCAGTGTATGTTTCCTAAGGGACTGCTTAGCTCAACGCCTGCCATGTGATTATGTGCCATTTTACTTTAAGCATAAAAGCTGTGTGATATAATTTATTACTTCATAACCTGCTCTGTTATCAGCACAGTTAATTTATGGTTTCCACGTCCGCATAGCTGCAAGTGTCTGCAAGAGTCAGCGTTTCATGTATTTCAGCCAAATATAACAAACAAAGGAGCTCCTGTCCTTGCTGTCAGAAGGTCGCTACCTTTTTTTTTCTAGACCCCTGATGTGATATGATGTCAGCTATATGCTCTAAAGAGAAGAAATTAAGCCAAAAGTGGGTGGCTCCCGTGGTTCCCAGTGTCGTAATTTTGGCAGTGTCTGACTCCTCCTAACTCCTCCTCATCCAAAGGGGCAAAGAGGTGGAATGGGGGTGAGCTGAGGTGGGCTGGATGCAGCGGCGAGCCACTAGTGAGGGCAACTGCCTGTCACTCAAAGTGCCCATTCCCTTAATGATGCATAAGTTTAAGTTGAAGTTATGTAAAAACCCTCACTGTTGTCATGAACGGGGAAATTAGCCATACAGACCATAAGTGTTTTTTGGAACCTGGTCTCACAGGAAATATGTGAAATAGTCACAGATTCGCTTAACTCAAAATCTGTGGAATAGCCACGGAATCACTTAAATTTCCATGAAATTGACACGGATTTCGCTACAATGCAAGTTAATGACATATCCCGTGGCTATTCCATGGATATTCTTCCCTATTGGTTTGTTCCAAGTCATGTGACTTTTAAGGTCCCGGCGGTCAGAACAAAAAACATGGCGGACAGTTCTCTCATTTTTTCGTGAAAAAAAATCAGGATTTTGACTTAGTTTCTGCATAAAAATGGATTTTGATCACATTTCTAGCGAGAAATATATGTTTTATTTTCAAAATATTCACTCAGTGAATGTATGTAATTACTTTGTATGTTGGAATAGCCACGGGATATGACTGTCATTAACTTGCATTGTAGCGAAATCCGTGTCAGTCACGGAAATTTGAGTGATTCTGGGCTATTCCAGGGATTTTGAGTTAAGCGAATCCGTGGCTATTTTACTGATTCCTGTGAGACCATGTTGGTTTTTTTGCTGTAAAGCTGGACATTTCAACATGGGTGTTAGTGCCTTTTGGAGACAGCCTCAAGTGGCAATTTGAGGAACTGCAGTTTTTGGCACATTTCCATGTTTCCAGTATATGATCGTAAGTTGTTTCACTTCAAGTCTGCAGCTGCTGCTCAGCCCTATCTGTTGCTGAGACTTTTAATAGTCTGATATTTTGCCAAAAACACACCTGGGTCCATAGATTGAATAACAGTTTGAATTCTGGATAATTTTATGAAGCTCAGTTTAAAGATTTATAGTGCATACAATCTTAAGTTCACACTGCAGCAAAGATGTTCAGCCCAGCACATAACAAGCCTTTGCTAGCTCAGCAGCGTCTTTTGTCTCTTTACATTATGATTGCTTCTGCAGTTTTTTTTTAAACTTTCTTTTAATACGCTTTTGACAAGAAAGTTAGTACAGCCAAAATGTCAGTTACCAATAAGTAGAGCCCCACTGCTAATAGTTACGAAAGGCCAATGAGGTCTTGTGGTGAGTGCTAATTTGTCCCCCTGACTTGACTTCATTCAGTGCACGTTCAGCAGAAAACATAAAAGATGAAATGAAGTAAAAAGGAGAATTTAACGGATCAGAAAATGGATATATAATAATATACTTTATAAACTGCTGTGTCTCCTTTGTACCGTATGCTTGATTTTCTGCTGTATGAAAAATCTAGATTTGGTTCCCTTTCAACTGTCAGACGCTTCCTGGAACAGGTAACTACTTGGCTGATTACACTTGGCCTCGCACTGTTCCAATTTGCATCTATTGAGTGACGTTTATGAAATTATTTTCAGTAAGTGAAGAATAGAAGCGGCATAAATGCAAGAATGGAGACTTCTGCAATAGCTACCACTGTAATAGGATATCATTTAAGAGGTGGAAAAATATCCTCCGTGTCAATTTCTCTCTCTCTTCTATATTCCCATCTATCTATCATCTGTCTTCCATCTAGATCATCAGAAATGGTAGTGAAATAGGTTTTTGAAAAGAATATTACATATCATTTCCAGTGATGCGTAATATGATTGGGAAGTATGTGCGGTAGCAACAATCCAGGCTCGATTTTAAACTGGATGTCCGCTCTTACGTACTGATGTCTCCTGCACCGTGTATGCATATGAAAGTGTGAAAATTGTATGCACTGTATATGTGCATAGACATATTTGCAAGTATGTGTGGGCGTGTGTGTTCCCTATAAACACACGCATGAGCTGTGTATGTGTGTTCCTGCCATCTGGTCCTGTGCATATTTGTTTATTTCCCTGTTGTGTATGAGTGATTGTGTGTGTGGTGTGTGTGTGAGTGTGTGTGTGTGTGTGTGTGTGTGTGTGTGTGTGTGTGTAGAGCTCTGAGTGCCGTCCTTCAGTGTATCTGACTTATAGTGGTGATGTGAAGAGCAGAAAGCTGGGAGAGCTGCCATTTTGGTGATTATTTATAAAAGAGAGGGCGAGATGGAGGACGATGGAGAAGAAGAGAGACTCAGGGACGACTAAAGAAAGAAAGGTGAAGGTACAAAGGCAAAGAGAGAAGGATGGAAAGGTTGTAATTTAACAAGAGAGATTTAAGGACACACTTACAAAAGTGGGTGATCGGTTACGCTGTTTTGTCCAACTTTGGCCAGTTTGAGTGGCTGTGTTTTTCCCCATTGGTCTCAACTTTGGACAAATTCTCCATCACCTCTCCACTTTATTTTTTTTCATCGAAGCCTCCTTTGGGCTAGCACGAGGTCCTGAGCCTTTTCCTTTTACTATTTTCTGTCCGGACTCTTGAGAACGCCATAAGGAGGAGTTTGTTTTCTTTGCCTTTAATGCGTCACTGATCACTTTACGTATTAAGTGATCAGAACTATTAATTAGATCAACAAAGGTTGGTTTGCTCCATCTCAACATTCTGGGTTAATACTCACTTTCTGTGTTTTTTTCTTCTTCTTTCCATCTCTTTCTGTCAGTCAGCTCTGTTTAACATGTCTGACATGACAGTGTTGTCAGGGGTGACACTGATTTTAGCTGCGAGAGACCTGCACTGACAAATTGCTCGTACCAATCTTGGCCTTTCTGTCCTTTTGCCCCCTTGTTCTGCTGTTTGTCTCTCATGCATGAATATTCTCTCTCGTTCACTCTTAATGCTCTTCCCAGCTGCATCTTTGCCCTGTCTATCTTTTATTCCTCTATTTTTATATTGTATTATTTTAATTCTTTCACTTTCTATGGGTTCCTTCTCTTGCCTCCCACCTGCCTCTGCCTTTCTCTCTCCATCTCCACTCTGCTCATCTGGTTTCAGCTCTTATCCAAGGTGACTTCTGGAGAGCAGTCCCTCTGTTGCATACAGAGAGAAAGAGGCGGCAGCACACCTGGCTGAGAGTGGAATACACTCAACTGAAATATTTGTCAAGCAACAGATTACATGATTGCAGCTCCTTGAAGGCACAGCGGTAGCTTCTGTTTGAAGAGTCAGAAACACGAAACGATTTCACCTTCGGAGCAGAGAAGACACTAAGCACCAGAATAAATATTAAAGAAGCAATCTGTAGTATTTTCATTTGAACAAATGTCCAGGTTGCAGCTCCCTTTAGTCGACTGTGAGAAAACGGAATAAGATACTCAGTAACATAAACGGTCCTGTGTTTTCGTTTAAAATCTCAGATGGGCCTTTCCTGGGAAGAAAAAATATCTCAACAGAAAAAAAAGGAAGCCAAGTTAAAGGATCATCAAGAGCTGTACAAGCCAACACAGACAAAAAGACAAAGAAACTAGCAACACCTACAACAATCTGCCGGCAGAAATATAAATAAGAACCAATAAAATAAGGAAAAAATATTCCTCATGGACAGAAATTTTGTTGCTATAGTAAAGCTAACTGTTACTAGTAATACTAGTTAAACAGCTGTTCCCTAGCAAAATCAGTTAGCCGTGCTGGTGTTAGCAGCTTGACACCAGCAGGAGCTTTAAACACTTCTAGACAGTAAAGAGGAGGTTTTTAGGCCCGCAATGTGGGGAATGCTGCAGGAATGCTGGCAGGAAACAGCACCAGTTTTGTGCTTAAACTAGAGCCGGACTAGCAGGCAACAGAAGGTTATGAAGCTTCTACTGACATCAAGGCAGAGGCAAAGAGACCAAAGATGATGCTGACCGAGAAAGTAAGAATAGAGTGACCGAGCAAGAGGCCGCCAAGCAAGAGTAAATCTTGGATTGTGAAATAAAAAGCTTCAAACAGTCGATGGTCTTCTTACTATTGGACTAGTAAGTAACATTAATGTTAGCTGGCTTGTTATGGGTTGTGTTGCAGCACTTGCTTGATGTTTGGCTGGATTAGCAAAGTTGTTGTTTAATTTCTGATGTAGTGATCATAACAAATGCACGTGTCATGCACCATCCTTCTCGTGTCAGGCTGAGAGACGACAAACATCCTCCAGTTGTTGTTCATGATGAATAAGGAATGTCAAACTAAGTAGCGTCGCTAGTCTATCATGCAACACAAATAGAGTTCTGATATGTTGTCAAGTTATTATCATCAAAGAAACTTCCCAGCGCCATGCGGGCACTACTGCCAAAGAAATACATGATATTGACACACACCCTCTGAACAGCAATAATGTTGACATGAAAGTAACCTTCTGGCCAAAGCAATAAACTTGCAGGAAACATTCAAATCAAACAAAATAAACAACAACAACAAAATAAAAATGTATCTGTATTGGTATCGGTTATTGTTGAAATTTTTATCTTAAGCACTGATATCAGTGCATTCAGTTCATCTGTAAGAGTACACAAGTATAACCAGCAAAAGCACTTAAAGTATCAAAAGTAGAAGTATGCAATATGTAAGTTGTCCCCTATCAGTCATACCATTATTTAATATAGAAGTATAGAAATATTATACTCACACATAATGTGTAAGCAGCATTTTTCAATGGGTAGCAAAATTGAGTTATTTATATACTGTTATCTTCAATAATCTATGGTATATAATCACAGAAGCACATAAAATCTAGCAAACACATTTAAGTTTTGCCCAGGGGACAGTTAATCATCTAGGCACTGAGACACATATAAAACAGGTAAACAGATGCAGGAGTAGAACATTATATATTACAGATAGTGTTTTATGTCCTACAGGGATATATAGTTTATCTGGGTCAAACATAGAATCTGATATCCCTTCAAATACCTCTGAGATACAATCTGTGCTCGATTGATACTGCCTGCCTCACTGGGGCTAATTGGAAACAATCCCTCTCTGTTTTTATTTTGTTTTTCACTTGAATTCACCTGGCTCCATGAAAGCAAGCAACCTGAAAAGTTTTATCTTTTTAATTAATTCTTTTCCTTTCACAAACTGTTTTTTTCCCTACATGTTTTAATAAAGATAATTTAACACAGAAGGGACAACATGGTCTCACCCATCTGGGAGACAATTAGGAAATGAAATGAGCAGTGGGCAAATACCTGAAAAGATTCTGTACAATCAGACCTCCTGTATCAGACACTGCTCATGAGAGGAAATAAGACAGATGGTGAGATTTAAGTAGTATGTCTCACTCTAATTGTAATATGTTTTGTAAATGGCACAACAAATGTTGGCTCTCTAAAGAATAAATGATACAAACAGTGATGTGGAATTTCGAATCCTTTGTATTTGCTTCGGAAAATTTGCCTTTTTGGAGTGAAAGCTGTTTTTTGAACAGAAGATAGTTCTTGCAGGAGTTTTTGTTTGCATTGTGAGCTGTCAGTCTCTGGTGGATAGTGATTATAGCTTTACTCAGCATGAAAAACACACAGCTGAAATGTATCTTTATCACAAAGACAGCATGTGTCGCTATTCGGTATGACGCAGAAAGATAATTATGAGGCATAATTTATAGTAATTTCATACAAGGGAACGACTGACATGTTTATTTGTAATCAAGGAGATGATGAACCAATATTGGCAAGTGATTTACATTAGCAGTAGAAATTCAAATCTTGGTGCCAAAATTTTGAAAAACACAAACTCCATCAAAAAACTTAGTTTGAATGCATTAAAGCATATGTTTATTGGATGCTGAAAGATATTTACTTCATATTTTTATCTCTCTCCGGCATCCAAGTGCCATCTGAACATTAACTACTATTTTCTGTGAAAGCAAAATGTTGCCAGCAGAGACACAGGGTGGTTTTGCTAGTTGTGCTAAGAGGATTGTGTTGTTTATTGGAACTTTGTCTGCTGAAACAGAGCTCAGCTTGCTCACCTCAGCAGATTTGACCATCTGAAGGTGCACCCTATCCTTCAGTGGTGTTGATAAGCTATTAGTCATGACGTGTAACCAATCAGACATTGAGTGAGACTACAGAGAAAGAGAGGGTGGCTGCATCAGCGCCAGCACATTTTAAAAATAACATTTTTTTTGGGTCAGTTGGATTAAAAATAGTAAGTTCCAATAATTGTAAAAAAATGCTGACTATCAGAGCTGATAATTGGCCAGGCTGGTTACTGGTCAGACTGTATTTTATATTAATTCATAACAAGGTAATTTGTGGTCTCTCGCTGTTCTTTTAATCACTTTCTATCTCTCAGTGTCTGTTTGGAAACCTCTTTCCTAGTTAACGGTTTTTCCATTTTTCATTTGAATCAACTTGCTTTCTGTAAATCATCACATGCCGAAGTTGTTTTTATCTTTTTTTCAGTTTTTCATCCAGTGTGCTCTTGTTGTCTGCGTTAGTTTCTACGTTTGGCCATCTGTCATTGGTCAAAGATTTAGAGGGACCAGGAAACAACAGACAGGGGAGACTTCTAATTGGTCCTCAGAGGATAAGGACCTGTTCAAGGGAACTCTCTTTGGTGTAGCGCTGATTAGTAAACAGCAGGTGCTGGCGATGGCAGGGTACTAGCTCTCAAACGGAGGGCAAGGCCTCTCGGGGGGCCTCAAGGGGTCTCCAGAGGGTCCCCTGAAAATATGCTGAATGATGTCGTCTAATTTAGTCATATTTTCCTTCATCATAGTGAGTGCAGGTAGGTGTGGGAAAAGTTTCCAAATCATATGAATTATGCACTAATCACATGCCTTCTTTCACTCTTTCTTTCAGTATATTTCTGCACCTAAATATGTATTTCACTCTTCGACTTCTTGACATGGATATTGTATCATTGTACAAGCCCCTGTAATGTTTAGAAAACAAATCCATATTTCTGTCTGTGTCTGCAAAAAGCCTTTAGGTTAGACTTTTTATGTCAGCAGGCTTTTTGTAAGACAGCTGACCGCAAGTGTTGATGTGGAGTAATATGAGCACAGATGGAGCATGTCTGAGTAAGGTGGTAGAGAATTACATGCAATTACAAAATCATGTTAGCAAAATGGGCTACACAGCGACATCAAAAACCTGCCAGTCAGAGAAATGTGAGAAAGGTTTAACCTCGTCATTTGCTACACCACACTTAGAGACCTCAAATCCTCTGAACAATGATTCCTGTCTGCCCTGAGATCCAGGACTAAGTGCCATGGTGACACAGCTTTCTCAGTAGCTGCTCCTAAACTACAAAACATTCTCCTACTGTATTAAGGTTGACTTAAAACATATAGGTCTATAACTATACCTAACCTAACCTAACCTAACCTGTGCATGTTAGATGTTTATTGTATCTGATTTTTAGTATTATTGTTCTTTTTTTCAAACTTGATTTATTGCTTGTTTTATCTTTTTTCTTTTTCTATGTCTCTTTTGTAAAAAGCAGACTGTCCTGGCTGGAAAGGTCAGGCTTATTAGGATCCCTATTTGCATGACTTAATATAAAGAGCGACAAAGTCTGTGCAGGGAGGAGATCGGGCAGGATGGATGGGTAAAACAAATACAAGACTCTGACCCAAGAATGCTCTGTTTGTGTCCCGTATGCCATGTCACCAGTCAACGTTGAGTTATGTAAACTTAACCGTTGATTATGCTATGTGATATGATCCAAACCCCCGTCATCGCGAGTAATACGTGGCCATTACAGTCAATGTATCAACCTCCACCAGCTCCGTAGTGCTCCGTTTCAGACACGTCCCGGACGCGTCTTGATGCTCGGCCACTCATGCATTCGTGTCTGTTCTATTTTTGCTGCTTGATGCGAGTAGCACACGTCTAGCTGGAAAGAGAGTGGATCGTTCTGACAAGAAGTCAGACAGAAATTGCAGATCGAATCTGGTCGTTTTTCATAATAAAACACAATGAGCAGACTCTGGGTCGTATTTTACGTCGCTAAATCAACAATGCATTCACGTAGCTTATAACTGTACTTTAAACAGTCAGTACACAGACACAAGGCTTTTATTCACGTAGCTTATAACTGTAATTTAGGCAGTAAATAGAAGTACGCAGGCTATAGCATAAAAGGTAAGAAACAACAATAAAAACAAGTTAAATCACACAAAAAACGCAAGGTGGATGTTCAGTGTAAATGTAACCAAGTAGTGTTGGTGTCTAAAAAATATAAATTTTTTACAACATTAAAACAAACTTTCACATATTATGTTATTTAGGTATGAGGACATGTTTTGTAAAGGACTTTGGATCAGTTGTGCTGTTTATCAAATGCTATAAGAATGAAGTTGACTGAAATCATAATTTTTAAAATGACAAACAAAGACTTTCAGTGATGATGGGGCGTTTGAAGTGATTTGCTGTTAACTTTTGCTCTGCCCAGAGGAACCTGGACACATTCATTTTAGGATAAAGGGATCAATTTAATATAAGTGTGAATGTATCCATTTGCAGCTCGAGTCTTTCACATGTGGATTCTTACTGAATTGTTCAACACTAATGTGTCACTATTAAATAGAAAATAGTGTTTTCTAAGACATTATAAAGCAAACATTGTGTGCATAGACGTGCAACTGTAGCAGTACATATAAAACGTTGGTTATTATGCTTAGTGCAACGTTCCACAAAAGAAGTGACAAGTACCATACTTTGCACGATGAATGGACTAAAAGGGCCATGATTACCTCTCATGGTCAGTTAAAATACCAGTTTTTTTTATAATTCCAAGGCCATTTTAATAGCACCGTCAATGGCAGCCACTGCAGATGCATTGTGTAGTTGAGCGTAAGCATCTCTCTATTATAGACTGTAAATTATATATTTTCCAATCGCTGCAAGTTCACGACACACACAAAGAAATACTTAATCAAACTGTACTTCCATTCAGCTTCAAGAAAGACACTGACTGAATAAGTAAAGCTGTTGAAAAATCATAACATTAAAGATTTGTATGTATAGTTGATAAGTTGTAGAAGCAATATAGACCTTCCTAACAGATGTCTGCATGAAACATCTCAAGAAAAACAAAAATCACAAGAGGACAAAATCTGCAAGAAGGCAGAACATATAAATAACGACAGATTATTTGTATTTGTTTGTGTCAGATAGGACAATAGCTGAAACAAAAGCAAATTTTCTACAGAAGTTACAAAAGCTGATTGTTCTGTGTATAGGATGAAAGATTGTTTTCTCCTGTCATGTTTTTGTCTGAAGTATGAATTGGCATGCCTGTAAACAGCAGGATGGTCAAGTGAAGCTGAGCCAACAGTGTGGCAGTGACAATATGTTCTCCTGTAAAATATGTATGCTGCTCAAATAAACATCAGGCCCATCAAACTGAGGGTTTATGAACAGAGGCTGAGGTATGTTGTACTGACTGTAAACTAGGAAACACTCCTGCGATTTTGGGTGACCTGACTTGACTTAAAATAAAAACAAACACAGGATAATAAAACCTAGCACGTATAAGGGAATATGAGCATGAAGTCAACTCTTATTCCTAGTTTTTCAAACTTTATTTAGAGCTCAATCATAGAGGAAGTAACAAGAAGAAGTTGTCTTTGGTAGTACATTTGAGCCGTAATCACAGGTGTGTTTTTGGATCTCACCTTTACTTTTACTTGTTTTTGAAGTTTCACTGCCTGTAGACAGCCATAGTTACAGTTTGCTTGCATAGAAATAGAAAAAGAGTACACTGCTTGACACACAAGTGAGCTGAAGAGCAAATCTGTGACATTAGCTCTGTCTGGAATTTTTCCTTTCATTAGTCTGCTATAGGCTCAATCAACATTGTGGTGCGATGTAGTGACTAACAGACATTTATGTAAAAGAAAATCTTTGAGATTATTAGTTTAAAGTGGCTTTAAACTTGCTTATTAAAACCCCTATTTACATGACGTAACATAAAGAGTGACAAAGTCCGTGCAGGGAGGAGGTTGGGCTGGATGGATCAGTCAAACAGGACACACTTTCACCGAAGAATCTGCTGTTTGTGTCCCATATGCTTTGTCACCAGTCAACATTGAGTTATTTAAATTATGTGTCATGATCCTTAACCCATTTAGGCCTAAATCGCCTGGAAATTATGCCTGTAAAACCTCTGGGCGATTTTAAAATAACCCCCTAAAACCTGAAGTTTTTCTGGAAATTCAACAGAAGTGTCAACGCTTTCTACTAAATAATAGATTTTTCAGCCTCTGTAGCAGATAGAAATGAAATTCAAAAAGTATTTGAGAGCTTATAGCTGTTATATCTGAGCTCCCTCCGCTATAGTTGTCTTCTGCCATGATTTCAGTTCTGGAAAAGTCCCATGTTGCATTGCGACACTCCCACATGTATTCTGATGAATAGGTGGAAAAAACTACAAATACTACAAACGACGTATCCGCTTTCACAGCTTTAATGGTAGAATAACGCAAGAGTGCCCCCGGTTTTAATGGTAGAAATGCGGTAATGCTTTCCCGGCTTAAATGGGTTAATGTAACCAAGCAGTTTTGGTGCCTAAACCTTAATAAGTAGTTCAGTTTCACAACCTTAACCTTAACCACATGACCATTTTTTCAACGTTAAATAGAACTTTCATGCGTGTCATTTTAAGAGTTTTTGGCAACCTATTTATGCTATATAGGTATGCGGATATGTTGTGAAAGGACTTTGTATCAGCTGTGTTGTATGTGAAGTATTATATGCATGAAGTTGACTGTTGACTGATAAGTTGACTTATCATTTTTAAAAGAGAACAATGACAGCAGGTGCATTTTTGTAACTCACTTTCACTTTCACTTGTTTTTGGTAACTGGCAACCAAAACAACAAGACATTTTGTGATCCAACAGCCTAACTGTGGACAACGTTATTTAAAGGGCCTTCCAAAACCAGTAATGGCTCTAAATGTTAGGGTTTTAATTTCTGCATCCATGGAGCTGCAGGACTTTTTTTAAGGCACAAAAACCGTTTGGATGAGTTTTGAGTAAGATTTTGGTTTGGGGAAAAGAATAAGCTACTTGGTTAAAGAATAGTAGTTTAAACAAGAACCGTTGTTGACCGTTGGAAACAAACATGATGTTATCCATTGTTTGTTAAATATTTCATTCACCCCGACCTCACCCCTCATATCGGGACCAGGTTATATGGTATTTTTGTCTTTTCTAATGGTCAGTGTATCAGATTAATCATAAATTGGCACACTACTCTTTGGACCCTGACCAATCGTAGCTTGCCGTCATTCATAACCTGTAATGTATATTGATGATTGGAAAGGGACCAAATTCACAAAATCACTGCTCTACCAGACAGCGCCAACAATGAATATTTATGTAAAGTCACTTTTACACGAAAAAGTGAACATTAAACTATACATTATCAATGTGCTATATAGGCTTACCTTGCACCCACAGGTGTGAATAAGTCGATACACTAATTCTTACCTGAACATCAAATAGTAACATCTTCACTAAAATGAAACACCTTTTCTCAGCTTTTCCTCTATTTTCAGAGTAAAAGGTATTCTTTTTCTCTCGATGCTGCATCAGTTGTTTTCCACTGTGATATGCTACAAGGGATAAACGGAGCAATTTTCATGCAGAACACTTATTTTTATTCCCGACACCCTACGTCTGCTGCATCGGGTCATTACCTGGTTGATATTGTGTAATCTGATCTTGGCATAAGAGGTTTTGTGGCTTTGCAGTTTAGTAGTGTGACAACTTCACACTACTTTCATCTGTGCTACCTGAGAGACAAGTCATAATCTTACATTTGAGTATTAATTCACGTCATTTTAGGCATTTGAACAATTGACAGTTGTATGTCTTGGATGGAATTCTTGGTTGTTTTATCCAGACACACCCAATCCAGTTTAAAGAGTGCTACATGTCTACAAAATGTAAAACAGAAAGCTCATTACAACAAGTAAGACCATCCTGGAGAGCAGTTCAACCCACCACAGAGGCTGTTTACACTTTAAAGTAATCTTATTGATTGATTTTTCTTGCCATGTTTTATTAAAATATTGCAAATGAACAATGTCAACAATAACAGAACTGAAAGTATAGCAAATATATATATAGAATTGCACAGCCTTCACATATAGTCATGCAAAAAAATATTAGACCATTGTTTTCTTCAATTTCTTGTTCATTTTAATGCCTGGTACAACTACAACTTGTTTGGACAAATATAATGATTACAACAAAAATAGTTCATAAGTTTTTAATTTAAGAGCAGATATATAGCCATTTTACATGTTTTTTTGATAATAACCAAAATCATTATCAAGACAACCATGGAAAAAGGCTAGATATCAGCTCTTAAATCAAACTCTTAGGAGCTATTTTTATTATTAGAGAAAACAAGGGTGGTCTAATCATTTTTTCCATTACTGTAGCTGTAGTTGGAGCGTCTCACTCAGTCAGAATTGAGAGACTGAAATCTCAAACGTTCCGGCTAAATGACAAGTTTAACTATAGAAAATGTTCATTCTTTCTCCAATTTCTCACTCCATTGCCCTTCTCTTTCTCTCCACTTCTTTTTTTCTTTGCGCCCATGCGTTCTACCCGCTCCCTCTCCACCAGCGCTGTGCAATCTGTCAGTCATGTGTAGCCTCTGTCAAGTTTTCAGCTAAGACCCGAGTAATCCTGCCATCGCTGAGGCTGTTAACTGGCTAATTACGGAATATATTGGCCGTCACAGCCCCCTAATCCTCCGCTCTCATTCACTTTCGCCCATTAAGGATCCCGGGGGATTACTGTAACAATCACACCTCCTTCTCTCTTTGATGGTATATGGGGATTAGTATTAAAATATACACTGTGTGTCACGGAAACGATGGCGGTGCTGTCAAGTGAGGGGGAGAAAAAGAACTGCTACACCGAGGAAGTTGTACTCTCTAAAAGAAAAGGTTGTCATACATGTATTAAAAGAAGCATTCACCAGTAACTAATGCTTGGGTCACAAAGCCACATGCTAACATTACCCTAAAAAAAATTCACATCACATAGTGGTAGTAAAAGTGGACATGTATGGAATAATCCATATTTTATTGCAGGTACAATGAAATTATAAAATGGAAATTAGTTCAAAAGTCTGATTCAGCTTTTTTTCAAGCTCTTCGTTGGATTCTTCCAGAGCAGAGAAGAAAAGATAACTTCCACTTTCTCAACATTTAATCCTGCAGGGAAAGTAAAGCTGTCTGTTGAGCATATGGTTTCAAATGTTTTTTTTCTGACAGTCCTAGAACTAAAATAGCTCCTATCACAGAACCTTTTATAGATGACATTCAAAAAGCCTGTTAGAAAAATGATCTATGATTTTAATAATGCCATGCAACATATAAATTCAATGAAAGATTAATTAAGTTGACAAAAATGCTCTGGAAGAACCACAGGTATCTGTTTGGTGAATATGGCAGCTGGTATTGTTTGGTGCTTTAACTGTGGAGTAGTAAATAATATTTCCAAGAGAAATGTCAATGTAATTCCCTTGGTCCTCAGTTCTCCAGGACAGTTTTGTTAACAGATGGTATTTAGTCCTTGCCATGTTCCATGGCAGCTATTTTACATGGCAGTCGCCTCTCCTGTTCGTTCCTTATGGCTGTAATCAGCAACCATTTGACTTCTGCTGAATATCTCACTGTGGTGACACTCTGCGTGATGTTTTATTACATATTTGCTTTAAGTGCTTCTTGGCTGAGAGAAGCGAGAAAAACAAGACGCCTAAGACTGAACCTGCAGGCTGACGCTGTGTTACAGTCGTGGAGTCTCACACACAGTTTTTGGATTGTGGCACAATTTAAATATGCATTAAATTACATGCTGTGTAACTTCTTCTCTGAGAGCACATTGAGGTTAGATTGACATATGGGAAAGATGATGTTAATTGCAAAGCTTTGTAGTGAGCTAAACACTTTTGCAATAAATTAAGTAATTGTGAAAAAGAAAAAGTATGAAAAAATATAAACAACATACAAATGAATACAGTAATTAAGACACTGGACTACATTATCTTTATGCTGCACATATTTTACTCTTACTTTAATCAAAACTTTTACTCCACCATAGTAAAGGTTGAAAAGCTAAGTACAAAGTTAGCCGAACAGTAAAATAGCATTAGCAACAGATTAGCCTGAGGCAGCTCTAATAGGGCTAACTTAGTTAGGAGTAAACTGAAAAACTTTTTAGTAGCTTTTCTCAAATTTGCAATTCATTTATTGGATATGTGTGTAAAATACACCAATTTATATGTATTCAATCAAGGGATTTTCAATGAAATGAAAAAAATCACCTTTTTTATAGTCACAGCATCAGAGCAATTAAATATTTTTTTATTTTTTAATTAGTTCCTCCACCGCACAGACATTAACCATTATTTCTTTCAGAATTAAAAAGTTCCTTTTTATCTTTAGCATCACCTGCAAAAAAAAAATCATTCTAGATTGGAGTTATAGTCCTTGTTTTTCCCCTTAACTTTCTCTATAAGTTGGATGAACTTTTTTCAGAAGTTAATATTCGTTGTGACAAAGTGGGACAGGGAGATAAAAAGGACAAAGACATCATAGCACTAACTGATAGGAGCCACATTAAAAGCAGCGCTCCTCTGCCTCCCGGCAACACTCCGTAGGAAGAATGGAACAAAAGAGACGAAGAGGAGGGAAAAGGGAGAGGGAAAATGATAAACCAGCATATCTTTTATTACTGCACAGGTGGAAGAGTTTGGCTATCACATGTGTTCGCCTTCTCCACTCCTGCTCTGTCATTTTTGTCTTCACCCAGTCCTTTTTCCCTCTCCAGCCATCTCTTTTTTTATCCACACCTGCACGCTTTCTTACCCTTTTTGCATTCTCCCTCTCTGCTTTATTTAATCACCCCTCCTTTCACTGGTGTTACTCTGCTGTATCCTGCCTGTAATCACACTGAACAACATTTTGTGGCGAGTTTGTTAACGAGTAGTTGCTCTTTGAGTTCTGCAGTGCTGGTGGGGGGGTTGATCTCTGTCTCCATGCAGCATAATGTGTTAACCTGATATAACGGAGGAAGATAACACCTCTCTCGGGCTTCTTGGCCATTTTCATGCTTTCTCACTTGCACACTTACATGCACATGTGCACTCACACATACATGCCAACTCTCTCTCTCTCTCTCTCTCTCTCTCTCTCTCTCTCTGCTAACAGCTCTCACTTATTTGTTCTTTTTTACTCTGACACATTAGTTTCTCATTATCTACCTCAGTTCAGTCAGTCAGCAGGCGCTAAGACGTCATCACCTCTGTGAAAAGGGTTATTTTAGGCTACGTTTACACGAGGACGGTCTGAACAGAAGACGCAAAAGTGGCGTCGCGTCTTCACTTTTTATTCCGCGTTTAGACGAGCATTTTCGGGAAGAAATCTGCGTGCACACGGTGACGCAAAAGTGTGTGAATTGGATTGTATGCAGCCAGGCGGCATCACTTAAAGCGATAAGAGCATCTTTGGGCATGCAGAAGTTTTCATGCCACACATTTTCATCAGCTTCTCTTTCCACAAAGTTATCCCATCATCCACTAGATCTCCCAGGTCTCGTTCACAGCCGTCTGGCTCGCCTCCGACGAATTGCTGCATCCAAAATGTGATAGAGGTAATTACAGATCCTTCTCTGTTCACTAATACTATCTCTACATATCCTGTACATTTGGTGGAAAGACTCCTGTAAGTTTATTAGAGCTGCCAGAGCAGCTTGAAGGTCCCACGCATGGAAATAATCCCACATTTGTTTATTTTCCTGTACTGGAGCATGTATGTGACGTAAACACATACGTGACGTGAGCAGATCTGAGCAGAGTTTTGCGTCTTGTCAGTGTAGACGGACACACTACGGCGGAGCGTATTTAACTTTTCCACTTTGGAGGGTGGTTTCAGATTTTTGCGTTTTTAAGCCCCCAAAACGCCGTCACCGTCTAAACGAAAGGCACTTCCGATAAAATATTTTGTTGTTTTTACCCACAAGCGTCCTCGTGTAAACGGGGCCTTAAAATCAGTTCAATCCGGTTTAATCTACTAAGGTACTTTCTGCACTCAACAGAGCACAGAGGCTCCATGTGATGTTAATGTAAAGTATGGGCTTTATTTAAAACTTGCATTGGACATAAGTGTGAGGAGCATTCTATAATATGTCACATATAACATGTTGGATTTTTGGCCTTTGTGAAGTGGTGTTCAAAACTGAAAAAAAAAAAAAAAAAAAAAAGTGTCAAATAATACTTTCTTTTTTAATTGAATAGTTTTCTAATTGCCTTCAGAATAATTTGCAACAGTTAAAATTAATAAACTTGGGTTATAAAACACACAGTTTCAGCCAATGATTGGAATCTAATGGAAAACATGTTAATTTAATGAAGTGAAAAATATATTGATACAAAATCAGAAAAAAAAATACTGGAATCATTCTGTCACCCCCTCTGTGTTTGCTTAATGAGGATCAAGAAGTTGTCTTTTCTTTCTTGTGAATTGTTCCCCACCGCCACAGAGTTATTTATTTCATTAGCATTCCCAAATGAATCAGATGCAGAAACCCTTTTTCAAGGCATTTTGACTAAAAAGGCAGGTGGATGTAATGACATTAACGAGCATGGCTCCATTCCAGCAACTGTGCAATGCAGCAATTAATAACGCTATTAGTTACACCTGTGTTTGGCTGTGAAAAAGGTCTCTTCAATTTTGTTTCACCCCCTGCAATTCCACTGTGTTCCTGCAGATGTGGCATGCCCCCCCATGAATTCTAACTTGCCAGAAAAAATAGTAAAATTAACAAATTTAATCAGACTGATAGTTCATGTTAGGAGATACTCCGCTAATCAGCATTTTACCATCAGCTATTTACTCCTTAGGCTGCTTACATTATTGGATTTTATGTGCAAATACGTGCATATCATCAGCAAAGAAATAACATTTCATACATAATTCGTATAATCACCTACAGTTTGCTCAGGCTGGAGAACCATAGGAAATGTGTTGAATGAGTTTTGTTTTGGTTCTTTATCCTCTTTTAATGAATATTAACGTTTTATGTCCTTGTTTGTTGTCAGCATGTTATTGCATGTGTCACTGAAAACTAATTACTCTTGGTGAAGATGGGCAGCGTTAAATATTTCATGATTATTTTCCATATAGGTCAATGAGGGAAAAGGAATGGAGACATTACAAACAGTCAATGTGAGTTAGCGGTCTCTGTGCCTTGACATTTTCCTTTGACATTTCATGTTACGATTTTGTACTCACAGCTAATATTTACACACCGTAGTAGTATCTATATTGTGCAAAGCAAACATTTAAAAAAAGGATGACATCAGCCAAGAAACAGCACTGAATGTAATCCAGTTACCCAAGTTGAAGTAAAAATAAAATTCAGATTAATTCATAAAATCAATTTAGCGCCAAGCCTTAATTTCGAGTATCATTAAACTCACCAGGAAATGAACAGACTTGGTATGATTTGTTGTCTTTCAGTGTAGTTGACTGTAGCTGCAGCAGTAGTTTAGCTTCAAAAAGTATGATTTGTGTTGAGATCTAAACTCCTCTTCACAGCTTTGTTTGTACTGGTCGATGCCACTGCAGAAGTTCCACTTGTTGCATTTCTGCTAAAATGCTACTGCACTCTGGCTTTGCCACTCCAATGAATGAATGGTTCTAATGGTTCCTAAGTAGAGGCTGAAACCATTTTGGACACAATAACCCCCCCTCCTTCCTTCCCCCAGCTCTCTTCTAACATCCCGATCCACTGCTTCCCCTCTCTAGTGGTTAAAAGCAAGAAGCAATTTCTCTTTTTAGGGTGAAAGTGGAAGGCCAATCCCGCACAAAGCAATTACTGCAAGTTCTTGTTCACACACACATACGCAGACACACACAAGCAAAGGCAAAAAGTGCACACAGAGTAGCACATACTCGCTGTATTCGAGCCTTCTTAAATTAACAACAAGCTGCCTCTAATTGCCTTTCCTGCTCAGAAACTTCTCAACTAATCAACATTTTGAGAGAGACAACATGCAACAAGGAGGGGAAGATAAGTGTAGAAACCCTAACTACAAACCAAACACACACAAAAACACACACAATCACAGACACACACACAGGAGAAACAACAAATATTGCCAGCGAACTACCACACAAGCACAAAATACAGTCAGACCGTTTTTCTCCTGTGGCACATATTCAGCAGTGCCCAAATAAAGACAGCTAACAGGGGCAATTGGAAGAAAAAAAAGAGGCGATGAGGAGATGAAGGAGAAAAAAAAAGAGATGGATGAGAGGAAGAGAGGAGGGGCGATGTCGTGTTACAGCTTCTTAACTCTTTGGAGTGTGTAAAATAAAGAATCACTTGTATTCCTAATGACTGTGATGTGTGACAGTATTTAGAGCCATTAGGGGGAATATGAGCCAGAAAAAAATTCCCACAATGCACCACCCACATACTGCAAGGAGGGAAAGCCAAGGAGGGAAAGGGAATCTAGAGGGGGGGGGGGGATGGAGATGCGGGGCGAAAGAGGGAATCAGAGAAGTTGTGAAAATAAAGTGCAGGAGTGAAAGCATGAAGAATGTGAAGGAAAATTAGAAAATGAGGGAGAAAGTGAGAAAGATTGAAGAGAGAGAGTGGGAGGAAAATGGGGGGAGAAAGAGAGAGGGATGGAAGGGAGGAAAGCAAGAAAGCGAGCCAAAGTGTGAGAGGATGAGCTGAGGAGGGGGGGTCTAGTGACTACAGGCTCTCTGGTGTCTTCTATCTTTGATCTAAATGTACTTTGGCATTTCTCCTCTCCTCTCCTCAGATGCAATTAGATTCCTCGCTAGCCAAGCAGACGCAGATGAAATGGCTGCTTAATGACTTCCTCGGCAACCCGCCCCAGCAACGCAAACCCTCCATCTGGAGCCTCCTGTTTCCTTCTCTCCCTCTCCTCTTTTCCCTCTTCTGCTCACCCATCTTCTCCATATTTCTCACTTTGATTTTCTGTCATTTTCCTGTGTATTCTTCTTTGATTTGCTTGCTTTCTCTTTTCATCTCTACTGCCATATATCTTCCTGCTTGGATTATTTTTCCTTTACTCTACTTCCATTCCTTGTTCGTTTTTTTTGCTTTTCTCCCTCTCTCCTTGATTCCTGTCTCTGTTTTGATGCTCTTTTTTCACTTCTTCAACCAAGTGACATGAATAAGCATTCTTTAATTTGACAAACTTTTTCACATAGACAAAATTTGTATTTTAAGCAAGCACATTTTTCACAAAATAATTAAGAAAAAAAGATGATCAAAGAGGGCATAGAACAGTGGAGTCACTTTATCTGAAGTCATTTATCTGCTTACTGTTGTTATAAAAAAATGTCTATTTAACTATGAGCATAATGTTATTTGAGCAGCCAAAACCATTCTGGAAAAAATCATAATTAATAAGGGGACTAATATTTCTTCTTCAAACAAATATGTAGAAAAAGATACACAAAGTATAATTAAAAGAGTAGTTCAAAAAAGTAAGAGCTGCATAAAAAAGATAAGGGCTACACTTTTGCATCTTTTGGACTATGTATATGTTAAACTTTAGGTTACGAGGTCTGTATGGTCTGTCATCATCTGTGTTTTTTCAAGAGTCCAGAGCCGCAAGGGAAGCTAAAAAGATTATCAATAATTTTATGCAAAGACTGATATTAAGCGATTCAATTGTTTCTACCGTGTCTGAAGTAATAACAGCCAAAAGTTATGACAAATGGCAGCAGCTGCAGATGTGATCGTCAACGCTGCAGCTTAAAATAATTTGTGTGCACCTGATGCATAGCGTAACGTATGATAAGAAGAGAGAGAATAACATTCAGCTTGAGTGTGAGACTTCATTGAAGTGCGACCTGAATCCAAGTTGCAAACTTTAGTCTCCATTTCTGGTCGGCATTGGATGCAACATCTTGACATACAGTACAGGCCAAAAGTTTGGACACACCTTCTTATTCAATGCGTTTCCTTTTTTTTTATGACTATTGACATTTAAATTCATCAAAACTATTAATGAACACATGTGGAATTATGTACTTAACAAAAAAGTGTGAAATAACTGAAAACATGTCTTATATTCTAGTAAGCAAAGGGTGGTTACTTTGAGGAATCTAAAATACAAGACATGTTTTCAGTTATTTCACACTTTTTTTGTTAAGTACATAATTCCATATGTGTTCATTCATAGTTTTGATGCCTTCAGTGAGAATCTACCATGTAAATAGTCATGAAAATTAAGAAAAAGGCATTGAATGAGAAGGTGTGTGTCCAAACTTTTGGCCTGTACTGTATGTAATTGTCTAGTATGGAGGCAATTTGCAGGGAAACTGGGCTGCACAATCCTGTGTACTACATAATAGTAATAATCGAGAATGCAATAAGAAGCCATAGTAATGATGGTAATTTTGTCATCTAAAATGCAAATTAACTGTTTAAAAAGAACTGCTCTCCAGCCAACTATGCTTGCAAAGCCTCATATGTATATTTCCAATGATGACTGATGGGAAGCATGAAGCAAAATTACCAAACTTGTGCGCTTCACACAGTGCACAAAGAAAAAGTGTGAAAGTGAAGCCCTCTGCCGTGGTTACAGGCCTGCTGGTCCAACCTTCAGGTTACTGTCGTCCCCATCTCTTCATCCTCCAGCCTCATTTCTTGCTGTCTCACTGGTATTTTGCAGTACTCTGCTCATCTTTTCATCTCTCCACAGGAGGGAGGGTGCATTTTCTAATCGGGCTGAGTAATGCAAATTTAATGAATTTGGCAGTGAAGTCGCATGGTGTGTGTACATGCACAAACATACACAGATATGGAGTGTACACAAGCATGCACACACACACAAACACGGATGGATGCTCACCCAAAGCCACTAAGGCATTCTTACTTCTAGTCACAGGTGAATGCCAAGATTCAGACACACACATGCACAAGATTGTGTGATAGCTGTGTGCAGCCAATAGGACATTTTACAGTCTTCATCTGTGTTTCTAGGGTCTCCATGGATACTGGTAGCCACACACCAGACGGTACACATAATAGTGCATGCACCCTCACAAACACACACTCACGTGCACACTGCCATTTACTGCCACGATGTATTGTGCCGTCTGCAATTCTGTGAGGCCATTTTTGTATGAAAGGCAAAGTCTGTAAACAGAAGGTGTTTTATTTTGAAGGTTCGACAATATGATTTGGGATTATGTAAAAAGTCACAATAATTACGATAGCGACTTATTGAGCTCAGCAGAAATTACTGAGGTCATGTCCCTATATTGTACGCCATTAACCGTTGTTTTTTTGTTCATATAAGAATGTCTTCACCATTTTTGCCAACATGATGCCAGAATAAACAGCAGGCTCTTTTCCCAACCTAAGACTTGGGCACAGCATCAAAGTGTTCACCTAAGCCAAGTAAAAACATTAAAACTCTGCTGAGGTAAGCAAAGGTCCTAACCATTGAGGAACTGTATTTGCAGTATATTGCCTGTGAAGGAATGAATGACTCTCTATAGCACTGAGCTGAATGATTTATTAATATTTATTTAAGTACAATTTTTGTTAAAAGAACCTGAGAGTCTGTTTTATTTATTGCTTTGGTTGCATGGTATTTTATTTCTGTTGTGTGGTTTTATTCTATTTATTGTAATATTTTCTTCACCTTCCAATCCAATGTCTAATTATTCTAAATAATTAAAAGTTAGTTTCTCTTTTAAAGGGTGTACATATTTGCATAATTAAGCCATTGTATTATCATTATATCAGAGACGTTACATAACTCAAAATGACAAAAATATAATTTATCATAAATATTTCTGGGTAAATTTGTCACCCAACAAGACGTTTTTGTTGTGACAGGCTTAGTAATAAGAAAAATAAACTAATTCTGCGATCGTTTACTTTTCTTCAAATCCCAAGCAGCCATTCCTGCTGTTTATATGATATTTTAATAATAAAATAAAATAATACAGAATGATTATCTCAGTGCAATGTTTTGTTGACAGAACCTGAAAGCCTATTTTATTTGTTTTGGTTGTAGTTTATTTATTTATATTTTATTTATCTAGGATATTTTAATATTTCTGTCCCACATTTCAATTCCAATGTTTAATATTCTCAAGTTTATTAATTTTAACTGTTGCAATTTATTCTGAAGGCAATTAGAAAACTATTCAATTAAAAAAGAAAGTATTAATGACACGTTTTTTAAATTATTTTTTTCAGTTGGGAACATCACTGCACAAAGGCCAAAAATCCAACATGTTATATATGACATGTTATAGAAGGCTCCTCACACTGATGTCCAATAGCTTTAAAAATTAATTGCTGTCAAAACAACATCGATGCAACAATACAATCGTTTATCATGATAGTTTCTGGGAAAATATATCGTCCTAAAAAATGTGTTATCGTAACAGGCCAAGTGGACAGCAGTGCTGTCTTCTCCTTGTTCACTGAGCACACTTCCTCCAGACAGCATATGTTCATAATTAACGACTCTATACTTACAGTAGGGTTGTCAAAAGTATCGATACTCAAAAAAGTATCAATACTAAAACGTTGTATCCGGATACGATACTAATTTTCAAAAGTATCGATACCTAGCCAAGGAATGAAAACTTAAGTTAAGTTATTGGTTGTTTTTTTTATCAAGCTTGCCTAATATTGTGCACAGCATACAACCTCAAAATTGTTCTAATTGTTATTGTTTATTGTACTTATTTATTTTTTGCATTACCTCAGTCCTGAAGCTTGTTACCATAGTTGCAGTTTCTTTTTGTACAACTGTTTTTTATTATAAATATTTAACCTGTGGTTCTGTTTATTTTTTACATGTTGCATTTTTCTTGTTAGTAAAAATATTTCTGTTAAATTTTGGGGTGTTTGTTTTTATCCTTGTGGTATCGAAAATGGTATCGAATATTGAATATTTTCCTGAGGATCGGTATCGAGTTGAAAATTTTAGTATCATGACAACCCTAACTTGCAGTATATATCAAATGCCAAGGTTCAGAATCTAAATAACACTGAGCAAGGTGACATGCATCTGCTTCACTTCGCATGACATAAACAGGCTCAAATGTGTCACTTTTCATGCCCATGCCCTCCCACTGTATATGCAAAGTGAACAGAATCAAGACTTGATCTAATCTCTGCCTTAAGAAAGGACACCATAATCCTCTCACGACACTTCATAATGACGGCTGTTAATATGACAGGCTGGTAAACACTATCTGTCTTGTGGCAAGGTATTTATGGAACAGGTGTAGAGATGGATTTGTTGCCCAGAGGGCAGGACGGTATGGGAATCAGTAAGTAAGTAGAGTAAGTAAAGATTCATGTATTAAGCACTTTTCAAAATAAAAGTTACAAATTGCCTCACAACTGAAACCATTAGGCCTCAAACATCAAACAGGCAGGAGAGTAAAAGGCACAAGAGGGATTCAACAAAACAGAAGTAATCCAGAAACATCATTAACAACACAGCAAATACATCAGCACAACAGAGGGAAGAAATACAAGTGAGTTTTGAGAACAATCTATTAGACCATACTTTATTTTAGAAGTAAACATCTTCAATCCTTCAGAGACGATGACAACTAATGCATGGTTTCCCTATATGCTCAACATAAAGGGAAACCTCTGAAGGGATTTTTGAGGGGAAAAACTCATCGATAACTAATATGACGGCTGATATACTAATTTTTTCAGTAAATGAAAATAAACCTTTTTTATGTGGATTGTGCACTGATTTTACACCACTCTGCAAAGGTACCCAGAGAGCTACTTTCTCAAACATAAAACTTAATTAAATAATATTTAACAATGTTATACACTATTATACATTATACAATGTAATACATTGTCAGGCAATTCTATAAATAATAACTGAGAAAATAAGGAATAAATAGGATAAAAATAAATAGCTGGTTGATATTGACTGATCAGTCAACCCATTTATCTGTATTTTTCAAATCAACTGCAATGAAGATAGTTGAATTATTTGAAGAACATGGAAGTCAATAGAAACCGAGGGCCCCTGATGTCACATGTGCAGCAAACTGTGCAGAGGATCATTAAGCTCTGCTCCAAAAAAACAATAAAACACAGGCTCGAAAAGCTGAAGAACTCTGTACATCATGAACATACAACCAGTAAACATGAGAATAGTATTGATCATCTCCTCCTATTATTGGCAAGAAGGCAAATAAACATATTTCTCAAAAGATATTGGCTCATGCCTTGAACCTAAACTTTGGGAACAACCTGAAGTTACTAAAGTCTGATCACAACAACAAAATGTATATTTGGATGAAGAAATATAATTGGTTTACATTTAAAGTAACTCCGTATTTTTCTATGGTCTGCCCCAATTAAAATGAATATTTAATGCAGTCCACTAAAGCTCTCATCTAAAGTGGCCTATAGTCAGTGGAACCGTACAATTTATTTACCAGAGCGAGCAGCAACATCACAAACAATTAAGAGCTACTGCAAAAAACTCTTCTGCAGCTCTCATCAGCTCTTATTCCTCCAAGTTCCCCTCACAGTGCCTCGCTCTCTGAATAAGATCAGGATCAGCTAATTGCCTGAGATGTAAAATCCAAAGGTCCGTCCTTATTGACATTTCTTGGCCCGCCTGTACAATTTCCCACTCAACCATTAGTTGGATTCAATACTTTGCAAATGTGGCTTGCAATATAAGAAAAATAGAAAAAAGTGCCTGTTAAAAGCTTCTTGTGTCCAAGCATTGGTCTTCTTTTCTTTTGTTTTCTCAGTATTTTCAATGGGCTGCCTGAGGCAGTCCACAGGCAATTTTGAATACTGATGTAATATTTAATGTGGAATGCTAAGAAAATGTTGGTTAAAGAGGAAAACCATTGTCATTTAAATTTATTGCCCATGACTAGCGTACAGTCCCAGAGCCATTCCTCACTGCATGCAGTCTGTTTTTAGATATTTTTGCTGTTACGGTTTTTATTTTTTAAACAAGCCTGATGGTGGAAAATATATTGTGTCATGAAATGAATGACTGCTCCTACAAAGAGCATCCAAATAAAATATGATGAAGTAATTATTTCTTCTGGGAAAAAAACATTTTCCCCAGTAAGTGACAACACACACACACACTGATATGAAACTGATCATAAAACAGGCTTAATGTTTATCCTGTGTGGAGTTTCTTTACACACTGCACAAAAAAAAAAAACAACATATCTGATGATCTCCAGCTCTGCTGACTATGCCACACACCACCAGGAAGACAGACAAGCAGTGGGCCAGGGCGATTAAAATGAAATAATACTGGTCTTATCCTTCAAGATTTTTTCGCAGTGTCATCTCATTCACTTCTGTCTCTCTATAAAACTCCAACCCACCTGCTGTGTGTGCTAACCAATGATAATGAAACACCTTCACTGTGGCAGAGCAAGCTAGAGACTCACAGCTTGAACCCTCTACTGCTGCCCAGTGAGTGTCTCTGTCTCACTCACTCACTCACACACACACACACACACACACCAACACAGTGTAAGAGCACATCCACAAACATTTCCATACACATGCCAGGGGACACAACAACATACTGTTACTGTAAATGCATTCTCTCTCTCTCACACACACACATTGCCACATATGCACATCCCATACATTAACACATATACACTTGTAAATAAAACACACAGATAGGGTGCATATGTGTTTGGGGAATACAAGTAAATACAATGAAAAAGAGAAGACATCCCTGTTGAGGCAGAAAGACAAAGAAATCTACAGAGATTTTTAAAATGAAAACTAAATGTGAAAAAAGGGACTTGTCAACAGTTTTGGTTGTTAAATAAAAGGATTTTGAGACATTTACCTTATAACTCTATGGTAAATATAGAGCTGGATTAAGAAGATGATTAGCTTAGCACTAAGACTGGAAGCTGGGTGAAACAGCTAGTAGGACAAGCAAGATACATGCTGTAACAACAAGTTCGCCAACATTAACAGCAGAAGGGGTTGTGCACATATTAAGGTATCGCGGCGTGGCTCACGATCCATGGTTGTGAAAAAAAAGACTACAGTTGATTTATGTTGTAAAAAGACCGACCTAGGCTTAGGGCAAAAAAACTTCTGTCTTCTTGCGTTGTAAAAGACAGTTTATACAGTAAATAAATGTATTTAAATGCCGGAAATTAAGTAGTTACAAGGGTCATGTGACTGCCGCAATTTACGTAAAAAATGTAAGTTATGTTCAAAAATGTTATTCACATAACTTACGTAAAGAGTGAAACTTAAAAAATGTTAAAAGGGACGCAAAACCCTCTTTCACAGCCACCACACAAACATGCTTAACAGATGAAAAAAAAACTGTAGAATGATTACAAATGACAAAAGACGACTTCAATTAAACTCTACTTTTTCATGCACTTGCCCCAAATTTACATTATTAACATATCTATGATTATGCCTTCACAAATGATTAAACTACTATGCTTATCTGAAAGGGTCATTTATAATAATTTTAATATTTCCAAACAGTATTGTTGATGTCTACCACACAGGAAATTGGAAAAAAAGAGCTCAAAGTTAATAACACCAAAGACCTTTTGACATTTTATAATTTGTTAAGCTGTCATAACTGTAGATATTTCTTCTTTTAAAGAGTCATAGTGCAACACCAGATTAGTGAGATTTGTTAGAATAATAAAATATGCCAAAATAAAAGTACAATGATGATGACCATTGTGCAATAGTTTTTGTGATACTCACTGCATCTGCATTGCTTTTTTAAAGGAATTTCTTGTTATTTAATGCTTTTACAGGAAGTCAAAATGTATTTCAGCATAAAACAAATCCTCTGAGTCCTCTCCACTGGTGACATTAAACAGAAGGCATCAGATAAGTATTGGCCATTTGAGAATTAAACTCTTCATTTATAGTCAGATCACATTTAATATCTTAGTATGAAACAGCTGAGATTAATTAGGAGATTCATCTCAAGATTAAAGAGCTTGATTAGCTCAGTTAAATTGATCCCATCAATTACAGGTTTGATTGGCTGTGACACAGCTACTAAAGAGTTATCCATTCATCCGTCTCTCTCCCTCCCTTTCTTTCTCATTCTCCGACATTCTCTCCGTCAAGAGTTTTCTCTGTCTCTCTTTTTTTTTTTGTCACGGAGCGCTTCAGAGTTACTGGTGTCTCTCTAATAACTCTGCAAGGGTCGGGGACAGAAGACAGAGAAGGTTAACTTGCAGTAAATAGACTCCAGACATGTTTGTTATAGCTGGCCACGCTTCATAAATTACCGAGGTGTGTGTCTGTGCACTCCTGCAAGAGTCTACTTAACAAAAATGTTTTTTTTTCTAAATGAGACTTGAACAAAGAGAAACTTGTTCATCTCTAGCTTGTTGAATGTATCTGGGAGACTGATTTCTTGCTGCAAATGTGAACTCTGAAACACCTTCACTTACTAACTGAATGGGAAAGTGGCGAAACAACTATATCAAGATGTTTGTGACAAATGTACGTTTTTTTTGGTACAAACAACTTGTTTTTCCTAAAAATTATGTTCATAGACAACTAATTTGCATTAGCGAATATGTTTTTGGAGGAAGCATAAGACCACCAGGATTCAGTTTAATTATCAACATGATGAAAAAATGGTTATATATTTTATGTATGTGCAAACCGTTCCCTGACAATGTGTTATTACAAATATATATATATGTGTGTTATTTCCCTGGCAACTAAGGTATGATTTTTATGATTCTAGTGAGACAACTCCAAGTACTTGGTTAAGGGAGAGAATGCTTTAATAGTGCACTTAACAGGACAGACTAACTTTTTCAAAGAATTGAATCAAGATAATTCTGCCTATAAACTGGGAATTAACAAATGGCAGTCCGAAATAATATAATAAATAGGCACTTATTTATACATTATATTCAGAAAGATCTTTAAATTCTTTAATTTGAGATGTAAGCCTTTATTGTGGTAGGACTCATTATATTTATGGTAAAGATAAATATTAACATGCTGATTTCAACTTACAACAGTGCTGATTTCTGAGGGAATGAAGCGTGAGATCAGCCGAGTTGCACCATCTGCTTTTACTCAACAATACTCAACAATGCCAGAGTACAAACTACTTAGCATGGTTTGTAGACAGCTAGGTCCATGGTACAATTACATGCTTTCAAATAAAGACAAAAATGTGCAATATATAATAGTATCAGTTTGGGAGCTAGCCAGTTCTGAGAGCTTTGAACGGTCCAAAAGGCCGGCACAATGTAGAGTAAAGAACTTTGGGGAGCCTTATGATTGACTCTTTGGCTTGCTACCTCTTTAGTCATTGCCAGCTACAATAGTTCTGTCATGTGAGTGCCCTTAAGTCACAAAGCATTTAGTACCACCTATTTCAGAGAGAAACAGATTAATCTGAGAAAGCCACAACCTGCTGACTGTTGGCTCTCTGTAGCACAAGGTTGGCCATCCCTACTTTATAGGAAACTAGAACAGTGCCCGTAGTGGGAGATTATGTTTCTTGCTAGTGTAACCCTAAATAACACAGAAACGCTATCTTTCTGTCCGTATTATGCTTAGCTGTCAGTTAATTAAGTTTTGTTTTTGCTGTTTTCAATGGTTCAAACTGATGAGGAAGAAAGGGCTTAAATCTCCGATTAGCATGCTAATCGTGAGATAGCACATTACGCAGTATGCTGCGCTAAAAGTACATTAACATGTACCCAATTAGCTGATATACTATATTGCAAGTAAGTATCTCATATCAAATGATTATGGGCATTAAGCTAAGCAACATGAATGTCATTCCTGAATTACATAGTAATGCAACATAAGAAGTGAATAAAGCTAAAACTCTGCTTAGCATGCTAATCACGCTACAACAATGTCTGTAATTCCATAAAACACTTACTTTTTCATAAGGTACGCACGCCATCCAGCACATACACATTGGAAACTATCGAATATTATTGGAAAAACTAACTTTGTAGCACACTATAAAACTCCAAAAGATAGGTAGGCTAAATAGACTTACAGGTGAGATGAGTCAGGCGTGTAAATCTAGAGTGAGCTCCCCGTAAATAATGATATTTCGACATGAATGAATGAATAAATGAATTCAAAAATCTCCAAAATCGAGGATACACACCTCTGTGCCATGCGCAAGCCACATACGCAATCTTAGGTCAGTCTGACTAACGGTCAGCGAGATATGCCCTAGACACACACACACACACACACACACACACGGACACACACACGGACACTTCTTGCTTTATAGATAGATACTCTTCATGACCCTTGTTAACTAAAACACAAAATTAAGTTAGATGTTTAGTTATTTGGTCATGCACCCAGGGATTAGATAGAAATCGGTTCAACGTCTCCAAAACTGTGTGCGTGCTTTTGTGAAAGAAAAAGACCCTGACATGCAGCGGGCCAGCCGGTAAGTGAGATGGATGGATGTTGTTGCTCACACATACTGTGCTCACTGGGACACACAAACACACACTGTTATGAATATGAAATTCAAAGGTATGTTTGTGGACAGTTTTAGCTTACAGGCCTTCTTTGACACCATGAGTGTATTCTCGCACACACACACACACACACACACACACACACACACACACACACACACACACACACACACACACACAGGTCATCTGTCAACCATATATTCAGGCTATGAGGAATGACACAAATATATCCACAATCAGATAAAAATGTTAGCCAGTTTATTTTTTGTGTGTGTTCTCTGCTCTTTGTTTCAGCCCATATTTCTTTCTTCCTCTCCATCTTTCTTTTACTCTTTTAAGTCACTCATTTTCTCTCTCTCTCTCTCTCTCCCTCTCTCTCTCCCTTTAATTCTGTTGCCTGTGCGGCTGGGCCGTCTCTTTTTTTTGGGGAAGAAGGTGTAGGCTCAGCGTGGCCTTCCGGTTCTTAAATGGACCTGACTTTGTGGGCCACATCCTTCTGAAGATCCTGCCCCCTGAATGAGACACAGTTTATGTTTGTTCTTGTAGCTTTTGCTCCAGAAATAGTGCTTGCCAGGTCTGCAGGATACAGATAACAGGTCCCCATGAGGGTTCCCACATTCTGTCTCAAGCATATTATACATTCATACGTATATACATACATGTGAACAAAATATACAACCTATTTGTGCATGGACAAATACAACACATTGCATATTGATGTACTTGCATAACAGCCTCATGCTGACACACAGCATTGGAAAACGCACAGAAACGCACACATATGCAAACATACGCCTCATACCTTTCATGCACCCACGCAGGAACGCTACACACACAACAGGTAGTGTAAACACACACACACACACACACACACACACACATCAAAGTGAAAATAGTTTTTCTTGATATTACCCTGGGTGTCAGCGCTGGCAGTCTGAAAGCCGGAGATAGAGAAACACAGAAAGAAAGAAGGGAAAGAAAAGGAAATAGAGAGAAAGGCATTAACTGGTGACATCCATGCGAAAAGATATCTGATGACGAAAAATATATTTTATTTTCACGTTGTCCCCTGAAAAAGCTGCCTTTGTGTGTGTGTGTTCAGTGCTACTTCATGCATGCATGTGTGTATATTTGTGGTATGAGATGTAGAGTTGCCTGCGTTTTATTTAGGTGTGAGCAGGTGTGCTAGTTATTTTAATACATTCAAACAAACATGTAACTGGTTGTTGTGTTAAAGGTGTAGTGTGTAATTCCTGATCACAAGCCCCAAATTCACAGGAGGCAGCATTTCATCTTGTGCAACGATTACATGATTACTATAATTTGCAGCGTTTAAAGTGCAAAGGATTGTGTAACGTTACAGTTCCACACACAATAAACCTTTCAATATTCTAAAATAAAGACGTACACCCGAACTGATATTCTGCATTTAAGAGACTGTTACAGTGAACAAGCTCCATCCCAGCAGAGATTACTCGCTTAGTGGAGCACACGGTCACCAACAGTGCAGCAGCGAGGAAGCACAGGCAGATGCAATGTCATGTCTGCATGGTAGATGATGCGGACTGCGAGTTCCACAGCTAAGGCTGATATGTATTCAAACATCTTCTGTCACCATAACGTTTATGTTTCTGCTGGGATGTTCTTAGCCTAGCCTGGATCCCGGCTCGCTTGCATCTCTTCTGCTTTCTCTCGTATCAACCCCTGTTCCGTCTCTCTGCTGGGCTGTTGATCTCAACGCGCTCCACTGAGCAAGTAATCGCTGTACCCCCCCGGGGACTTGTTCTTTGCAGCAGTTTCTTCAACACGGAATCGCAAGGTTTAGGTCCTATTTTTAGTTTCAGGTGTAAATGCATCTACTTCTTCATCCTCTGAGGACCGACGGGACGCTACAGTGACTCAAGATCACCTCTCAAGGTACAATTGGTATAACTAGAACGGATGGGCTGGTGCTAGCTGAACAACATGCTCATTTCAGTAGATATCTCTGCCACACAATACCAACCTGGTCAGAAATCCGTGAAATAGACGGATTTCGCTTAACTCAAAATCCGTGGAATAGCCACGGAATCGCTCAAATTTCCGTGACACTGACACGGATTTCGCTACAATGAAAGTTAATGACATTGACATGTCATATCCAGTGGCTATTGGTTTGTTCCAAGTCACGTGACTTTCAAGGTCCCAGCGGTCAGAACAAAAAACATGGCGGACAGTTCTCTCATTTTTAGTGAAAAATCAATATTTTGACTTAGTTTCTGCATAAAAATGGATTTTGATCACATTTCTAGCGAGAAATATATGTTTTATTTTCTAAATCTTCACTCAGTGAATGAACATAATCACTTTGTATGTTGGAATAGCCATGGGATATGACATTGTCATTAACTTGCATTGTAGCGAAATCCGTGTCAGTTTCACGGAAATTTGAGCGATTCCGTGGCTATTCCACGGATTTTGAGTTAAGCGAAATCCATGGCTATTTCACGGATTTCTGTGAGATCATGTTGCACAATACGCAGACGTCTTTGACAAAATGTCATATCTGTAACTTCTTCACATTCTGTTGATAGTGTTAGTTAATTTTTAGAATGTTTTGAACTAAACATCTGTATACATCTTACTCAATGCACTTTTATTCATAAGCTGACTTTTGCTTGTTTTAAGAAGTGATGATTGACAGATGCAACTAATATTTAGTCTTGTTAAAGCAACTTGATCCCTGTCTAGCTTGGTCTATGAAAAAGTATGAAAAATTACAGATTTCTGGTTTGATTTACAAAGGTCACTTACGCTAAAAATGTATGCATGCAGCACGGTATGTTATAAAGTAGTTTGCAATAGGTAAACCAAAAGGCTGATAATTCTCAGATGATAATTGGTAAGATCACAGATTGTGATTAAGGTTCAGATCTGTGCCTACAGAGCGCTACAGTACTAGTTACATCAATTTATAGTGTGTTTATCGTTTCTTTTGCCCATCCACTTCTCTTTTACATATCTTCCTCTTGTGCTACATCAACATGTGCATCTGTTTGTGTGTTTGTGTTTGTGTGTGTATGTGTGTGTGCTAGATGGAAAGGTGCCATGGGGTGTTAACAGCACCATCTGCCTTTGTCCCAACCCACAGACACATACAAGCACAAACATGCACACACTGGCCCATCTGTGTTGTGAAGCAGTACTTGAATGTGTGACTGAGTGTGTGTGTGTGTGTGTGTGTGTACATAAAAGTGCCTGGGTTTGCCTCACTGTTGCATGTTTTTAAAAGTCTGTGCGTGTTTGTGTGTGTGCGTGCTCGTGCATGCTGATGTGGCATGGGAGCTGTTTTCCAATCATTCTAACTGCAGATATCTTGATATCATTCTCATTTACAATTTTCTTCTCCCTCTCTCTCTCTCTCTTTTTTCCCCTCCCTCCTGCTCCCTCTATCTCGCCTCTCTTTTTCATATGCTAACAGTCTGATTAGGGATTTGTTGGCCTCCCGGCGGTTTGAACCAATCAAGAGCTAGTTTAACTGAGAGCGCTCGCACCTGTCCTGACAGGAATGATAACAACCGTGGCCAATCACCGCCGCTCTGTCCCGTTGCCACGGCTATGAGCCTGTTTTGGAATGCCCACAGTGGCGTATGCGAGGTGTTGCATTCACTTGGCTGTGTGAACTCAGATTAAAAACAGAAAGTCTTCCTGAGTGTAATCAAAGTTACTGGTTTGCCGTTTCTCTTTTGAGTAAAACATATTTATTCTGTTGAACTCTTTGTTGCTGGATAACCGTAGTTTTCTTGGTTGAGATTTTTGTGTCCTGTTTGCTCTCAGTTCTTCCAGGACTGAGGCAGGTCTTTCACTGCATAAAGCACAAACTCAAGCTGTATAATATTACTAAAGGGAACATTCCCCACCTTTTATGTGGATGTCCAATCAGTGCTGATGGTAAATATAGTCAATAAAGCAATAAATTCCTCATCGCGTGCTATAATGACAGAGAAAGCTGATTTCCCCTGCTCGGCGAGCCGTGAACTGTCTCTCTCTGCTGTGTCGGCTATCATCTGTCTGCTGAGCCGCGGCTTGTTGGCGGCTCTCTTTTCTTCTTGAGAGGCATTACAGGCTGGGCCAGAAGGGTCACCAGTTTGAATCCCAGGACTGTTGGGTCAAGGGCTGAGGTGCCTTAAACCTCCACTGTAATGTGCAACCTGGTCTCACAGAAATCCGTGAAATAGCCACGGATTTCGCTTAACTCAAAATCCGTGGAATAGCCACGGAATCGCTCAAATTTCTGTGAAACTGACACGGATTTCGCTACAATGCAAGTTAATGACAGTCATATCCCGTGGCTATCGGTTTGTTTCAAGTCACGTGACTTTCAAGGTCCCAGCGGTCAGAACAAAAAACATGGCGGACAGTTCTCTCATTTTTTGTGAAAAATCTATATTTTGACTTAGTTTCTGCATAAAAATGGATTTTGATCACATTTGTAGCGAGAAATATATGTTTTATTTTCTAAATATTCACTCAGTGAATGTACATAATCACTTTGTATGTTGGAATAGCCACGGGATATGACTATGTCATTAACTTGCATTGTAGCAAAATCCGTGTCAGTTTCACAGAAATTTGAGCGAATCCGTGGCTATTCCACGGATTTTGAGTTAAGCGAAATCCGTGGCTATTTCACAGATTTCTGTGAGATCATGTTGGTAATGTGCTGCACACTGCTCCTAAGCATGGTGTGTTCACTGGTGTGTAAAGGATCGGTTAAATACAGAGGACAAATGCACTGCTCACTATTTTGGTGTGTGTGCAAAAATAATCTTAATTTAATCTAAATTAGCAAAATACTCTTTCCAGTTTATAAGTGGATACTGAAGACGGTCGCAAAACGAGCAGTATAACTTTCATACATGGTAATACCTATACATGTCATCAGCAACAGCTTACAACAAAAGCTCAACCTATCTCTGGCAAACAAAGAGAAGAACAGATACGTTTTGAGCTGCCATGACACCCCTCAACTACAAAAGCTGAAATGGCACTCTTTAGTTCTTCCTGACCCCCAGCTACAACTCTCACTGTCCTGCAGACAACAGCGTTGGGTTCTGGAAGAACATCAGCTGAAACTGCAGGTGTTTTTTCCACTATATACATACAAATAGATTGAGATGAAGTTTTAAATCTGCAAATTTGCCCTTTAAACATTTGTTTTTTGTAGAAAACAAGAAATTGTTTTAGCTGTCTTTTGCAAACTACACCTTATGTATTGCTTTACCAGTGTTCTTCCTGTTAAGCAGATAAAGTTAAGGAGAGACTGAAGTGTAAATGAAAGGTAGGGAAAAAAAGATAGCAAGAAGAGTGGTAAAGGTAGAAGGGCTGTCTGCTAACCCACACACCTTCGCCTTTCATCAGTGCTGGATGCGTAGGCGATGGTGGCGTGTGTTGGTTTCTGTTCGTCTGATACCTCTGACTCGTTCTTATTAATACAGTCACACCTTTATTTATTCATTATTATGCTCATATTTTATTCATCCCTTGTTTCATTTTATTTTTATTTACTGCCGCGCTTTCAGCTGAAAGTATCATCAACTGAATGGTGGAGTTTGATCAAACAGTGACAGGAACGTGTGTGTGTGTGTGTGTGTGTGTGTGTGTGTGTGTGTGTGTGTGAGGGAGAGGCAGACGGAAAAAGAGTAAAATATTAAGGAAGGTAGTGAGAGTGATAAAGGACTTGCATAGACGGAGAAAGCAGGTAGGGAGAGAGTTACAATAATTCAATTAAAAAATGCATTAATTAAATTTTACTTTATTTTAAAAAGCAGCATCTCACCTTTAGGATAAAAATAAATCAAGACACACACATTTTGCCACTTTTTGAACACATGCACACGCATTTTATGTAGCATAAGAGCCAAGTTCCAACCTTCCATCATCTTGCATTGAGCACAACATCTCGTCTTTGTATTTCCCCAAAGACACATAAAGGAAGTGCATTTTAAAGATAAACAAATTAAGGGACGAGCACTTCCTCAGACTTTGAAACCACTCCTCACAAAACAACAAAAAACTGGGGCAGTGAACAAAGTACTGTGCCATGGTCTCAGATTCTGAGCGAACGTTGGCCAGATGTCTGATCTAACTTAGTGCCCTCCGGAGATTAGTTTGCACAACCTTCTGGGGAAAGAAGGGACTAAATAACTTCTTCCACCTCCAGGTATATGCTTATGTTGCCTGTCACCATATCTTAAAAGGTGCAGCTGAAAACTCAAGCCTTTGCTACAGGTCTTTTTTTAGTTTCTGGCATAAAGAGTGGATTATATTCACGTAAAAGCTGAAGTAAATAATCTTCAATATGAGCCAAAAAAGCCCATCTCTTATTACACTATCACTATGTTTTGTGAGTGGTGCTGCTGGGCATCTCTGCTCGGGTTAAGTGTCTTAATCAAGGGATTTATTACATGATGAAGGAAGGACGACGGATTTGTCATTCACTCCCACAACTGTTTTACCAATATGATAAACTGACCTCTGAGTCATTTTACCCCAGGGTGCTGAAAGTAGTTATAGATAAACCATAAATCATGCTTTTCTGAAGGAAATACAAATCACAGGAGAGCAAAAACCAATTTGCCCTTGGAGGGAAAAACTATATTTCATAAGCCGACACATATTTGGGACAAAGTTGAGGTTTTAACTGATGATCATATTGATTGCAAAAAAGACTGTGATCTGACATAAAGGATATAAACTATGAAAAAACTCCACATTTTCGAGAAAACGGTGGCATTAAGACTGACCAGAAAACAATTCAAATGATGTAAGTGTCTGTGATTATTGCTGTCAACTGAAGATATAATGAAAGATCAAATAAGGGATACAAGTAAGCATTAATTTTTCATTTGTTCAACGCTTCTTTCATCACCACCTTGCACTAATTTTGCTAGTTTAAAGCATTTTTCATTAGTTTGTGTTGCTTCAAACCACAATAATAACTTTGGTCTGCTCCTCTGAGATTTAGCTGTTGTCAAAGCCTCCATTCCTACCCTTCTGGATTAAAGTCCAGCTGCACAGCTGCATCTTGAGGTCCACAAGAAAATTTCCCATATCAACAAAAACTCCTCTAATCTGGCATCCAGGCCTGAGCTTGGCAGATTAACACGTGTCCCTGCACTTACTGACAAAATAAAAACCCTGGATGCTGCCCCTGGCCCTATCAGACTCAAACCATTCCCCTCAGAAAACTTTCATCCCTTTTTTATTGCTTGACCCTTTCCGTAAATAAAAATAAAGTTATACTAAAATTGTATTTAGCACATAAATTGCACTCAATCAAGAACAGAGGCAGATAATTAGATGTTGTGTTTTTCATTAAGTGAAGTTTCCTGACAGACAGTTTTACTTGTTGCGAAAATTAAGCTAACAGCTAACTGCAGTCAGTTTGCTCAGTTAGGTGTGGTGCCAGGACTGCTGGGATCACGGGGGGGAGATGTTGTTTACACCACTAGCTAGGAGCTTTTCAGCCTCAAGGCAGGGTGGAGGAGCTGTTGAGGAGCTTTGCTAGTGTCATGCCAGAACCAGAGCTGGGTCAGTGAGCAACAGTCCCCGGTTCAGCCACCTCTACAGACATTATGGCAGAGGTAAAGGGACTGAAGGGGAGAAAAAGGAGAGACTGATGGAGTTAGAGGCCATTGGACCAAAGTCCTGAGAACTACAAGATGCCGAGCTGGTCTTCTTGCTGTTAGACTAATGTAATATTAGCTAGCTTGCTAGGTCTTGTGTTGCTGCATTTATTTAATGTTTGGCTGCATTAGCAGAGTTGTCTAGTATTTTTGGATTATAAAAATGTGATCCTAGCAAACACATGTACAGATGTTAATATTTAGACAGCTGACATCTATGACTTGCACCCTGAAACTGTGGGGATGCTAAATTGCAAAAATGACAAAGGATTAGTCTAGCTCAATAGCCTATACCAATTAGTTAAAAATGCTGTGATCAGCCACGATAGAGTCTTTGAGGTCGGACCGGGACATACCCATCTGCCATTAATTACAAAACACAAAAAAATAAACTGGCCAATGCATTAAAATTGACCAAGACATTTTTCACTCCGGTCCTGAACAGGTAGGGTGATTAAACTCCTGCTACAATTTAACCCTTTCTGCATTGAAATGTACATTTTAAGCTAAATAAATATATAAAATAACAGTTAATAGTTGACTTTACCAATTTGTGTTACTTCACTCCTGTTTGAGTGTCAATTAAAAATGTTTATACACCTCCACAAATCTGATAGATTTCACATCATTACAAATTACAAATTTCCCCCTTTTTGATTATTTTTTTTGTATGCACCAATCACTCAATGAAATGAGTAATGGGTTTACCGATAAAGCATGAGCATTGATTGTGAAACACACAGGCCGACAAAGACACGCACACACAAACACAGATGGCTGGATCAATTTAGTGTGAGCTAATTGGCTGTCACGACCTCTTCATCGAGCTAAGACCATGAAGGCCTTGATCTGGAAAAAAGGCCTGAGGGATACACTCAGATGTACATGTAGGGCAAAACACTGACACACACATACGCTTTTACCAGCATTCCAATGAGATCAAATTTAAACACACAGGAATCTACAGTGTGGAATATCAGAGCTGTTTCTAATGTGTTTCTTATTTTGATCGTCTGCTCTTTTGTTGTTGCTTCAGGTAGTGTGCTGCAACACCGTCATCATGTCTGAGGAAAACTTGCTATCACAGGCATGAAGGCAGTGCTTCTTGCAGGGGTGTAAGTAGATACATTTTATGAACAATATGGACTTCAAGACTTGAACCCTGGAGCCCTGTACTAGTCTTAAGTTTACACTTCTGGTGACTTTTCATTTTTATAATGCACAATATGTAGTTGATCAACAATGATCGCAGTGTTGCGTTCAACTACTGAGCATGTAAAGTCCTTCACAATTTAGACCCAACTTCACTGCTCATTCATTCTCAGTGCATTCGATAACTGAGACAATTACTCAAAGTTTGCAAAACTTTTTACTGCTCAGCAGTCACAACTGACACAGGAATTGGCAAAAACAACATTAACTAATTTACACTAAAGACAGACGTTTTTAAGTAAATGTAGACGTCACTGCTAGAGAATCCACTAGAACAGTTTAAACAGAACCACCAGGACTTTTTTGTTCCGTATCCATTCTTAATTTTATTGCATTGCCTTGCATTTTTGTTAGAGTAACAGGAGGAGGTTTTTACTGATTGGTAATTGGCTCATATATCAATGATTGGTGGAATAATTGATGATTGGATTTTCCTACACTGTTACTAACTCTAACTAATTTAATACCAAAACAAAGACATTGTAAAATAATCTCTAGAACCTGGGTCTTTCTATGCATTTTGATGTTTCTGATAGACCAGCATGTCCGAGAGTTGCAAGTCGAAAACAATGTTTAAAACCTCTTAAAAGGAAAGAAGCTAAACAAGTCACAAGACTAGTCCCATTCAAACATAATCATAATCAGGTTTCTGCCTTTAACATATACGTCTTTGACAACCGTTTGAACCGGCATGTCATGTGATCGTCACTCTGGCCTCGGGGCGTGTGCTTATGTCAGGTAAACAACATGAGTGACAAATGTTTGGATTAAAACAAGAGGCCTGTTTAATTAACAGTTACCAATCTCCCTTTAGGTAAAAGTAAAGTTTAACAGCAAACAATGACTAACCACTGCTAAAAGGAAAAGAAAACACTCTAAATAAACTGAAACTGTTGCAGATAAACACTATAAATGTTGTCTTAACTAGAAAATGTTGTGAATACAACAAAGAGGAAACTATAATGAATCGAGCATTTCTTCATCCAGTTGAGACTTTAAGAAACTGAGCTGAACAATATCTTGATAGAGTCACCAAGTTTCATCTTCGATTCGTTTTGCGGCTGGCAGGACAAAAATAAACTGTACTGTTAGCTCCACTAGTTTTTAAATTATTTCCACAATAAGAGAATACACAAAATAAAATCCATTATCAAGCAGTAACAAAAAAATCGATATTGAGTTGAAACAAAAAATATGACAACAAATCCAGAAATGGAGTAATTAATGTGATGTTATAATTAAACTGGATCAACTTTAAAGAGTGACAGCTTTGAACCTTTATCTGTACCAAGCAGATTCAACATTGTCATGAGATACAGCACAGCAATTTTGAAACAAGAAAGAGAGAATAATTTAAAAAGTTCTAAATAAATGGCAAAATGTGATGTTTTCCATGACCGTTACAGCGAGTCTTAGTAGTTTGACATCATTTGTCTATGCCTTTCAAAATTGTTTCAAGTAAATTGGTTTTATGATGCAGCCATTTTCAAAAACATCAATATAGGTCGTGTGTACAGGCAGCAAAAAACGAACTATGTCTCCGAATTTCACCGTCCACTGTAATGCGTCCGCCGCCATCTTGCTGAAGTAGTTGTGATTGACCACCTAGCGAAGTTTAAAAGGGCACATTCCCACATTGGATTGTAGGATGGGGTGGTTGATGGGTCAAACAAGTGGTGGACTTTCAGCCAGGAGAGCGGGGTTTGCATCCAATGTGAAAAAAAGGAAATCATTTCTAACTTAAGTGATGTGAATCAAGTTTTTGAACATAACTTACATTTTTACGCAACTTGTGGCAGTCACGTGACCCTTGTAACTACTTCACTTCTGCCATTTACGTACATTTATTTACTGTTTAAACTGTCTTTAATAACACCTTACCAGAAGGATTTTGCCCTAAACCTAGGACAGTGGTTTTACAACATAAATCCACAGAAACTGCAGCCTATTTTACAACCGTGGACCGGAGAGCTGTGATACACATATGTGCTGTAATTTGTGGGACTGACACACAACCTCTTTTGCCGTTTATGTTGGGGAACTCGTTGTATGACGTGAAAGATTAAGTTTTGTCAGGCACAAAAACACCTTCATAAGGTTTCCAAGTGAAAAGTTTACTTTGTTAAGGACCTGTATATGTTTTGGTGGCGCATATCAAAGAAATGCGGTAAATTCACAGAATGGTTGTTCCCGTGTCAATAAGTCATCAGAGGAACAATGTTTTAGAGAAATGGCGTCTATCCGAACAGTTAGGTAGACTCCAAGCTACAACCTGAGTTTCATTAGTCATAAATTGAACAATAACCACAGCATTTAAGATTGTAGCAGAACGAGAATCCCCCTGCATATAAATGAGCTATTCTTGGTAGTAGTTTATGTGAACCTTTTAGACATAAAGAGGAAAAATCCATCCGTGGCTTACTTTACCGAGTTTTTTCTCGACATTGTATTTCAACTTTATTCTTGGGATTTCGACTTTTTTCTCGACACTGTATTTTCACTTTATTCTTGTTATTTTTACTTTTTTCTCAGGGAATAATTAATCCCCCCCCCCCCCCCCCCCCAAGACTCACTTGCTGTTCCACCCTGTGGAAACAATTAATCTCTGGTGCCATGGTTTCCATGGTTGTTTTGACTAAACAGAAAGGATGAGTTATGTGGCTACGAGCACAACACTGACACACAAATAGAATACATAACCATCCACTATCCTTCCTGCAGAAGCTAGAAGAATCGCCAATGGGAAGCATCCTGGATATACTCTGGATGTCTTACAGAGGTGGAACATGTTAATTAGAAATGTCAGTTATTAGCCCTCTGGTAAACCGATGCAGTGCCCAGCTCTCCAGCGGGGCCCTTAGACCCTACTGTAAAACACAATGATCCTGATGTCAGCCGGCTCCAAGTACATGAGAGATCAAAACCTAAGCACTTTCATTCCAAGCGCTCATCTCCTCAGCTCACCCCCCTCCATTCCTCCTTCTCCATTTGTTTCATCTCCTGCTGCGCTCTGAGCAGGTGTTGAAACGCTGAACATGAAAAAAAAGGAACGATGAAGAAATTTAAAGAAGAAAAAAAAAAAACCTTTCTTACATTCTATCCACCGTCCCTGCCACTTTACAACCCTCTCAGCGGTTTCTCATCCAAATCCAATTTAACTCATGTTTCCGTCCTCAACCCCCCCCCTCCCCTCCCCCCTTTACCTCTCTCCCTCACCCCTCATCTTTCGCTCTTTCTCCTCATTCCTCATCCTTTTCTTCTCCCGTTTCTTTCTTCCTCACTTCTTTTCTCTGCTCTCCTCCTTTCCACCCCTCGCTACCGTCTTTCCTCCATCTAACTCCTCACCTCTCTCCTCCTCCCTGCCGTCCCTCCCTCTATCTCTCAGTTGCGACATGAAAGGCTACCTGTGCGTTGATAGCCAGGGGAGAAGGAGGGCAGAGAGTTAATTAACTTGCTATCTGGCACCGACTGTTAATAGGAATTGGAACTGTTAATAAGAATATAGTGTTGCGCGCCGTGTTAGCAGAAATATAGCTTTAGACAGCACACACTAGGATAGGGAATGTGTGATGGTGTGTGTGTGTGTGTGTGTGTGTGTGTGTGTGTTTAACCTGAGCATTGTTCGGTATATACTATACAAATACGTGCTTGTATGTAGATGTGCACATACACAAATATGGAAGTGTGCGATTATGTGCACATAAACATACACTTGCAATACACAGTAGACAGGAAGGTGGCAGGTGTAATTTCACGCATTAGAAGGACTCAAGAAAAAAAATCTCCGCTCTCCCCCCGCACCCCTCCACACACACACACACACACACACACACACACACACACACACAAGCACACACAAGCACACACACACACATGCACACGCTTCGTCTCCCATCCCCCTGGCTCTTTCCTCTCCCGCCACCTGAACCCTTTGAAGATAACTTTTTCTTATTACCCTAACAATGGCGGCACGGAATGCAACTTTAATTCACGCTCCGAAAACGAGACAGGGAGGAACAGGACACCGCGCCGCTCGCTCTCTCCTCTCGCTTGTTCCTCTCGCTTGTTCCTCCTGCAGGGTGGAAAAGCGAGCGAGGGTTGAGGAGGAGGAAGAGGAGGAGGGAGGAGAAGAAGAAGAAGTGAGAGAGAAAGAGAGGCAGGCAAAGCGGGAGAAAAGTTCAAATAGAAAACGCAAGGTAAAGCCTTTTTTTTCTTAAGCGTGAAAATGGTCCTGAGTACCTTTTCTGTTTTTTTCCCCCTATTTTTCTCCAACAAGTCTGAGATTGGCAAAGCGCTGACTAGTGCTCTTCCTAACATGCGCAAGCACACAGATACTTTTAACACACACTTAACAAAAAAGCACCTCTGTGCTGATGCGATTTATCTGATGAAGTGCCACCCACAGCACCAACACTACTTCTCCTCGAGGACCTCGCTCTCAACTTTTCTGCTTCCCTTCCTCGACTGCTTTTTTTTTGACACCCTTCCCTTCTGTCTCCCATCCATTCTCGCTCTCTCTTTCTGTCTTTCTTGCTCTCTCTTTGCGGTAGGTAGGCAGGCAGGCAGGGTTGACAGGCCCTCTTACAGACAAGGAGGAAATGGTTGCCCTTTGAAGTGGAATTGGGGGCCCATGGAACTGTCTAGTGCATGATTAGCGTGGAGCTCGGAGGGGGGGAGGGAGAGAGAGAGGAAGCAGGTTAAATGCAGGGTAAAGGTAAGGAGAAATAATAGGAATAAAAGAGGAGAGAAGGAGAGAACAGAAGTGCAGTAAAGCCATTTCTTTCATGCATTTCATGACAAAAATGTGCACATTTAAAACGGTCCTCCAAAGAAAAAGGACAGCAATGGTTGTTTCAGCAAATGTACAAATAAAAAGCCCTTGAATGGCTGAAGGGATTATGACTTGTGTCAGTGTCAGCCAGGAGGAAAGGTTGAAATATCATGATGGTGCAATTGAACAGAAAAGTCTGCATTGGAAGCACGTCAGCATGGATGGACAGATCGACTATTGTTGGACTTGGAAAGCTAACATCGGTTTCAGTTTTCTCCCCATAGTCAGTAATGTGATGTTGCGCTTAACCCTTTATGAGGCGAAGAACTATATTTGGTAACTTCAGTGGATATCAAAATGGGGTCGAGAAAAAAGTTGCAAATTTACTAGATTTAAGTGGCAAATCTACAGAAAAAAAGTCGCAGATTTAAGAGATTTAAAGTTGCAAATCTGCCAAAAAAAGTTGCAGATTTACGAGAAAAAAGTGGGGAAAAAAGCAATTTTTTTTCTCGCAGATTCCCCACTTTAAATCTCATAAATCTGCAAAAAAATTTTCTCGTAGATTTGCCACTTTAATCTAGTGAACTTTTTTCTCACAATATTACCCCCCTCCCTGGGTCGGTATGTTTTTTTTACACATTCTGGCTGTATGTAATATCTTCCAATATTCTCTAGGGTTGAAATTTGGAATTTGCAAGTATTTCAATGAGTGCCCTACTAAGGGTTAAACCTAACCATGTATTCAATGGCTTCTCGAAACTGCTATACTCTTTTAAAAATAATTAGGATTTAATGATTATTGACTTTAATGATTTGCAGCTGTGATATTATGTATCTTTGTGATTATCGGAATGTTTTTGTTTTTTTTCCCATCCGATTACAGATAAAATAAATTATGAAAATGTGCTACTTTAACTTACTTACTGTAGTCAGCACTCTGTAGCCTTACTCAGTGTCGTGTCCACAGTACTATCTAATTGTATCTAGAGCTATCTAGAGCCTTTAAACACTGAAGGATATTGTGCCTCTGACGGGCAAAAACAAATGCATGAGTGGTCTGACACACATTGAAGACAAAAATTTTATTTTCATCATTTGATTTTATTCATTCACTTTGACATTTCAAACAAGTTTCTTACTTTCTGTGAAAAGTTACAATTGTTGTACAGAAAATAAACTGAGCTGCTGCAGTTTCCAAAAAGCCAACAGGACAGAAAAAAGACTGCTTTCTTAACACAATTTTTAATTACACAGAGGTACACAATATTGGCTCTTTTTTACACTGTAGCATTTGAAAATGAGGCGTCCGAACAAGCGTCCATTTTGAAACAAGCAGACAAAGAAGTTGTTTTTTCTACCAACATTTAAAACAGAAAGTAGGCCATTTTTAAAAAAAAGCAGGTTACATTATGTGCACTTGTAAAAGAGCTTGACAAAACCATTGCTATTGGTTCTGCACTCTATAGGTTGAAAAGTTGACGTTCCGGGCATAATTCTATGTGTGCAGGTTCCGATCTTGTCATCAGCACCACGAATTCCACCGTCCTTATCCCAGACCTGGATCTCCATCATATCGCTGGTGATACGGTGAAATGTTAACTTCTCCCACCAACTTGGGTTGCGTGTCTGTCTAATGGTTTTGCTTCTTCTGTGGTCAACGCCAACATTCACCTGTTGGATCATATTGGGGTAAAAATGTTAACAGATCAGTCAAAAAGAGCTGATAATTAATTAATTTGTTTGCTGGTGGGATCATAAAGAACAGAAGCACATTGCATCAAAAAATGGTATTCCCCATGTTAGGTTTTGTTATATTTTGAAAAAGACTCACCACAACATAGGGATCCGGGCTAAAAAGTCCATCCCCTGTCATACCATGGCCGTTTATCAGCCACACCTCCAGGCCATTAGGACATATGGAAGCTTCGGCCTGGAAAGCCAAAACCACCAGCAGGAAAGCAAGCGCGGCAAGCTTCATCTTCAAGGCTTTCTTCACCCTCAATGTGTGGGCAAGAAAGATGGAGGCAGACAGGAAAGCAGCTCCTGGTTGAAATGTCTAAAAAGCTTGACCATTTTATAGAGAGCCACAGAGACAGAGGGAGGGGCTTCACAAAAGTGACCATCACACCCATCTACTGGTGAGTGGGTGTGCCAAGGGGCTGTGTAAATATTTGCATAGATCCACATATCTGGGTCATGATGCATTTTAATTCACATATCTGTGTGTCATTTTTATATATAATAAGAAAAACGTAAGTCTTCCATAAATGGAAAGTGGTCTGATGAATGTAATGAATCCATATGGTGATAAAATGATAGAAACCTGACTTCAATTAAGAAACAAACACAACAAAGAGTTGATTAAACAGATGTATTTGCTCTGTCTATAGTGACTGCAACTGTCTGAACAAACTGGCCCCATTCATGCAGCAATACCCCCTATCTGAGACATCAAATATACATTACTATGTTTCAGCAAAAAAGAAAAAAAAAAGCCTTTAATGGCTGAAGGGATTATGACTTTTGTCCGTCAGGAGTAAAGGTTGAAATAACAAGATGTTGTTATGGAACAGAAAAGTCTGTATTGGGAATATGTCAGTGTGGATGGATGGGTGACTAATCGTAAGATTTGTTCCAGTTTTCTACCCACAGTCATGGTAAGTTTTCCTTTTTCTTATCAAGTTGTTGTTGTGCCTAAAACTAACCAAGCCCTAACCATAGCAGAAAACAGGTTTTACTGTTGCAGATTTGGTTTTGGAAAGTTTTGGAAGGCACCAACAACTGTAAATATTGTTTACATATTGTCAACATGCTAGCATTAAATATTTAAGCAAGTTAGCCTGCTGATGTGAGCGTTTATCTCAAATGCAACCTCACAGACGTACTAGACTCGTTGTTGTGTTGTCATATACCAGTTATCACCTGCAACTATGACAAAGATCAAATATATGATTTACCAGATTATAAAAACAACTATTGATTGGCTACTCAAAACAATATTTCTCTGAAAAAAATGAAGGTTTTAATGACATACTGTATATGGCTTTTTGATTATCGGCCAGGCTGATTATCAGCTGCAAAATTATGTCGATGATTATCGGAATGGTTCATTTTTCATCCAATTCCAGATAAATTAAATTATTTGAAAATGTGCTACCTTGGCTCTAATGCAGCAGCCTTTCTGTCTGTAGTCAGCACTCTGTAGTCCTACTCAGTGTCCTGTCCCTAGCACCATCTGATTGTATCTATAGCATGAGGTAAAGCCGATCCACATTGAAGGATATTGTGTCTCTGACAGGCAAATACAAATGCATTTGCAGACTGGAGCTGCTCAGAGATGTGTGTCAAACATAAGGCAGCAGCTATAGCTGAAGTATCAATAAACATCCAGTATCCTGGATGCTCAAGTTAGAAAACACAGCCAGCAGAAAAAGAAGATGAAAGAAAAAAGTTTACCGGTTACTAATGTAACTTCGGTTCTATGAGTATGTGGATATGAAAATTGCAAGGAGAGGAAGATGGAGGTAGGTGGCACCTGGATACAGGTGAGATATGTGAGCCATATGGTCATATTTTTTAGAAATGCAGCGCTCTGAATTCATAGACCAGACATGGATCAGCTGCATTCAACCCGCATTGGATCAGTTCACATGTTTCACCAATAAACCAGGGAATTGTACAGCAGCAGAAAGTTTCTGTATCACATCTCTTTGATTTTCAAACATGATAAATGTAGCAGCATGGAAAATGTTTCATTCCTCCCCAAAATATCCATTATAATTATTGTTTGTATGTTTTTTAAGATATGAGCAGAGGTACAGTGCAGGCCAAAAGTTTGGACACACCTTCTCATTCAATGCGTTTCCTTTATTTTCATGACTATTGACATTGTAGATTCATCAAAACTATTAATGAACAGATGTGGAATTATGTACTTAACAAAAAAGTGTGAAATAACTGAAAACATGTCTTATATTCTAGTAAGCAAAGGGTGGTTACTTTGAGGAATCTAAAATACAAGACATGTTTTCAGTTATTTCACACTTTTTTGTTAAGTACATAATTCCATATGTGTTCATTCATAGTTGTGATGCCTTCAGTGAGAATCTACAATGTAAATAGTCATGAAAATAAAGAAAAATGCATTGAATGAGAAGGTGTGTCCAAACTTTTGGCCTGTACTGTATGTGTGACAGTGTACTGGGAAGAAAGTGTTTCATTTGTGTTATGAGTGGTCTGACAAACACATTGAAGACAAATATTCTTTTCTTCATTTGATTTTATTCATTCACTCTCACATTTCAATAAGAGTTCTTACTTTCTGTGAACATTTATTAAAGTTGTGTAGAAAATAAACTGAGCTGCTGCAGTTTCCAATAGGCTAACAGGACAGAATAAAACTGCTTCCTTAACACAATTTTCAACTACACAAATGTACACAATATTAGCTATTTTGCACACTGTAGCATTTGAAAATGAGGGGTCTAAACAAGCGTCCATTGTGAAACAAGCAGACAAAGAAGTGTTTTTTTTCTACCAACATTTGAAACAGAAAGTAGGCCTATATTTATTCTTTCATGTATTGTACTCTTTCATTTTTCAACAGCAGGTTACATTACCTGTACCTGTAAAAGAGCCTGACACAACCATTGTTATTTGTCCTGCACTCTATAGGTTGATACGTTGTCATTCCAGGCATAATTTCATGTGTGCAGGTTCCAATCTTGTCATCTCTACCACGAAAACCATTGTCCTTATCCCAGACCTCGATGGTCATCATATTGCTGTTGATACGGTGAAATGCTAACTTCTGCCACCAACTTGGGTTGCAAGAGGATTTAATTACGTTGCTTCTTCTGCTGTCAGGGCCAACTTTCACCTGTTGGAAATAAATTGTTGGAAAATATGTCGACAGATCAGTCAAAAAGAGCTGATTATTTTGCATACAACAGCAGAAACTGCAGATTTACAACTATTTACAGAAAAGGATTTAACTTGGAATACAAACAATTTACAAAAGAGTTAATGTCACTTTGTGTAACTTGTAACTTTAAAATCATAATCTACATGGGTGCAGGTTCATTTATAAACAACATTACTCATTGTTTTAAGCATTTACTTCCTTTTTATTTCACTCACAAGATTTACCATCCATTTCAATTTGTTTTTCTTGCTAAACTAATTTCAATGTGCAAATATACATAAACATGTTTGTAATTTGATCATGTTTACTGGTTAGATTATAAAGAAAAGCAGCACACTGCATCAAAACATGGTCATCCTGATCTTAGGTTTTGTTATATTTGGAAAAGGACTCACCACAACATAGGGATCTGGGCTATCAAGTCCATCCCCTGTCATGTCTTGGCCATTTATCAGCCACACATCGAGGGCGTTAGAACATGGGGAAGCTCTAGCCTGGACTACCAGAATCACCAGCAGGGAAGCAAGCACTGCAAGCTTCATCTTCATTCAGGAAAGCAGCTCCTGGTTGAAATGTGTCAGAAGCTTGACCATTTTATAAAAAGCCACAGAGACAGAGGGAGGGGCTTCACACAGGTGACCGTCACACCCATCTACTTGTGCGAGGGTGTGTCGGGAGGATGTGTAAATATTCGCATCGATCTACATATCTGTGTCATTTTAATATACAACAAAAAAACACAAGTCTTCCATAAATGGAAAGTGGTCTCAGGAATGTAATGAATCCAAATGGTGATAAAATGATAGAAACCTGACTTCAGTTAAGAAACAAACCCAACAAAGAGTTGATTAAACAGATGTATTTGCTCCGTCAAAAGTGACTGCAACTTTCTGAAAAAACTGGCCCCATTCATGCAGCAATACTCTCTGAAACATCAAAAATGCATTGCTATGTCTCAGCAAAAAAACATTTTAAAAAATCCAAGCTAACCAAGCCCTAACCATAACAGAAAACAGGTTTTACTGTTGCAGATGTGGTTTTGAAAAGTTTTGGAAGGCACCAACAACTGTAATTGTTTACATCAACATGCTAGCATTAAATATTTAAGCATGTTAGCATGCTGATGTGAGCGTTTATCTCAAATGCAACCTCACAGAGGTACTGCAGACTCGTTGTTCTTTTGTCATCTACCTTCACTCAGAGCCTGTCACTGCAGACGCAGTCTGAAGTGCAGTTCATACGTTTCACCAATAAACCAGGGAATTGTACAGTAGCAGAAAGTCTCTGTATCACATCCCTTTGATTTTCAAACATGATAAATGTAGCAGCATGGATAATATTTCATTCCTCAACAACTATCCATTAAATTAATGTTGGTATGTTATTTAAGATATGCACAGAGGTATATGTGACAGTGTACTGGGATGAAAGTGTTTCATTTGTGTTATGAGAGGTCTGACAAACACATTGAAAACAAACGTTTTTTTTCATTCGATTTTATTCATTCACTCTCACATTTCAATAAGAGTTCTTACTTTCTGTGAACATTTATTATAGTTGTGCAGAAAATAAACTGAGCTGCTGCAGTTTACAAAAAGCCAACAGGACAGAAAAAGACTGATTTCTTAACACAATTTTCAATTACAAAGATGTACACAATATTAGCTATTTTGCACACTGTAGTATTTGAAAATGGGGTGTCAAAGCAAGTGTCCATTTTGAAACAAGCAGACAAAGAAGTTGTTTTTTCTACCAACATTTGAAAGAGAACGAACACTTCTTCTTTCTTTATATTGTGTTCTTTCTTCTTTCAAGAGCAGGTTACATTACGGGCACTTGTAAAAGAGCTTGACAAAACCATTGCTATTGGTTCTGCACTCTATAGGTTGATAAGTTGGCGTTCCAGGCATAATAATGTGCATGCAGGTTCCGATCTTGTCATCCGCACCACGAATTCCACCGTCCTTATCCCAGACCTCGATGACTAACATTTGGCTGTTGACACGGTTGAACATAAACTTCTCCCACCAACTTGGGTTGCGTGTCTGTCTAATGGTTTTGCTTCTTCTGCTGTCAGAGCCAACTTTCAGCTGTTGAATCAAATTGGGAAAAATATCAATAGATCAGTCAAAAAGAGCTGATTATTCAGTATACAAAAGCAGAAACAGCAGATGTACAACTACTGACAGTTAAGTATTTAACTTGGAATACACACGATTTACATGAGAGGGAATATTTTTTGTAACATTTATCAGGTGTACATGGAGGAATTTCGAAAATTGTATTTCACATGGGTGCAGGTCCGTTTTATAAACATTACTCAATCTTTAAAGCCTTTACTTCCTTTATATTTCACTGATATTGTTGGATGAAATAAAGGCATCAATTCATTGATGTAAATTTAAAGAACTGCTGCTCCTGTTGGATAATTCTGTTGCAAGATATATTATCCATTTCCAATTTGGTTTTCTTGCTCAACCAATTTATATGTCCAACTTGATATCAAAAAAAAGTTTGTAATATGATCATTATGTTTACTGGTTAGACTATGAAGAAAAGAAGCAAATTGCATCAAAAATGGTATTTCCCATCTTAGGTTTTGTTGTATTTAGAAAAAGACTCACCACAACATAGGGATCTGGGCTAAAAAGTCCATCCCCTGTCATACCATGGCCGTTTATCAGCCACACCTCCAGGCCATTAGGACATGTGGAAGCTTCGGCCTGGAAAGCCAAAATCACCAGCAGGGAAGCAAGCACGACAAGCTTCATCTTCATTCAGCAGCTCCTGGTTGAAATGTCTCAGAAGCTCGATCATTTTATAGAGAGCCACAGAGACAGAGGGAGGGGCTTCACACAGGTGACCGTCACACCCATCTACTGGTGAGTCAATCTGCCAAGGGGCTGTGTAAATATTTGTATGGATCAACATATCTCCGTCATGATGCATTTTAACACACATATCGGTGTCATTTTAACAAATAACAAGAAAAAAGTAAGTCCTCCATGAATGGAAAGTGGTCTGATGAATGTAATGAATCCATATGGTGATAAAATGATAGAAACCCGACTTCAATTAAGAAACAAACCAAACAAAGAGTTGATTAAACAGATGTATTTGCTTCGTCTATAGTGACTGCAACTTTCTAAACAAACTGGCCCCATTCATGCAGCAATACTCCTCTCTGAGACATCAAATGTACATTACTATGTTTCAGCAAAAAAAATAATTTAAAAAAAGCCCTTAACGGCTGAAGGGATTATGACTTTTGTTTGTCAGGAGTAAAGGTTGAAATAATAAGATGTTGTTATGAAACAGAAAAGTCTGCATTGGGAGCACATCAACATGGGCGGATGGATCCACCAGTTACAGCTGGTTTATTCAGTTCATCATTTGTTTGGGCAAAAAGCCCAATTTGTGTAATGTCACATCACCTGCAACTATGACAAAGATCAAATATATGATTTACCAGATTGTCAGATAAATGAAGCAGCATGGAAAATGTTTACTTCCTCCCGAAACTATCCATTAAATTAATGTTTGTATGTTTTTTAAAGCTAAGCACAGAGGTATGTGTGACAGTGTACTGGGATGAAAGCATTTCATTGTTGTTATGACTGATCTGACAAACACATTGAAAACAAACATTTTCTTCATTTGATTTTATTCATTCACTCTCACATTTCTATCAGAATTCTTACTTTCTGTGAAATGTATTATACTTGTGCAGAAAATAAACTGAGCTGCTGCAGTTTCCAAAAAGCCAACAGGACAGAAAAAGACTGCTTTCTTAACACAATTTTCAATTACACAGATGTACACAATATTAGCTATTTTGCACACTGTAGCATTTGAAAATGGGGTCTAAGTAAAAGTCAATTTTGACACAAGCAGACAAAGAAGTTGTTTTTTATACCAATATTTGAAAGAGAACAAATATTTCTTCTGTCTTTATATTGTACTCTTTCTTCTTTCAAGAGCAGGTTACATTACGGGCACTTGTAAAAGAGCTTAACATAACCATTGTAATTGGTTCTGCACTCTATAGGTTGATAAGTTAGCGTTCCAGGCATAATAATGTGCATGCAGGTTCCGATCTTGTCATCAGCACCACGAATTCCACCGTCCTTGTCCCAGACCTCGATGACTAACATTTGGCTGTTGACACGGTTGAACATAAACTTCTCCCACCAACTTGGGTTGCGAGTGTGTCTAATGGTTTTGCTTCTTCTGCTGTCAGAGCCAACTTTCAGCTGTTGAATCAAATTGGCAAAAATGTCAATAGATCAGTCAAAAAGAGCTGATTATTCTGTATACAAAAGCAGAAACAGCAGATGTACAACTACTGACAGTAAAGTATTTAACTTGGAATACACACGATTTACATGAGAGGGAATATTTTGTGTAACATTTATGAGGTGCACATGGATGTATTTCGAAAATCGTATTTTACATGGGTGCAGGTCCCTTTTAAAAATAACATTACTCAATCTTTAAAGCCTTTACTTCCTTTATATTTCACTGACATTGTTGAATGGAATAAAGGCATCAATTAATTGATGTAAATGTAAAGAACTGCTGCTCCTGTTGGATAATTCTGTTGCAAGATTTATTACCCATTTCCAATTTGGTTTTCTTGCTTATTCAATTTCTATGTCCAAATTGTCATAAAGAAAAAGTTTGTGATATGATAATTTATGATCATGTTTACTGGTTAGACTATAAAGACAAGAAGCACACTGTATTAAAACATGGTATTCCCCATTTTAGGTTCTGTTATATTTTGAAAAAGACTCACCACAACATAGGGATCTGGGCTAAAAAGTCCATCCCCTGTCATACCATGGCCGTTTATCAGCCACACCTCGAGGCCATTAGGACATGTGGAAGCTTCGGCCTGGAAAGCCAAAATCACCAGCAGGGAGGCAAGCGCGAAAAGCTTCATCTTCATTCAGGAAAGCAGCTCCTGGTTGAAATGTCTCAGAAGCTCGATCATTTTATAAACAAGCACAGAGACAGAGGGAGGGGCTTCAAACAGGTGACCGTCACACCCATCTACTGGTGAGTGGATTTGCCAAGGGGCTGTGTAAATATTTGCATGGATCAACATATCTCTGTTATGATGCATTTTAATACACATATCGGTGTCATTTTAACATGTAACAAGAAAAATGTAAAAGTGGTCTGATGAATGTAAAGAATCCATATGGTGATAAAATGATAGAAACCCGACTTCAATTAAGAAACAAACCCAACAAAGAGTGGATTAAACAGATGTGTTTGCTCTGTCCATAGTGACTGCAACTGTCTGAACAAACTGGCCCCATCCATGCAGCAATACCTCCTATCTGAGACGTCAAATATACATTACTTATTTTCAGCAAAAAAACAACAAAAAAAAACCTTCATCAGGAGGAAAGATTGAAATAATAAGATGTTGTTATGAAACAGAAAAGTCTGCATTGGGAGCACATCAGCATGGGCGAATGAATATACCAGTTTTAGCTGGTTTATTCAGTTCATCCTCTGTTTGAGCAAAATGCCCTATTTGTGTAATGTCACATCACCTGCAACTATAATAAAGATCAAATATATAATTTACTGGGTTAAAAAACAGCTATTGATTGGCTAGAGATATGAGCCATATGGTCATAATTTATGTCGCTGCAGAGACGCAGTCTGAAGTGGAGTTCATACATTTCACCAATAAACCGGGGAATGTTACAGTAGCAGAAAGTTTCTGAATCACATCTCTTTGATTTTCAAACATGATAAATGTAGCAGCATGGCAAATGTTTCATACCTCCCCAAACTCTCCATTTAATAAATGTTTGTATGTTATTTGAGCTAAGCACAGAGGTATATGTGACAGTGTATTGGGATGAAAGCATTTCATTTGTGTTATGAGTGGACAAACACATTGAAAACAAATATTCTTTTCTTCATTTGATTTTATTCATTCACTCTCAAATTTCAATAAAAGTTCTTACTTTCTGTGAACATTTATTATTAGTTGTGAAAAAACCGAGCTGCTGCAATTTCCAAAAAGCCAACAGGAAAGAATAAAAATGCTTTCTTAACACAATTTTCAATTACACAGAGGTACACAATGTTAGCTATTTTGCACACTGTAGCATAACGTTTTATAAGTTGCATTTCCTATCAACATGTGAAAGAGAAAGTATATTTTCTTTAATTTATACTCTTGTATTTTCCAAGAGCAGGTTACATTTATAGGCACTTGTAAAAGAGCTTGACAAAACCATGGTGTTTGGTCCTGCACTCTACAGGTTGATAACTTGTCATTGGCATAATTGGCTGCATGCAGGATCCAATCCTGTCATCTTTGCCACGAAATCCACTGTCCTTATCCCAAACCTCGATGGAAATGCTATCGCTGTTGCCACCGTTGAATCTAAACTTCTGCCACCAACTTGGGTTGCGAGACGATCTGATGACTTTGCTCTTTCTGCTGTCACCGCCAACTTTCACCTGTTGGGATCAAATTGGGAGATGTAAATTATTGAAATAAAGTAATCACATTGAATATAACAATTCATTTACAAACAAGTTAGGAAAAAATGCCAACGGATCAATCAAAAACAGCTGCAAAGATGGAGTACTTTTTACGAAAGAATTAATATAATTTTGTGTAACTTCTGTCAGGTGTACATGGATGTATTTCCTCCTCGCACCACACGACAATTCTACCCCCTTAACGAATTGTCACTCGCACTTATTGCTTCACTAATGACTCTTGTTGCACTATACCTTGATTGCTCACCTTTTTCCTTTAAGTCGCTTTGGATAAAAGTGTCTGGTAATGACTAAATGTAAATGTATTTCTAGAATTGTAATCTACATAGGTGCAGGTACATTTTATCAACAATATCATTCAATGTTTGAAGCGTTTGTCCTTTTTGTTTAATTTTATTTTGTTGAATGAAATGTAGGCATCAATTAATTGATGTAAATGTGAAGTGCTGCTGCTCCTGAAGGATAATTATTTTGCAAAATTGACCATCTATTTTCAATTTTCGTTCCTTACTAAACCAATTTCTATGTCCATATTGACATAAACATGTTTGTAAAATGACAATTAAAAAATGGTTATATTTTGAAAAAGACTCACCACAACATAGGGATCCGGGCTAAAAAGTCCATCCCCTGTCATACCATGGCCGTTTATCAGCCACACCTCCAGGCCGTTATGACATGGGGAAGCTTCGGCCTGGAAAGCCAAAATGACCAGCAGGGAAGCAAGTGCGACAAGTTTCATCTTCAATGCTGTCTTCACCCCGATGTGGGAGAGAGAGGAAGAAAGATGGAGGCAGAAGCAGCTCCTGGTTGAAATATCTCAGAAGCTCATTCATTTTATAGAGAGCCACAGAGACAGAGGGAGGAGCTTCACACAGGTGACCATCACACCCATCAACTGGTGAGTGGGTGTGCCAAGGCGCTGTGTACATATTTGCATGGATCAACATATTTTTGTCATGATGCATTTTAATCCACATATCTGTGTCAGGATGCATTTGAAATCACATATCTGTGTCATTTTAATATAAAACAAGAAAATGTAAGTCTTCCATGAATGGAAAGTGGTCTGATGAATGTAATGAATCCATATGGTGATAAAATGATAGAAACCTGACGTCAGTTAAGAAACAAAAACAACAAAGAGTTGATTAAACAGACGTATTTGCTCTGTCTATAGTGACTGCAACTGTCTGAACAAACTGGCCCCATTCACACAGCAATACCCCCTATCTGAGAGATCAAATATACATTACTATGTTTCAGCAAAAAAACTAAAAAGCCTTTAATGACTGAAGGGATTATGACTTTTGTCCGTCGGGAGTAAAGGTTGAAATAATAAGATGTTGTTATGGAACAGAAAAATCTTCATCCACCAGTTACAGCTGGTTTATTCAGTTCATCATCTGTTTGGGCAAAATGCCCCATTTGTGTAATGTCACATCACCTGCAACTATGACAAAGATCAAATATATAATTTACCGGATTAAAAAACAGCTATTGATTGGCCAGAGATATGAGCCATATGGTCATAATTTATAGAAATGCAGTTCTATGGTTTCATAGACCAGACATATATAGCATGGATCAGCTGCATTCAACCCGCATTGGATCAGTTTGCGCCAGGCCTCACTCAGAGCCTGTTGCTGCAGAGACGCAGTCTGAATTGCCAGCCTGTCCTCCTGTCGAAAACGTCAATATAGGTCGTGTGTACAGGCATCGAAGAACGAGCTATATTTACCAATGTCACCGTCCGCTGTAATGCAGCGGCTGCCATCTTGCTGATGTTATAGTGATTGACAGCCACTCAAAGTTCAAAAGGGCGGATTCCCGCATCCAGTTAGAGGCTGGGGTGGTGGATGGGTCAAACAAGCAACACATTTTCACCCAGGGGAAGCGGGGTTCACGTCCCATGTGAAAACAAAAGAAAACAATTTTTAACTTAAGTTATGTTCTTTACTTAAGTTATGTTCTTTACGTAAGTTACATGAACCACTTTTTTTTTTTTTTAAAGATATTTTTTTGGCCATTGGCTTTATTGATAGGACAGAGTGACTGGGGAGACAGAGGGAAGACATGCGGGAAAGGGCTCCGAGTCGGATTTGAATCTGGGCCACCCGCTTACAAGGACTATGCCTCTATGGTACGCGCTCTACCAGGTGTGCCACCGGGAACGCCCAATGAACCACTTTTTTTTAACGCAACTTACATTTTTTATGTAAATTGCGGCAGTCACGTGACCCTTGTAACTGCTTAATTTCCAGCATTCACGTACATTTATTTATTTATGTTTAAACTGTGTTTAATAACGCCTTACCAGAATTTTTTTGCCCTAAACTGAGGTAAGTGGTTTTACAACATTAATCCACCGAAACTGCAGTCTTTTTTTTACAACGGATGACCGTATGTGTGTGCTATCTTTAGAATGCGGCGTTGTACTGCAAACCCGAAAGCCCACAAGCCGTGCCACAATGCTGTAATATGTGCCCTGAAACACAAGCTGCAATACGTGCCTGCATGCCGTAATTTGTGGTACTGACACGCGACCTCTTCTGCCGTTTATGTTGGAGGACTTGTTGGAAGTGGAGTTCATACGTTTCACCAATAAACCGGGGAATGTTACAGTAGCAGAGAGTTTCTGAATCACATCTCTTTGATTTTCAAACATGATAAATGTATCAGCATGGAAAATGTTTCATACCTCCCTAAACTCTCCATTAAATGAATGTTTGTATGTTATTTGAGCTAAGCACAGAGGTATATGTGACAGTGTACTGGGATGAAAGTGCTTCATTTGTGTTATGAGTGGTCTGACAAACACATTGAAAACAAATATTATTTTCTTCATTTGATTTTATTCATTCAGTCTCAAATTTCAATAAAAATTCTTACTTTCTGTGAACATTTATTATAGTTGTGTAGAAAATAAACTGAGCAGCTGCAATTTCCAAAAAGCCAACAAGGAAAAAAATGCTTTTTTCAATTACACAGAGGTAAACAATGTTAGCCATTTTGCACACTGTAGCATAGCTTTTTATGAGAAGTTGTATTTCCTATCAACATGTGAAAGAGAAAGTATATTTTCTTTAATTTATACTCTTGTATTTTCCAAGAGCAGGTTACATTTAAAGGCACCTGTAAAAGAGCTTGACAAAACCATTGTCATTGGTCCTGCACTCTACAGGTTGATAACTTGTCATTGGCATAATTGGCTGCATGCAGGATCCAATCCTGTCATCTTTGCCACGAATTCCACCGTCCTTATCCCAAACCTCGATGGAAATGCTATCGCTGTTGCCACCGTTGAATCTGAACTTCTCCCACCAACTTGGGTTGCGAGACGATCTGATGACTTTGCTCTTTCTGCTGTCACCGCCAACTTTCAACTGTTGGGATCAAATTGGGAGATGTAAATGACTGGAATAAAGTAATCACATGGAAAACAACAACTCACCTACAAACAAGTTAGGCAAAAATGCCAACAATCAAAAACAGCTTATAAGTTGGAGTACACACAATTTACTAAAGAATTAATATAATTTTGTGTAACTTTTGTCAGTTGTACATGGATGTATTTCTAGGATCTACATGGGTGCAGGTACATGTTATTAACAATTGTATTCAATGTTAAAAGCGTTTGTCTTCATTTTATTTTACTTTGTTGAATGAAATGTAGGCATCAGTTAATTGATGTAAATGTGAAGTGCTGCTGCTCCTGTTGGATAATTCTTTTGCTAAATTGACCATCTATTTTCAATTTGTGTTCCTTACTAAACCAATTTCTATGTCCATATTGACATAAACATGTTTGTAAAATGACAATTATGTTTACAGGTTACACTATAAAGAAATTAAGCACATTGCATCAAAAAATGGTTATAGTTTGAAAAAGACTCACCACAACATAGGGATCTGGGCTAAAAAGTCCATCCCCTGTCATACCATGGCCGTTTATCAGCCACACCTCGAGGCCGTTATGACATATGGAAGCTTCGGCCTGGAAAGCCAAAATCACCAGCAGGGAAGCAAGCGCGACAAGCTTCATCTTCATTCAGGAAAGCAGCTCCTGGTTGAAATGTCTCTGAAGCTCGATCATTTTATAGAGAGCCACAGAGACAGAGGGAGGGGCTTCACACAGGTGACCGTCACACCCATCTACTGGTGAGTCAATCTGCCAAGGGGCTGTGTAAATATTTGCACGGATCAACATATCTGTGTCATAATGCATTTTAATACACATATCGGTGTCATTTTAACACATAACAAGAAAAACGTAAGTCGTCCATGAATGGAAAGTGGTCTGATGAATGTAAAGAACCATATGGTGATAAAATGATAGAAACCTGACTTCAATTAAGAAACAAAAACAACAAAGAGTTGATTAAACAGATGTATTTGCTCTGTCCATAGTGACTGCAACTGTCTGAACAAACTGGCCCCATTCATACAGCAATACCCCCTATCTGAGACATCAAATATACATTACTATGTTTCAGCAAAAAAAACTAAAAAGCCTTGAATGGCTGAAGGGATTATGACTTTTGTCCATCAGGAGTAAAGGTTGAAATAATAAGATGTTGTTATGAAACAGAAAAGTCTGCATTGGGAGCACATCAACATGGGCGGATGGATCCACCAGTTACAGCTGGTTTATTCAGTTCATCATCTGTTCGAGCAAAATGCCCCATTTGTGTAATGTCACATCACCTGCAACTATGACAAAGATCAAATATATGATTTACCGGATTAAAAAACAGCTATTGATTGGCTAGAGATATGAGCCATATGGTCATAACTTATAGAAATGCAGCGCTATGGTTTCATAGACCAGACATATATAGCATGGATCAGCTGCATTCAACCCTTATAATATTCTTAGAATGCGGCGTCTTACCGCAAACCGTGCCACAATGCTGTAATATGTGACCTGAAACACAAGCTGCAATACGTGCCTGCATGCCGTAATTTGTGGTACTGACACGCGACCTCTTCTGCGGTTTATGTTGGAGGACTTGTTGGAAGTGGAGTTCATATGTTTCACCAATAAATGTTACAGTAGCAGTAAGTTTCTGAATCACATCTCTTTGATTTTCAAACATGATAAATGTGTCAGCATGGAAAATGTTTCATACCTCCCTAAACTCTCCATTAAATGAATGTTTGTATGTTATTTGAGCTAAGCACAGAGGTATATGTGACAGTGTACTGGGATGAAAGTGTTTAATTTGTGCTATGAGTGGTCTGACAAACACATTGAAAACAAATATTCTTTTCTTCATTTGATTTTATTCATTCAGTCTCACATTTCAATAAGAATTCTTACTTTCTGTGAACATTTATTATAGTTGTGTAGAAAATAAACTGAGCAGATGCAATTTCCAAAAAGCCAACAAGGAAAAAAATGCTTTCTTAACACAATTTTCAATTACACAGAGGTAAACAATGTTAGCTATTTTGCACATTGTAGCATAGTGTTTTATGAGAAGTTGTATTTCCTATCAACATTTGAAAGAGAAAGTATATTTTCTTTAATTTATACTCTTGTTTTTTCCAAGAGCAGGTTACATTTAAAGGCACTTGTAAAAGAGCTTGACAAAACCGTTGTCATCGGTCTTGCACTCTACAGGTTGATAAGTTGTCGTTGGCATAATTGGCTGCATGCAGGATCCAATCCTGTCATCTTTGCCACGGATTCCACTGTCCTTATCCCAAACCTCGATGGAAATGCTATCGCTGTTGGCACCGTTGAATCTGAACTTCTCCCACCAACTTGGGTTGCGAGACGATCTGACGACTTTGCTTGTTCTGCTGTCACCGCCAACTTTCACCTGTTGGGATCAAATTGGGAGATGTAAATTATTGAAATAAAGTGATCACATTAAATATAACAATTCATTTACAAACAAATTAGGCACAAATGCCAACAGATCAATCAAAAACAGCTGAAAAGTTGGAGTACTTTTTACTAAAGAACTAATATAATTTTGTCATCAGGTGTACATGGATGTAATCCTAGAATCTACATGGGTGCAGGTACATATAATAAACAATACTAGTCAATGTTTGAAGCGTTTGCCCTTTTTATTTCATTTCATTTTGTTGAATGAAAAGTAGGCATCAAGTAATTGATGTAAATGTGAAGTGCTGCTGCTCCTGTTGGATAATTATTTTTGCAAAATTGACCATCTATTTTCAATTTGTATTCCACATATTCCACATGACAATTGTGTTTACTGGTTAGACCATAAAGAAAAGAAGCAAACCGCATCAAAAATTGGTTATATTTTGAAAAAGACTCACCACAACATAGGGATCCGGGCTAAAAAGTCCATCCCCTGTCATACCATGGCCGTTTATCAGCCACACCTCCAGGCCGTTGGGACATATGGAAGCTTCGGCCTGGAAAGCCAAAATCACCAGCAGGGAAGCAAGTGCGGCAAGCTTCATCTTCAATGCTGTCTTCACCCCGATGTGAGAGAGAGAGAAAGAACGATGGAGGCAGATAGGAAAGCAGCTCCTGATTGAAATGTCTTAAAAGCTTGACCATTTTATAGAGAGCCACAGAGACAGAGGGAGGGGCCTCACAAAGGTGACCATCACATCCATCTACTGGTGTGGTGAGTGGGTGTGCCAAGGGGCTGTGTAAATATTTGCATGGATCCACATCTGGGTCACAATGCATTTTAATACACATATCGGTGTCATTTTAACATTTAACAAGAGAAACTTAAGTTTTCTTTAAATGGCAAGTGGCCTGTGGATTGCAATGAATCCATATGGTGGTTAATATATGTATTACTATGTTCTATAATATGTACGTATTTCATTCTTAAAGGGAAGAAAACTGAAAACAAAATACCTTTTACTGTAAGCACTAACTGCCCGAAACCGTTAACAGCCATGTTTACAAAGGGTGTTTTTTGTTGATAGTTACATTTTCACATGTACCATGTTTTCTCAAAAAAAAAAGAAGAAAAGAAAACAGGTTAATCTCTTTACCTACTAGAACATTTTGTTTGTGGGCCCATGGCAGTTGTCTATGTTTTCTAACAGTAAAGTCCTCCCCTTACTTCTGTTTGGCACAGACCCAAACAAGGCCATAATCCATGTTTACATAAGAAAAGTTGCTAATATAGTTGTCAAGTCAAAGTTACTTCACTATAGCTCCGAGGATTATTTAAATTGTTTTATATAATTGCATTTATGTAATTTCATGTTTTTGTTTTGAACTTGTTTTGGTGCTCAACACAATCAGTAGTCTATATGTATCATGATGAAAACATCTTAAACAATTTAAATGATTTGTTGAAGATGCAACGATCAATATGATTGGTCTAAAAGTCAATATGGTGCATTATAGAAGCTCATTAATAATGAAGTATGTGAAAGTATGCCTTCATTCTAAATTCAAATTGATATATTTCATAAAGAGTGCAAGTTCTTTGCTTTTTTATGTTTTTCAGTAAGGTGACCGTTATTAGTTGACATTTGACAATTTCGATCTAAGAAGACTGATTCAACTACCAAAATGTGGTTATGAAACAAAGAATCATTCAAATGGAGAAGTTCTATTTTTTTTTTTAAAAGTCTATAGGTCCATATTTATTTTATGCACAAATGTCAGTATCATCCAAACAGTTGAAATATAATATTTATGCTTAGGGACAGCTGAACATTATATTTTTAATGCAGTATAAGTCATTGGCTTCTCTTGTACCATAACCCTTTAAAAAATGGCTAAAAATGAATATGATGTGATGATTGTCACACTGAAGACTGGACTAAATACCATCCAGAGAAAGTGAGGGGAGGGGGATGGGTATGGTGAGTGATGTATGGGCAAAGAAATAGGAAAGAGGCATGAAGAGGGAAAAAGAGAGCCCGATTGATTGACGTTCTGTCTGCTCTGTGTTTCAGCAAGTGAGGAGTGGAATCAATGGTCTCGCTTGGCTAGTCATGGCAAAAACTCCCCCTCTCCCCCTCTCCCCCTCTCTCTCTGCCTCTAGTTCACTCATTCCATCCGTCTAAAACACATCATCACAAACGGACACTTTCTTGCTGTATATATATTTGTCATTTTTTTCCCCACACACACACACTTTTTAAACATACTTATGTCACATGGTCAGTTTGATTTGTATTCATTTTTTTTTGTACAACCATGACATTTTTCTTAGAACTCAAATTTTGGTTTGTTTCACCTGCGGTCAAAGAGACACCAGCATGAGGAAAAATAAGCTAAAATGAGTCACAAGGCTTCAACCAGAACTAGATGAAGATGTCAGAACGCCTTCTTTAACATATTTGCAATGGTTACTTGATTTAGCCAGTCACTATTGAACTCACCTTAAACAAGTTGCTGAGCTGCAGAGTTGAACCCCTGTCGCAGTCAATACCTATTTGTGAGAATTTTTTTTACAAGTAAAAAAAAATTCACTAAAGTAACCAAAAACGGTTTTAAAAGTTGGCAAATCTTGAGATTAAATCACAAAGCTGATATCATCAGGACATAATTTCTCTTATACACACATATCCACGGCCACATCTATACAGTGAAGGTTTGTGCATCAATAAAGATACTCACAGGGAAGACAAGATAAGGACGGACTTGTAAAGTAGAAGTAAAGGGGGCAGGGGGTAAGTGAGGCGACAGATAGAGCAAGTGACTGTGGGTACTGTAAGTGAGAATGGGGAGTATGTGAAAGAGCAAGGTGGATAAACCAACAGGGAGTGGAAAGAGTGAGAGCGAAGTGTCCCCTCAACAGCCATCTAACCCCTGGCCTTTGTAACGAGCTGCTGAGTGTCTTAACGTCATTCGGCTAACGAGTTATGGCCCCGTTGACACTAAATGGCAGTCAATGGACAGATAGATGGCCCACTGGGAATGGATGAAGTCAATGGGCAATGAGAGAGTGAGGTCCATATTGCATTAATGGGAGCAATACAATATACTAAATGGTATTTAGCAGACACTTTCATCCAAAATGACTTGAAGTACCTCATTGAGTGCTTTTATTTTTAGAAAGGGTGGACCCGTTGAAAATCGGGGTCCCTTGGGCCTAGAGCCTCTGAGACTTGGAGAACTAACTAAGATTCAGTAGTGAGATGCCATAACTTAGTTACAAGTACGCAAGTATGTCCAGACAAAAAATGTTCACAAGTAATGAAACAGAAAATGAAACTTTTTTTTTTTACAGAATAAACCTCTAAAACACATTTAAGAGGTAGCTTATACACTTAAATTAAGCTGAAGTATTATGGAAAACAATCTACACAGTCAAACTGTGTAATGGCAACATCTTCACAGTGAAAGGGCTTTGCACATAAAACTACATATTATCAGATTCTTCACTACATTCACTTTGAGATGGTCAGTGTTGGATGCTGCAAAGCCACATTAACTAAATGATTCACTGTTAGATCACCACTTTTCTAAACCTGCCCTTCGTTCTTAAGGGGGGAAAAAAGCAGAGAAACAAGGATTTCCCATGTTATTTTATAGAGCCTTGCCTCACCTTAAAAAAAGCAAATTAAAATAATTGTATTAAGGAGAGAAGACTGCATATTTCATTTCTGGAAGGCATTCATAATGCTGCAGAATAGTCACCTCGAGACTGAAAAAGAGAAGGTTGTGAACCCCCAGTATAATCAGGTTGCTGTTTCCAAACGCCACAATAACATTCAAGAGAGTGATCGCAATACCGGTATAAACAGCTGTATGTACGCACCTTCTCCTGTTGATTCTGTTGGTCATTGTGAATGCTGTGTTTGTTAAATGTAAATACGTAATGCTTTATTTGTGATGACATGTTTGTTTAGTTTTAACAGCATTGTCCCATGTGCTCCAGGCACTGTTGATTGTTCATACGTTCCATGACGTAAGTTTTCAAGTGTCTATGTTATGAGCATACTATCGAACTTCAATTTTACCATGAAAGAAAAGTTTAAAAAATGTGTATGTTGTAATTTAAAAGAATGGAGGGTAATCAAAATTGGTTGATCCCTAGTGGTAGACTTTTTTCAAATGGTTAAAATCCACAACTTAGTTTATCAACTATGTGGATCAATTTCTTACTAACGAGATAAAGTTTGTCTTAAATCAAGAAAAGACTGATCGTCAAAGCAGAGATTCACGATGACAGGACTCATAATTAGGGTAAACTTTGTTGCTCGCTGTTGTTCCAAATGTTCAGTGGTGACGTGGTGAAGTGTAAATCGTGCAATGTTGTTTCATCTTTCTTTGACATAAATTTCCCAGAGGACAATAAATGTCTTTGCACATTACATCACTTTTTATGTGAAATTCTGCCAATGACCATGGGATCAAGCCGACCTCATTTATTTTCTATACCCCACATTAAATATGAGTCCGATGGGAGAAGAAGTAAAGCCTTTGGGATTAAGTAGCAATTGAGTAGAGGGGAGAAATCAGCTGTAAAGTGGTACCAATGGTCCTTACGCTGTGTCATAAAACTGCACTCACACTGTTGGTCAATAGAGCGATGGTGCAAAGATGAAAAAAGGAAACAAGTAACATGTTTTCTGTCTTTCTAAATGAAATAGAAGACAAGAGTAATGAGTTGCACATGTGCTATAAGAAAGGTGATCTAAACGCTTATTGAAAATATAGCTTCATTCAAGATTTTATGTAAGTATATGCTGATGCTTAATTCACCTTTATTCCTGTGATGTTTTAAACTGAAATCAATAGTAGGGAAGGGAAATATTCTTCTATCAGGCTTAGCACCAACATCACTAAAACCTCACTTTGTCTGATGAATAGACTGGGAATTAAAGAAAACTGAAAACAGGAGATCGCTTACCTTGCACGGGAGCTGGATTCTTTCAAAATATTACAAGATCACACATTAAATGCAGGATCACCAGATCACATAAAAATGCATCTCGTCAGGGTTCAGTGTGTTTGTGTCCTTTGAGAAGCAAGATGTACGGGTAGCCAAATGGGCAAGGTTTAGGTGTGTAATGACACAGAAAGTTAAAAACAACCATGGCGTCCCCCGGAGAGATAAGCAAAAAGCGGCACTGAAGGCAATGGAAAAGATGAAGGAAAGGGTGTTTTTGCTCTTCTTCAGACGGATTTCGACGGGAAATTTATTTACCAACTGGCTATACTGATTTATTGATGGCCACAAATGTTCATGACAGCAAGTAAGTTTCCTATTCAGATGTCACTGGGTAAAATAAGATGGCCCAGTGGCCAATGTCCAATCATTTTTGCTCCAGAATAAAAGGCTCCAAAAGACATCAGGATCAGACATAAGAGAATAATACAAGCATGGCAAGAAAATTTAGATAAGAAACACATATCCCACAATAAGTGTTCAGGATAGCAAATCTAAAAGCTTGTCATAATAACTTGTAAGTGTAGGTTCAATCACCGTACTGCACATCACTTGACATAAAAATGACTTTAAACCAGGTCCGTAGCTGAAAACAGTTTCCACACATACCTTTCTTTTAATATTAATTTAAACAAACAACAACTCTGGTTTTCCTGTAAAAGTTTGAGAGGAGAAATTCACTGACAAGATGGCCACAGTACTGTTTTGCGTCCTGTTCGTCCACCTTTTTATCTTTTCTTTACATATAACGATCACACTTTGCTTCTTTTATGTGTCGAACAGACATATTGCATGGATAGCCTGAGGTTTTCCACTTGTATCTACAAACAATTGTGCACTACTTCCTCCCACTCTGGCCTTTGATGGTTCCATTTTTCCTTTTTCCATCTCCTCCCCCCTGAGTACTGCTGTTTTTTTCCTTTTCTGTCCTCATCACCTCAACAACCTCCTCCTGCTGTGTCCTCTTCTCCTCTGTTGCCTCCTGTTCTCCTCTATTCCCCCCCTCTGCCTCTCCACTCTGTCCTCCTTCACTCCTTGCTGCATGCTTGCCAACTTCTTACCCTAGCTCTGATTGTTAGCCGGTTCAGAGCCAAGGGCGGATCTACAGGAATCAAAGATGTCAGGACGTGGCAGATCTTTTCAATAGCACAATACACAGAGGACATTGTGTAGCCATGCCAAAATCAATCTGACTTCCATTCATCACCTAACCCTGTCTGTATAGGGCTTTGGATATGCCTTGCCAGTCTAAGTTGTCTGTCTGAAGGTCTCCATGTTTGTCTGTAGCAGTTTGTTTTATAGCGTTCAGTTTTTCTCAATCACTTTGGCTCATTTTTTAAAACAGTCTAGCATTCTCTAAACTGCAGGTGCAACTGTCACAACTGATCCGTGGGACATCACGACTCTATTTCGATGTCTGTAAAAGGTAGCAACCCCAAACATTTTATCCTGCCTCAAAACCCAATTATTGTGTCAGTAAATTAGCTGAAGAAATTGAATTTTTGTACTGGGAAAATGTTATATTATAATAATATTTTTTTCACCTTGGAAGTTTCTTATCTCTCTTTTCTACTTTCCAAGAATGTTTGAATATTTTGTCTTGCTGAATGTTTCTGTGTATGAGAGTAGGACTGCAAATAACGAGTATTTTGATAGTCATAGTCATCGATTATTGAAACAATGAGTAGACTAATCAGATAATATATTGCAGGTTATTTTAAGCATGCGCTAACTAACATTATGACAATATGTGTGACTTCTTCAATCAAAAATATGTATTTTATTGAGCTGCTGCTGATATAACCACTAATAATAAATAATACATTGAAACTGGATGAATTAACATTTAGCTGCTATTTAAGAAATGTAAATAGGAGCAGGGTTTGGAGAAGCAATCTGCTCTAAGGCGAGGTAAGAGCAGGGCTTTTATCCCGCCAATGCTAACTCCCAGGTGGAAGAGGTTAAAAGCCAATACAACTCATCTATAGATAGCTGACATCAGCTAGCTGAGAAGCTAATTATCTTCCCTCGACTAGTCTGCATCATGCACAAGTCCGACGTGCCTTCTTTCAAAATGTTTGTGCATGACCAGCAAAATCCTGTGATATGCAAGGTCTTTACAAATCTTGCAGCCAATCCTCTTCTTTGCAGGGTTTATGGTGAAATACTCATACCATACCTTTAAAGTTCTGGGTTGCAATGGTGATGCATTGGTTACCATGTTTTGCTACATAGCGTGTTAGCTGTCACTTTCCAGTCACTGTTTGGCACGCGCAACTCTCAACAACAGTCAAACAATCAAATTTGTCTGCAACTAATTTTGTCATTTTTGACGACAATGACGACTTATCGTTGAGAATGGAGCAGGGAGGGTCACTAAGTTTATGCAAGCACTAGAAAAACCTCTTTTTAAAAGAGAAAGAAAGACAAAGCAAAAAAGATGAAGATTGAATGGACGAGGCAGGGAGAGAAGTATCGGGGAAAGTGCCATTGAGAGCAGCTATCCCTCTAAGACGTATGATAACAACACATCAGGGTCCTACAAAGAGAGGGGAGGAGGAATTGAATGAATCATTCTCATGCTATCTCTCTCCCTCCTCCTCATTTTGCCCCCATCGCTTCCCCAATCAGTTGATGCATTCCCCTGAACGTTGACTAAGAGGGCTTTTGCAAAGTTATCTCCACAGTAAAAAAAAAAAAAGTTATCGCCACTGCAGCACCAGGTGTCTCTGAGGTCCACATCGTGGCAGTTCCTGTTTCCCAACTCTCCAACTCCATCCCTGCTTTCAATCATCTCACTGCCACTTTTTATTATCTTTCACAGTTGATCTGATAATAGCAGACTTTCCCAAGGATGTTTTAAAACTACACTGTTCAAGAATGTCTTCTCTGTTTTTCATCTTCTCCTGACTTAACAGTGTCAAACGTTATATGAAGGCCAAATGAAAACACATGTATGTGACACTAAAGTTTGTAAAGAAGAAGAAGAAGATTACTTTATTAATCCCACAATGAGGAAATTCAACCTCTGCTTTTAACCCATCCTTTTTTACACACAAGTGAACACACCATGCAAGGAGCAGTGGGCAGCACATTACTGCGCCCGGGGAGCTGTGCAGGGGGGTTAGGTGCCTTGCTCAAGGGCACTTCAGTCCTAGACCTGTCAGTACCGGGATTCGAACCGGCAACTCTCCGGTTACAAGCACGAATCCTAACCTCTCGGCCACGGACTGCCCCTTAAAGAGATATGTTCCCCCCAAGACAAGACTATAGTATGGCACACAATATTCAGGATCAGCTCAGCAATGAGAGAATAGTCTCTTCAGTCCAGTTGTGTTTGTTGTGCGGAAGCGCCTTAAACCTGCATTATTTAAAAAAAAAAAAAAAGTCAGTTTGTATGTAAGTCAATAGAAGCTAACCAAGCTGTGTTTAGATAAGCTAAAAGCATCCTGGCTCAATCTCTGTAATTTCAAATGAGCAACTTGAAATCCTTAAAGTGTCCCAAAATGTATGCTTGCTATGGAATTCTACCACATATTGCTGGAAATTGAACTATATTTTATTCTTTTGCATCTATGGTGGAGAGAGCATGCTGAACAAAATGACACCTTTGACATAGAGAGCTCACCAAACTCTTAGACACTGGTGTTCAGTGACATTTTGATAAATTGCTACAAGCTCTGAGCAGCTCCGTATAGTTAAAATCAATGAATGTTAAAGCTTTTATGAACTGACTTCAAACATAATCACTATGGTAACAAATCAGTCGTAGTAAATGTAAAAACAATTAATCAAAAAAAAAAAAGTAAGACGTGTTTCACCCTTCCTCCTCCTACTCCACTCCCTTTGGTGTTTTCTCCGTCCTCCTCAACCTCTTACTACTTTTCAACATGGATAAAGAGAAAATGATGGCGTCATCGTTATTCAAGAGACCACACACACACACACACACACACACACACACAGACACACACAGACACACACAGACACACACACACACAATGATTAACGGCAACAAAAGAGCCTTTTTCTGTATGGAGATGGTTATCATTTGATGCATTAATCTCTCTCTACATTGCTCGGTCTCCCTCCTTCAAATCTTTCGGAAAGAGGAATCACTTTTGCGACAATCTATAGTTGAGGGAAGAAGTAGAGAAGACAACAGCAGCCTGCATTTTATAAAAGAAAAAAGAGAATTTGAAGTGATGCATTCAGAGCCACACACCTTTAAATGCAGGTACAATAAAAAGACATGAGGATAGTCAGCGGCTATCAAAGACATCACAGTAATTTTATCTCTGTATGCAAGATTGCAAGATTTGAGCTTTTTAAAGGCTCAAAGGGAGTGAGCAGGTAATGACAGAACCACCTTTAAACTTGACAGACGCATATCAAACCCCCCTCGTGATGCTCACTCCATGCAAACTCTGTAAATGACTGCCTCATCACTTCTGTAATTATAGTATAATTAGACAAAAACAAATTGCAATATTATGATACATTTTCAGTTGTTAAACACATACTGCTAACAGAGTCAGAAAAATGCACACTGTAATCTATTCATTTCTATTACCAATGTTTCCCTCACGGTACACACATCAATATCATCATCATCAATAGACAATAATTGGTAACCTGATGCACCAGATGGTTTGTTACACAGAACCATCTGAGAAGCAGTCATTGTAACTATTTGTAAAAGAGGAGGCCTTTTCAGAAAATACTTGGCAGGTAATTAGATGAATCATCAGCCTATCACAGGCTAACTGTAACCAGTCAGTTCAACAAACTACTACTACTACTACTACAGGAGTAAGCAAAACCATCTTTTCCACAAAAGCCTCCGATGCTGTTCTTTGTTCTTCTTTCAATAACAAAATACTCTCCATGTCTGATACTATTACAGCATCTACACTCTGTATAAGCCACCATTGTTGTTTTGATCAAACAGCCGCCTCTCCAAGTTGTAAACAACCAAAACCTGTCGCTGCCAGTAGCTCCTCACAGGATGCTGATTAGTCACAAATGCATCATTGAAACCTGACAATATGGATATTAATGTGGTCTTGTAATCCTGTGATTTTACTTGATTCCATGATATTGCAAGATACTGCAAGACAAAGGGATTCCTGCTTTTGAAAAACTTTTTCTGCAAATCTAAATGTTTAGTTTGGGACATTTTGTTAGTGTCATACAGAAGAACTGCATATTTGTAGAATCAACCCTGCTCAGTCAGTTCACCCTGAAATGTTCAGGGGCTGAAGAAAGAACAAATGTTGATTTCTAAACTTCTTGAGGATAAGAGTCAGTGTGCTGAAGCAGAATAAATAAACAGTAAGAAGTTTAGCTTGTGCATTTGCAGTCACAGAGCAAATCACTTCACATAAACAATTTCAGGCAGGACTTAGTTCAAATTTGTTTTTCATTCTGTGGTATAATATATTCCATATTGATCATCCATCCTGCTTACTTGCATAATTACACATACTTTCATCAACTTTGAAATCCAAACATGTTGCACCTCACAGTATAACTCTGTATACTACTTCAGGGTTTATGTTGCAAAGAAGAAAACAGACAAATAACTATCAAAATTTAAAACTTGTGAAGAATGTGAGTCACAACAGAGTTTAAATTATATTTCTATGCTAGACTTCTGCATCTCAATGGTGATGGATGATACAGGACATTGATTGGTGCATCAAATAGGTGATGACGTTGCGAGTGAGATGACCCTTAAGCACCCCAAGGTCCCCCAAACTGCTGATGGAGGAATGAGTCTGCATGTTGAAGGCACAAACACATACACGCATTTGCACGCACATGAATACATGTAGTCAAAGAATCTTTTAACTCTTTAGCGTGAAATAACACTCCAAAAATACTGATAAGGTACTGACATGACTAATTTTAAAAGTAAAATTTTATTTAAAACCTTCTGACCTCAAAATATCTGTATGTATATATATATATATATATATATATATATATGTGTGATAATGTTTTGTTTATACCATGTAGTTTAAGGCATGTTTTTGTCATGCAGTAAAATGTGTTTGCCGATTGTATTTGAATATTTCTGCATACTGGTTTGACTTCATCATTAATTTGATATCACTGGAAAGCCTAAATGTTTGTGGACTCAATGAGCCCGATTTTATTCAAATGTGATGATGTTAGTCCCCATGGTAGCCATTTTACTAAAGTGAGAGCATTTTTTGAAACTTGACCTCAATCTATAGTATGGTTGCGACTGTTTAAACCTGTTCTGACCTCGAGGATAATCACAGCCCCATGAAACTTTCTATGAATGGATTTCCTAGGTACATTAACAATAAGGGGGGTTCTCTGCAATTTCTTGAAAAGAAGTGCTTGCCATCCAATAAGAGAAATTCCAGAAATCTCCACACTTATTTTGGTTATTTCCCACTTGTTTTCATTCTTTTCGCTTTAGGTTATTTGCACCTCTTAAATATTTGTAACAGTGATAAAACAAAAATTTGTTTTTACACTGGGTCATGTTTTTGTGTGAATAAGCTAAAACCTTAAAACTTTTGCCAAATAGAAGTCTCTATTTGAGTTTCACTTCTGTGTAAGAACACGAAGAAAGCTAATGATCACAATCCCAAAAATGTTGAAATTGCTGGTTAACCACAAAGCCTGAAGGAAGCTCAATACAATCACACACACGCACACACACACACGTTCAAGACACAAAGATTAAATAATCGCTTCAATTTCACATCTCTCTCTCACTCAGAACAAGATTACATTAACGCTTCTTTTTGATGTCTGCCCGGGAGGTTGAGTCCAAGGGTTTGGGAAAGTTTTTATGATGTACTCCTTGAAAGTTTGGACTCAAACTCATGCAGATGCAAAATACAAGCTGTATTTTACCGTGATGACTTTGCAAAATGATTCACATCAAAACGCTGTCCCTCTCCTCAGAAAAATACTCTGCCCTCCCATCTAAATGGAAATGTATCTCAATCACCACGGCTCTTTTCTTCCATTGCATTTCATTTTTATTTTTTGCCGTTCATCTTTCTGTCTTCATCCTCTCACCATCACTGTTACATATTGCCATCAGAACGGCCATTAGCATTCATGCTTACTTTCCACTATAACATTTGTTTAAAATGAGCATTAACAGCTCACAGACTTATTCCAGAAAATTCTGCAGACCACAGATTGTAAAAGCAAATTGTTTTATCTTTTTTCTTAATTTGGCTGGTACTCTAAAGCTTCAAGAGGCTGACTGGTTATTTCCTGTGTGATTCCTGCACGAGGTACAAAGATCTGGAGTAATAAAATGACTTAAGCTCTCTGGATTTTACACTAGCTGTGCTTCTTTAGAAAAGATGCTCAGAAGCCAAGAATGCTGCATTATACCAGGCACATATAAAGGACTATAACAAAAGAAGAAAAAGTGTATTTAATCAATATTGAAAAATAACCTTAATAGAATTATATTTATTATATTTCATAATAGCTATTATAATAAATGCTATTATTCAGTTAACAAAAATGCATATTTTAGCAGGTTGTGGAAGTTGGTTTAATAATGTAGGAAAGTATTTTGTGACAAAATTACTTTTTATTCTTCAGGCATTTCAGGCGTGACGTCAACTATAGCTTGAAAGTATAACATTGTTGGAAAATGTAGTATTAATGATGAATATGCAGATCAATACCTTTAAAACAGGCTCTGGTGTAGTGGTTCCAAGTAACATAATATCTTTAATGTAAGCTGCCAAAGGGGCATGAGTGTTTAGTATTTTGTGTCAGTCTGGCATGGATTCACTTTGTCTGAATACAAATCAACTGAGCTGTTTTTCACTGCTGTCCAATACAAACCTCATATGTCCAACTGTCACTTTCTTTTAAGCTTAATAAGCAAATTTGTATTGTCCTGAAATAAGACATATCATGACTAGAATGTAAATTAAACCCCATTTTGGCATGTCAGGAAAAAATTAAAAAGTACAAAAGCAATGGTGACATTTCTTCGTGAGGTTTTACCAGCATAGTGGAGGTTTTACATTCTGGGATGTCCTAGTGGTACTGATGTAATGGGATCACAGAGGTCTGGGCTCTGGAGGACCCTGCAGGCACGCTCTGTCTGCTTAACCAAACATGCCCGAATACATCCTGTCCGCTAGTTAAATATGACATACTGGCTGGATGACTTATCTACATGTGAGCACATTTGAACATTTAAACAACAAACATGCACCCGCCTACTGACTAGTTAAATATCATCTAGTCACTTGTGAGCACATTTGCATAGGCATACAGTAACAAACAGTCACTCATTCAAGGACACCATCGCCCTCTAGATGAAAACGTTATTATAGGATTGTTGTTACATTTAGTTACGTCAAAAATAAAATAAAATAAAATAATGTCCCCCTCAGCTGAAGGAGAAAATGACTGGAATTCTTGATGGAAAACAGAATCATAAACAGAGGGAGAAGAAGTGCAGGGTCAAGGAGGAAACAGATCCAAGCAAGTCCTATTTAAAAACAATGTCTGTCAAAATCATTTCATCTCATTTAAATCAACTTATGGAATAGGAAGTGTCCTTAAATTATCACATTTCTTAGTATATTGTTCAATATTTTCCTAGTCATATCACATTATACCTGCCAGATATATTTTTGGAACTTTCATGTAGGTGTGTAAAAGTATAGTTTTAGGTTGTTGTAAATATACTGAATGCCTTAAAAACCAGTACAAGCATTAAAACCATTACTGGCATTAAGACCCAGTATACACAACTAAGTTTTTGAAGTGCGACTTAAATTTGGTAAACTTAAGTCCAAGTTACTTCTTAAAAACCAACCTACAACCATTTGTTTTTTTTGTTGTTTTTTTGCTTTTCCTGACCTCCAGTGGTTAAAGTTGTTATCTTTCAGGAGTCATGTAAAAATATACTCAGGATGTGTTCACGACACTGACATCTTAATGTGAATGAATGTGGTTTCAGGTGCAAAAAATGTAAATAGTCAGTCAGAAGTGTTTTAGTTTTTTTTTCTTTTCTGGATATTATTAAGTTACTCTTTAAAATTTTATTTATTCCAGTGTACTTCAAAAGTCTTAGTTTGAGGCCAACTTAACTCCCTAATATCGGTATCTGCCCTAGAAATCCAGTATTGGTTGAGCTCCATTTGTATGTGCTTACATACAAATGTTAATTAATGAACTTTAAGTCCTTTGAAAATAATGTGCACATGATTTATACAAATGCAACAGTTGAAAACTATTAAACAAAGAGAATTTACAGAGCTCTTTCAACTCATACCTATTTTAGATACTTATTTTTTTTCTTACTTTAACAATTGATTCTAACTCGGTGAGAAATGTTATAGTGAATCTTTGGATATTATGAATTGTTATAATAATGACATAATAGATTGTTTTAATTAATTGTAATCTTGTTATAACAGGATTAACAAATGTATGAACACAGCTACTTGGGTAATGAGAGAGATTGTGTTACTTGGGACTATGCAAATGTAATTGGAAAAAAAAAATCACCTTAAGCTGATTACTTCCAGGAGCCAGTGTAGTGGTGTGCATGTGAATTAAATGGGTGATACTTAAGAAAGAGCAAAGGGCCACATGAGAGCAGGTAAAAGAGCCACTTCAATGATTAAATACACCACTCTTGATTTAGAAGGAAAATAATACTCTTGTTCTTACTATTATTGCAGGAACTATAGGCTTACACTAATACTTATTGTAATATTACAACTGGAATGATAATTATCATTGTGACATTACAACTTACTGCTGTTAAACGAAAATATAGTATATGAGGACAAGGAACTGATTCTTGAAATTATTTAAAACAATGTGATCTGGATAAGAATGGCATTGCTAAACCTTCCTGTACAGTATAAGCAGCAGCCATACTATATATAAAAGTCATTTATTGCTCCTTTTCTTACTCTCTTTCCAAATACACACCCATCTTCTTCTACCTCTCTGCAATAATGCCATTTTTCTCTCTTTTGCCATCTTACACTCCTCTCTCACTCTTGTTCCAATAAAGTCCTACATGCATTCTAGCTAAACCAACTTATCTTGTTGCGAATTCAGCGCCCAGGGTCAATTTCCCTCCAAATGAGAGCATTATCTGCGACAAGCTGTCCCCTGATATAAGCCAGTGCCCCTGCCGGCTTCATTTGTTTCAGGCAGACAAACAGAAGGCTAAAAACTCTCCCTGTGTTTTGTTGTCGCTGCCTGATTGCGCTGTCAGACTCTGTGTTTCTTTATTTTGGTCTGAGGCATGATAAGGAACAACCAACAGACTGGAACAAGATGCCTCTGCTCATGTTTAACTGACTGGGAGACCATGAGGAAGAAGTGGGAAGTGTGAGGGAGCAGCAGAGGAGAAGGGGAGGGTCAGATAGGAGGAGAGGGGCAGTAGCATGTTGAGAAATGATCTGTAAAAAGGTTTTTAAGCAAAGGCTCATTTTCTTGTTGTACAAAATAACACATCGGAACCGTTTTTTGAGATTTCCATTTCTGACCAGCATACAATTGACCAATTAAGCTTGGTCCCTTGTGAAAAAATTGTAAAAACTAACAGCTTCAAAAAGTATTCAGATACCTTCACTTTTAACCAGGCGGAAACCTCCGGGTCTGAGCGGTGAGGCAAACAAGGAAGTGCCTTAAGCTGCATTCTACCTAAAAATTCTGACAGGGGGCACTGAAAAAAGCATTTCATTTCTATACAAAATGAGAAAACTTCTCACTTGATTTATTACCTCAGAAAAAGTTTTTAAGGACAACACTATGGTCTTAATCGCTAGTAAAAAAAAATCATCTTCAAGACAATTTGATGGTAACAGTGTAAATAATGGCCCCATTTAGAAGAAAATAGAAGATAAAGAATCATATGATTTGGGGCATTTGACCTTTGATTGACAGGTCAATAACAAGGCGAGCAATTATCAGGAGAGAAGCAGAACAATACGTATCCATGGCAACGTGTCAATAAAGTCATATATAAGGTTATATACATATCAAAAAGGACGTTTACCAGTTTGGTCTCATAACTTTGACACTTTCACACTGTATTTTCGCTTTATTTGAACGTTTTGTTCATTAAAAATGTCTTGTTCAGCGTTTGGTTGGACTAACATACACTCCAAGGTTAGTGTTCAGTTTTCTTAGGTAAGTAACACATTTAGTTTTTGCTTTTTGCTAGCCAAAACTAATATCCCAGTTAATGCTAACATGAATTAGCAGCGACTTCGCTCATTCAGGTTGAGGTGTAGAGAAGCTGTAGTCAGTGATCAGTAGTGATGGGTCGGATCGTGCCGATGCTTCGGAGCGTGTGTCGAGAAATCCCGGAAGTCTTTGGTGGAGCGCAGATCGACGCTTGTGTTGTTTAGGGCGAGTGACGTCATTGATGACGTTCGAAACCTCGGTGGTTCAGGAAATGGTTCGACTTGTGCACCCCTGCCTCCTCAGTCCCATGCGAACGAGTTTTTTCGAAAGCTGGAGAGGTTGTCTCCAAAAAAAGAAACAGACTGAGCCCAAGCACAGTGGAGAAATTGTTGTTTTTAAACTGCACTCAATAAAGTCACAAGCACAATTGATGTCCCATCTCTGCCCCATGCTTTGAAAACACTGTAACACTTTTAACAAACATCTCATGTCCTATTGGATTTATTTTATCATTGACTGAAATGATGCTGGTAAAGTAAATAATAATGATTACTTTATATTATTAATAATTACTAATACACTGCTATTAGCATTACCCACATATTAATCAAAACAACAGATAAATAAATGAACCACACAAAATCAAATTAAGGTGTTTTTATCTTTGTTGGCAGTGATTATTCCCATGCACCAAGAGGCCTCACAAACAGCTCAAAGGTCAATGACGATTTGGACCAGCAGGGGGTTTGTGAGCACATGAAGCCTCAAGATATGAACCTTTTCTCGAACCAGTTGGCTGGAAAGGTTCAAGGCTTCATGAGGCTTCATCTACCCATCACTAGTGATCAGATCCCTCTCGCTCCTCCACAGTCCAAATAAGGTCTGCCCCCCGTATCGGAAACAAGACGGCGACATAAGATGCTGACGTGTGTAACGCTGAACTGTCTACGTCCATTATTTATACAGCCTATGCTTTTAACACACTGTGGGTACTGATGGCACATGGATGAGAACCAGACCAACATGATAAATGCAGAAATCATATAAATGAAACGTATATATCCATGTGAGTTCTGTTGCATTCTTATCCTTGAAGACTGCTGAGGGGGAAAAGTGAATTCAGGGACAGATGGCGGAGAGTGACTTGCCGTTTGACTTTAGGATTATTGGTCTCAGTCTAAGCTTTAGCCTGCTGGGAGGCTGTGAAGAGCAGTTTTGCCATGTGAACATTATCTGTCCCTCTCATCACCCTCCAGAGCCTGCCTGTTCATGCAGCTGATATTCTATAAATCTGAAAACCTGCACTCTGAGAAGCAAAAAAGTAAAATGTACTGACTATTTGCATCTAACACAAAGAATGGAAAAAGAAAAACCATGCAAATTATGGTGATTTAAAAAAAAAGTGTATGTATAACCAAGGCCAGTGAGTTGAACGTGTAATTATTTAAAAAAAAGAACTAAGGTAAGGGTAAGTATCCTCAAAATGGTTTAGGTTTTTTATCATGGTATCAGAATTATTGCTTCATTAAACTAAACAAACTGTGTCAGAAGGGGGGGGGGGGGTAGATGAAAAGTACTGCAAGAGCATGGGCGAGGATGAACATTTTGAAATGGCTGGAGGCTCAGAGTGACAGTCCATCACTCCTCAGGATTAGTTCTATTGGTATTAGACTATAGATTTAATCACGTCAGTCAACTCAGTTAATTAGTTCAAACAGGTGTCATGCTACACTGACTACAGTAAAGACAGACACAAAACAAATATTACCAACGACCACACACACCCCGAGTTCACTCCAAGTCAGACACATGCACATATGCAAACTACGACACCATCGCATTCACACTAATCAGCTTTCAGGTCATACAATGATTTTTATTTTTTTTTTACATGTGCTTGCACACAGACATAGACACACACAGACACACACAGAGGTGGACGCAAATTTTTAAACAGATAAGAGAAAGTCAGAAGGAGGGAGGGAAAGAAGGCAGCGGAAAGAAATTGGTAAAACATGCTGTTCTGTGTCTTTTAGCAATATGATGAAGGAATGTCTAAATGCAATTTCTTGTCACCGTTGTTTTTCTGATTGTTTAATTTGAGTCATTTCTTCAGACTAGAGGTTAGTTTATTCAGCAGCCTTTGCTCTGCATTAGTGTGCGCCAGTGCCACTCAAATGGAAACTACGAGGGCCAAACCGCATCGGATGAGCAAGCCCCGCTTTAGCCTCCAGCTGAACTGACAATGTACTGACCCTTATGTCCAGACTGGTAAATGAGTGCCCACAAGGCGGCAGACCCATGCCATCATCAGCCTGATGGACCCCATAAGTGCCCATGCGCTCACTGGCAACTTCTCCTTCCAGTTTTGGCTTCAGGAGAATGCTTTTGTCACTCTGATCTAGGGTCAGGTAGCTTTTTGTCCATGAGGGTTTTGGTATCCGTCTCAATCTGACCTCACCCTTAGAGATAAAGTGGACACTTCCTTGCCGTGGTATTCCTGGCACGTCCTGGGCATGGGGCAGACCAAGAACAAGATTGAGGGATTATATATCCCATCTGGCCTGGGAATACCTCAGGATCTCCCAGAAAGGGTTGGCAGACATAACGAGGGATGACCACATTTGTGCTGCCTCACTTAGCCTGTTGCCACTACGACCCGAATAAGCGGCGAAAAATGAATGAAAGGATGGATGGCTAAACTGATCAAATGATTAAATGGCTTGAAGCTGCAGTTCCTTTTGTGATTGCTACAAGCTGGCTCAAAAACAACTCAGTTGTTTTTGGGCGTTCCAGGTGGCACACCTGGTAGAGTGCGTACCACAGAGGCCCAGTCCTCGTAAGCGGGCGGCCCGGGTTCGAATCCGGCTCGGAGCCCTTCCCCGCATGTCTCCCCTCTGTCTCCCCCTTTCACTCTCAATATCTCTCTCTCTCAATAAAGCTACAAAATTCCCAAAAAAATATCTTTAAAAAAAACAAAAAACAACTCAGTCTCATAGAGTTAAAAAAAAAAACCCACACATACAATCTCTCCTGATCTAACTTTTTTTACATTTACAACATTCATCTCCATGCAATGTCTTGGTGAAAAAAATCTTTTTAAAAAATCTCCCTCAAGAGGAAAAACACCAACCACATCGCATTCAGATGCCTGAATCTGTAGAATGTCTTTATGAAGAAAAAAGGATTTCTTTACAGCGATTACAATTTCTTTTCACCAAGTAGAGGAAGGGAAGCGGAGGCATGGTCCAACCACCTAGATCCTCTGACCATTTTTCAACATTACCACTGACATGCAATAGAGGCAACAAATCCTGACAATGGTCTTGTTAGTGTATGGTAATTATACCAAGCTCTCATGCATAATTTGACAGTGATATATAACGTCCAAAATATTAGCAGCTTTACAAGAAAGTGTTGTAAAAACCAGTAGGACAGAAAAAAATCAAAGGAACAAAAAAGTTGTAGCAGGACTGAGGAGCTGTTCAAGTAACATGAAGAGCAAAGTTGTTACACTGAATACTCCTAAAGGTTGGAAAAGGAGCATTATGACAAAAACGTCATTCAAGAAAGGGTGAAAGAAAAGAGGAAGGGATGGGAGAGAGGAAATGTGTAAAGCAATGGGGGGAGAAAAGAGGAAGGGGGAAGAAAAATGAAGGAGTCATAGAAGAATAATAGATGAATGGGCTCAAAGGGAGGTGAGAGAGTAAAAAGCACAGGGTAAAAATCCTGTGGCAGGGAAAGGACAAAAGGAAGTGGGGAGCAAGAGAAATAGTGTGAAGGAACGGAGAAGGAAGAGGGGAGGAAGGATAGAGGAAAAACTAATAAAAAGATGAGGCAGCAGAAAATGGCAGGCAGGGAGGGAGGGAGGAGTGGATGGATGGGGCGTAAAACAGGTGAAGAAGCAGAAAAGAGGAGAGAAAAGATTATGGGGAAATGAAGTGAAAGGGGCTGGAGGAGGACATGTAATAAACTGAGAAAGTGACATGGAAAAAATGAAAAGACAAGAAAAATAATTGGGAAAATTAGATGTAGACAACACCTGAGTGATGACGGACTGAAGCAGAAGAGTGATAGGGAGAAAGGCAAAAGGAAAGAAGTGAAGAAAATAGCAGATGTCTTGGAGAAAGTGTAAAAGAGCAGTTCAGATATAAAAAAGAGGAAAGACCAATTGAGTGAGAGAAAGGTGGGAAAAAAGAGAAAAGGTTGGTGTTTGAGAAGGACAGCGAGTAAAAAAAAGGTTAAGACAAGCATACGGGGGAGAGAAACAGAGACTGATGGTGTGTAAGAGAGATGGAGAGAAAAAGAGAGAGGGAGAGTAAGGTATATTGCAGGACTAAGTGGCCAGAGCGCAGTCTGCCAAATATAAAATCAATAGACACTATCTCAGTCCGACCCCCTACTGCTGAATCCATCAAAAAAATTTAACGATTCCTCAGTAAAAGATGCAGCAAGGCAACACCACAGAACCTGAGTGAGTCTGTGTGTGTGTGTGTGTGTGTGTGTGTGTGTGTGGCGTTGTGTTTTAAATGCTTGCACAGAACACAAGTGTGTGTGTTTTATATATGTTTGCATGTGCAGACTGAAACATAGAACTTTGTTTGTGTGTGTGAATCACTTTGTTAGTTTCACTGTCATCATGACAGGTTGATGTATCTGTCTCTGTATAGCTGTGTGTGTGTGTGTGTGTGTGTGTGTGTGTGTGTGTGTGTGTGTGTGTGTGTGTGTGTGTGTGTGTTTGTGTATGTGTATGTGTGTAGGACAGTGTTGCTGTGTATGTGTTTTAGCTCAGAGTGTGTGTATGAGTGTGTGTAAGCTGACAAGCAGTTTATGCCAGAAGTCATTTCCAGGTACATAAGCTAAAACGTTGCCGCCATTTTATGGACTTGCAATTGTGTTGATGTTGTCAAGGTCTCTTAGTCCACCAGACACACACACACACAGACACACACACACACACACACACAGTGTCAGACTGTGGCGCAGACAAGGGGAGCTAACTAAATGATTCACTGTTTTGCTGTCACACCCTAACACACTCAAACGCGCTCACACACACACACACACTCTGCTGACAAGCTGACTAACTGGCTGTGAGACTGGTACGCTAACACATGGCCTCTTAGCCGCTGCACACTATTATTGGGAGTGAATATGCAGGCAAGGAGAGAGGAGGCGTGCACATGAGATAAAGGAAGAAAAACAGAGAGAGGTGGATGAGTGCTCAGGATAGAAGGATACAGTGGGGAAGAGGGAAGAGGATGGAGGACAAGGGGAAAGAAGGAGTGAAGAGGGTGGGATGGCACAGATGTAAGTTGGATGGTGGGGTGAGTAAGACAGATGGATGGAGGGACATGGTGTGTAAGGGAGAAAGAGAGAATGAGTGATAGAAAGAGAGACAGAGAGAGGAGTGTAAATTTGCATAGGGGTGAAATTGAAGTAGCTTTGAAAGGCAATTCAGCTAAATCAATTTGAAGTCCTCTATTGAAGGACTACAGGATATCTAAATAACACACACACACACACACACACACACACACACACACACACACACACACGTATGCACATTGGTCTCTAAATTTGTAAGCACATTAAACCATACTGTTTAATGGAGTACAAACAAGCACAAAAACACACAGGCACAAACATCAACACCAGAGAGCCATGAAAGAGGCAGTCTCTTTTAAGCCATGTGTTGCCAAAGCAGGAGATCGCCGCACCCAACTAACACAAATGCAAATTTAATGCTGGTAATAATGCAAATTGGTGAGTTAATGACCCCTATTTATTCATAGTTGGGCTTTATTCTCAGTTGTCTTAATTAAATGTTTTAATTGTTTTAAAATTGGTCATTACGCCATTATTTCCCCCCCCAATGAAGCTACTCTGGACCACAGCAGCTGAACAAAAACAGATGCTTGTTATTGCGATTTTCATTGTTTGTTCTGTTCGCTTAGTCTTTAATTAATTTATGGGTCAATAAATCCAGCCAGGATCATTGTAATCTAATCTAATGCAAGCAATTTATTTATTATCTATTTTAATACTTTAGACTTGTGACAAGGCATTATTTGTGAGCAACAGTAGGGGCAGAGTATGCAACAGAACACTGGATCAGAATAAATTACATTCTGAGAGCCTAACATAATGACCACAATGTAACCTAAGGTCTTGGCTCAGAAAATATCTCGTAAATGACCCAAAATCCTCTGTAAGGGAAGTGATGGCACATGTCACAGTTTGCAAACACAACTTCTTGCAACCATGCTCACTCATACTAATGCAGCAATGCATAAGTACAAGTTGCAATACTGCTTTGTCTGAGTACCAACGAACTGCCAAACATATAAAACCTCTCAAAACCTGCAAATATCACCCTGCAACTTTCAAAACACCCTGCCAAAAAGGCAGAATTGGATTGCAGAAATGTCCTGCTCACGAGAAAATGACTTGCTGACAAGGAAGAATCGCCCTGCATGCCAAGAATATTGGCCGAGCTCTATCAGATAGACCTGCTGACCAGAATCACCCCCTGCATGTCAGAGATGTTCTCAAATTTTTTGCTCTGTTGAAACCAGGACACACGTTCAACTTTTTCCTGTGCATGGTTTTCAGTCTGGCTCTTCTAAATGTTCCCCCTTGCTATATTGCACAAGTAACTATTTAGTCATTGTACCATTTCTTTTAGTATTGATTGAATTATTATATGAATTCTGTGTTCCTGTTCCACCAAAAGCATTTGCACGTGTGTTGTGTTTGGTGATCAAGTGATTCTGATTGGCTGATGAGTTGGGGGAATTAGCAGTATCAGAAGTACAACAATTTTCATTTAGCCATCCTCAAATCACAAGCGGGATAATACCAGTTTTCACATTCAGTTTAATACCACCAGCATCATTTGATTGTCAGTCAGTCCCCTGGGAGAATAAATCATCCAATTTACACTAAGCTAATGGGCGGGATTTTAATTAGAGCTGTCAACATCCCCTCTCTCCCTCTCTCTGTGTTATTTCAACAGCTATTCATCTTTTCTTTTCTTTTTTCAAAACTCGTTTTGTTCTGCTGATTGCTATTCCACAGGGGCTATTCTACCGACTTCCTCACACACAGACACGGACACACACATGAACACACATATGCAGCCACCACACGCACACACACACACACACACACACCACACACACCACACACACACACACACACACACACACACACACACACACACAGCCAGTACTCATCATCAAAGTGATGCTTTGTCAGATTAGTATTGAGGAATGAGAGCTGGGGGAATAGAGAATGTAATGGGTTGAAGTTGTATGTAAACAGTGGGACTTCATGTCACTGTATCACATTACATTCACTGCAACCAATCTCATTATAAATCAATGAGGAATACTTCAGAACATTATAATCTGTGACCTGTTCACATAAATATACATGGCCATTTTAACGACGGATATTCAGCCAGTCACAATTACCTTTTTATAATATTCATAACTTAGCTGAGCAGAGACCAGCTACCAATGGTGAAATGGAGCTTGTGGAGCTTTATGCAAGAATGTGAAGTCAATACCACCAGCCAGATGAACTGAACTGAGATTGTTTGTTGTGTTGCAACTGCCAGTTAACAATGCTTTTTAACTTTATTCCCTGAATACATTTGCATGTTTAAAAGCTGCTTAGTTGATAATTACATTGCATACCACCAACCAGGTGAAACAACTGTGCTCTGTTGTGGTTGCTCTAGTTTGAACGTGTTGAAAGATACTGATTTTTAGCTTTAAGAGACAAAAAAACATAAAATCACAAACATGAGCAAAGGGTGAAATATACATTTCTAAAAATACTTGTTTGTTAACTTATTAAAGCTGAATTATTTGATTTTGTCACAGGGCTAACAGTGAAACAAGCCTAAAACACAACAGCTGTAATGACATTTTAGGAAAACAATAGTTACCAATTTACACATCCAGCAGAAAGGTTATTGATAAAGGGACTACATTTGTAAAGCACTTTTCTTCTTCTTTTTTAGTCTTAGCGCCCACTCAAAGTGCTTTACACAATGAGCCAGCATTCCCCCATTCACACAATGATGGCTACCATGCAGGATGCCATCTGCTCATCTGTAAGGTAAACACCCTCTGATGGTACAGCCATTATTTGGGCTAAAAATTCAGGCTTGAGCATCTTGAACCAAGGATACTTTGACATGTAGAAAGCCAGGGCCAGGGATCGAACCACTGACCTTCCAATCAGATGACGACTGCTATACCATCAGCTATACCATCTGAGCCAAAGCTGCTCCCACCATTGGAACAACATTAAATTATTTTGAAACTTGAGAAATGTCCAATCCTATGGGTTTGTCACCAAGAGAGAATCATTTTACAGTTGACTTCCATCCATTTTTTAAATATATTTCCTTATAAAATGCCTCCAACTTTTTTCCTAGTAAGTCATTTGTACAGCTACTCCAATACAGTCTAAAGCTATGGAGCTTTGGCCCAACTTGTCTGAGTAAAATGATATGAGCAGTTGATTGGCTCAGTTCTCTTTATGAGTGATGGCTGGAAGTTTTGAGTTTAGTTGAGAACGTTTTGACAGTATGAGGTTGACAAGGACTGTTGCATATTTCATCATAAATATGCTAAATAGCAGTCTTTGACTCCTTTATGTTTTTTTACATCATCTCTGTCAATGTAAGTTGACGTAATTCATGCTGTTAAACTTTCATACGGTCATTTGCACAAAATCAGTCTTATACTGGCCAGTGACCACAGTCAAATGGACATCCAATTTAACAATGAGTTTACAGTAATTCCATCTTCAGAACTAAACTCCTTCAACGTTGTTAAATTGCAACATGATTTAAAACTCAAGTCTGTTTTCCCCCAAAGCTCTGTGAAGAGTGTGAATTTGAGATAATCACCAAGGTTTGGCAAATATTAACTTCAGCCTGTGCCTCAGGAAAAAACAAGAGTGGCAGCATTTATTTTCTATGAGTATCAATTCTTACCATATGTGTTATTCCTAATAATATGTGCAGAGGTCATGAAAATAGTTTCAATATATATATTTTTAGACTGTTTTTAGACTGTTTTTTAGACTGTTACATTTTCATGATTTTTTTTTAAAATGGTGTCTTGTATAGGCTCTGTGAAGTCATGAGAGTAAATGCCACAATTTCCAACTTGCAAGACGGGCACTATATTTTACCGCCTTCTAGTGGCGACTGATCACAAGGCAATTTGAAAGTCCTTAGACCCATACAACCACATACGTCATAAGTTACTAGCCTAAAATATGACTCATGGGACTGTTTCCTAAATAAGTACCCCTGCTAGTAGTAGAGAATCAACATGTTCTAATGTAGTTTTTATTGTCACAAAGTTATAGTTTGGTAAGGTTAAGGCAGCTTACTACTGCCTACTCGGTTACTTTTAGGAAACAAAACTCAATGGTATGGCTTAGGAAAAGAAAGCTTGGCTTAAAATAGCTACTGCCTGACGTGATGTAGTTACGTTAATTACATAGATGATGTATAACGTTGCAGAACGTAATGTAGCTAGGCACAAAAGTTAAATTGCATAAGTAATTTAAAATAAGAACGCAAAGTTTTGTTTCACTGGGGACACAAACCCTGGTCTCCTGGGTCAAAGCTCTGTGTTTGTTTTACCCATCCAACATGCTCTTTGTGGACCTTGCCTTTCTTTATAGTCTGTATCCTTTCCTCCCCCTTGGTTTCTGTCATATTTGGTAGAGCCACTAGAGGATGCTGCATACACAGATATGGGTTGCAATAAGCTACTATAAGAAATTACATATGAGGTAATTTTTTGGAGGAGCGTGGTCTCAAATTTTTAACACCAGCTATTGTGTTGTAGGTAGGTGCAATGGGACACAATACTACAATTCTGAGGTTTGCATGTTTAACATATCTTTTGAATGGTAGTTCTGATTGCGGCATTGGCAAATGGTGTCATTTTTATCTTCATTCAAATTAAAAATCATGCAGTGCAGTGTGATTTAGTGTTGTGTTGTTGTCAGGAGGCTGGTGGCTGGATAAGGCCATCATCATGAGGAGGTGGAAACGGCTCCTAATTGAGGTGAATAAGGGTAAGTGGACCTGTTAGACCTACATGATTGGATGAAGTGAACAAGAAAGGAGCTGCCTTGTTGATTTTAAACAGATATAATAGTAATAGAGGTTTACAGAGAAATGTATGAATAGATAGGAACCAAAAGGTACAGCTTAAACAAGGCAGTAAGTGGAGTAAAGTAAAATAAATGAAGTAGTCTTGATTAAAGTTTTGATTAAGCTCTCCTACCTGATATTGTGAAATTGTTGCCATTGTCACAAAACTGTGTGAATCATTATAAATACGGGCTGTTCTTCTTCAAATTGGAAAAAAACTTACGCTTCTAAAAAGAAATGTCGAGCCCTACCAAAATGACCAGTCATATCAGATCATGGGTCAGCTGTGGCTCAGATGGTAGATCGGGCACACACTGATCGGACGGCCGGTGGTTCGATCCCTGTCCATGGCAGCCTACATGGCGAAGTACCCTTGAGCAAGATACTGAACCCCAAATTGCTCCAGATGCTGCATTCATCGGTGCGTGAATGAATTCCTAATGGTGGCAGGTGGCACCGTTTAGGGTAGCCTCTGCCACCAGTATGAATGTGTGTGTGAACGGGTGAATGAGCGCAGTCTGTAGTGTAAAGCGATTTGAGTGGTTGCAAAGCGACTAGAAAAACACTATATAAGTGCAGGTCATTACTAACTTGAGGATATTAAACTACAATATTAAAAAAGCCAATGAGGTTTTAAACATTGGAGTGTAGATTTAAATTTTAGCAGTAAAATATGGGAGCTTCATTGTTTTTTTTTTCATTTTAGTGGGGATTTAATTTGTGTCCCAGGCTCGGTTAAGCCAGTGACACAGCTGAACACTCACTCCCACTTAAATGCACAGTCAGTGCTATGGTAAATATTGTGACACAGTACAGGACTTTTCTCTTCCTCTCCCAGCCAGCAACTCATCATTACCCTGACAAATGCAGCATTAAAAATGTTTACCAATTGTTTGACACTGTGTGCATGAGCATGTGTGTGTGAGACCGCGTCCAAATGACTTCTTGTTTGTGTGTGAAATAATTTGACAAACTGCTCCCTATATTACCATAAATGTCCTAGTGATGACAACAACTGCTACCATTAACTTGTTCTCTCTCCCTCTCTCCCCCTCTCTGTTTTGGACCGATGCTATGCCTCTCTTTCTCTGCTTAAACACACAAACTCTTGCACACACACAATGGATACCCATTAATGTGCATTTCTGCCAGTAAATCCAACTAATCTGCCTCAGCAGCATTTCATTACAGTGCTGACACACTGAGTGTAAATGTGCGTGTGTGTTGCATATTGATGTTTGTCTGTTCCCCATATGTGAGAATGTGTATTTTTGCGTTTGCCAACATCCAGTATATGTATGTCCCCTTGTGCATGTGTGTGTGTTTACATGTTTGTGTTCACTGCCCCGCTTTCTGGCCTCTCTGTTAAAGGGAAGATGTAGTACCAGCTTTTAAATTAGTCACACATCACTGCAGGCATAATACACACAAACACACTGGGACAAGATCACACACATTGGAATGACATCAGTATGACACACACACACACACACACACACACACACACACACACACACACACACACACACACACACACACACACACACACACACACACACACACACAAACACACACACACACACAGTGGTGAATAACAATAGAAACAGGGATAAAGCCTGGAAAATGCATTCCTCTCTAAATGGTTAGAGGGGAGCAGGGAAGCAAAGGTAGAGAGGGTTGGAAAGATTGGGGGTTAACAAAACAGAGGTGACAGGAAAGTGAGGAAGAAACTTCTAAGATGAAGAAGAAACTCCATAACTATCAATTCAGTTACATGGCATTTTATGACAAAATAACAACTTTACACACAGAGAGACAACATATACAAAAAATTACCTTTTCATTATTGTTGATGAGAAGGCCAAGGACTTTTGAGTGTGTTTGTATGTTTGGGTCTATAAAATATAATAAATATACTTAGTTGTAGGCTGCACAGCAATCAGTCACTGTAAGGCAACTAACACAGCGTACTTAGTTCAAATAAGCATAATCATTATTAACAAAGTACTCCATTTTATACAACATCAATACCTTGAAAGCACTGAGTATTGACAACCACTCCCAAGCAAAGTGGTTGTTGAATATGTTTTGGATTTTTGAAAACAACCTGAGGAGTGTAAGATTGATTTGCACTACATTATAACTGTTAGGGGAAATACAGCACACCGAACTCAGAGATAAAAGTGCCTCCCCCCAGAAGTGAGTTAATACACTTGATGGAACATTACTTTTTTAAACAGAGACAACAGCCTATAAATGACTGGAAAGAAATTGAATCTACAAGTAATGTTTTAGTTTGCATCCAAAACTTAAGTGTCTTCAAAAAACGTGGTCAAATTTTAGTACACACACGTGTGTATATATTTGTGTGCGAGAGTCAGAGAGAGTCAGAGAGAGTCAGAGAGAGTCAGAGAGAGTCAGAGAGAGAGAGAGTCAGAGAGAGAGAGAGAGAGAGAGAGAGAGAGAGAGAGAGAGAGAGAGAGAGAATCAGGTGAACTGCTCTTCTCCTGCAGACTGTAACAGTAGCCAGAGAAATGATCTCTCTGTCAATTACGGCTCATTTATCAACCCATAAAACCATAAAGAACTACTTTGCCACTAATGGAGACATTACACAGTCAGTGTTCTGCCTTGCAGTAACCTCCTCTTTCTTCTCCTTTTCTATTTGTACCACTCTCAGTATAGCTTTTCCTCTTTGTCTTTCATTGTATTTATTCTGTCCTTTAATTGCAAATAAATTAAAACTGCTTCTTACTCTCATACTTTCTCATACTGTACATACATCATCCATGCAGCCTTGAAATGCATACTTCAAAGGAGTCAGCACATAACCTGGGAAATATCACTCTCTTTCCATTTTAGGACTATCTTTTTTTTTGGTTATTCTGACTTTGGTGTGTTCAGTGACCTCAAGTTATGATGTGGAAACAACATGATTGTTTCAAAGAAAATGTGTTGTATTTTACTTAGAGTGTTTCAATAAGATGTTTATAGCTGAAATATGATCAGGAATTAATTATCCTGATTTTTCTGACACCACATGAACGCAGCACAGATGTCCTATCTCACAATGTAAATAAAAGTGATAAATGTTGTTTCTATTCTATCTTCCCCGTGATCCAGATCCACACCAAAACTGAATGGGTTCTTATTTGGCACATATTACGTCCTTCCACCTTGTTTAATGAAAATCAAGCCAGTAGTTTTTCTGTAATCCTGTCCAATCAAATCCAAGTGAGATATTCAACTCACCATAATAGCAATGGTGGAGTGACATCAACTCCAAAACTCAAGACAGCTATGGCAATTGTATCATACCACACTGGAAAATGTATATACTACAATGAAGGGTTGGAATGTATCCGGTTTTCAGTGGATGGGCATCACTGGGAGAGGGGGTTTGTGTTCAAATTATATTGAACGAATTACATGTTGGTTCAAATTCTTCTGAACCTTACTTTTTGAAAAAATGACATCCCTAGTCCCTTCTTCTCTATATATTCCTCTTTATCCCTTCCTTACTCACTCCCTCTTTCTCCTACCCTTGACAACTCACAGTAAAGCTTTGTGATTTTCTCCTTTTCTGCTTCATCCCTTATAGTGAAGCTTTATGTTTTTCCATATAAATTTTAAGTCACAGAGTCAGAGGTGTGTGTGTGTGTGTGTGTGCGTGTGTGTGTGGATGTGCCTGCACGCCTGTCTTTTCTATTGGATTATACTGTAGTGGCACCTATTTTTAGTCCAGCACACAGGGAGGAGAGAAAGTTCAGCAATCCAAGCATCGGTCTTGATATCACCATGCAGTCACCTTGAAATCAGATAATCCTGGAGACAGAAGTAATGAAAGAGAAAGAAATATTTCCATTTTTCTTTATGCTTTGTCTTTTACCATTTCTTTCAGTAAGAGGTAGCCAAAAGAGATTCAAAGATATAGATGGTATAGTCACATAGGGAGAATTGAAACAGAAAAGGCCCATATAACTGCTATATACAATTATGATTCACTTGTATGCTGAATTTTATTTCAATATATTGAAATGCAAATAACAGTTACTCATTTTTTTTAAAATGTTTTCATTTCCCCAAAAACAAAAAACATCTCATATAAGTCGCTGTGCAAGTACATTTATTAATGCCTCTGGACTCATCATCAGACACGTTCCTGGAATCATTTGGTGTTTCAAGTCTTACAACATCATATTCCCTCCTACTCCTCTAGGCGACCCAGCTGAGGCTGATCAGAACCCAGCTTGTGTCCAGATGGCCCACTGCTCAGTCCCCTTTGGTGCTCCTCTCTTAAACCTCAGCCACCTTCAGGCTCACTCTGCTGCCTCAGTGCTTCTGCGGATGGCTGTGTCGCTCCTCTTTCCCTCAGTGCCCAAAAAGCTGAGGCCTGTGGGCAGAGATTTGACTTGCAAACCTCTCTGCAACTTCTAGGGGCAACCTAGCTTTCCAGATTTCTTCAAGACATTTGAGCAGTACAACATATCCCCCAAAAATCCTTTCAATGTCAAAAGCATACTTCCCAAAGTACTCTCTGCTCCAGCTGGACAACTTGCTTGGTGGATTCAGACAAGACAATGATGGTCTTGTAGCAGCATATGCAGTGGGAATTTAAATGGTCTCTCCTAGTCTACCAGCTGCTGCAAACCTTTGCAAAGGCCAGGCTTCCTGTATTGCTCCCTACAGTCCAGGAGGTTTCAAAGTCTGACCATGTTGATTCTCTTCAGACAAGATTGAGATAACCGGGCAAGAGTTGATCATGCCATCATCTGTAGGATCTCTACTCCTGCCCAGAGGCAGCTGCTCAGGGTGTGCCCCAGAGCTAGAACATTTGGCTGATGTTCAGGAGCCGGTCCCATGTATAAAGGGTTAACGGGTAGGGAAACACACTGAACACTGCCTGATCAAGCAACATTATTTCATCAGGTTCAGTTTCCCACAGCCCAGCCCAATTCACCTTTGCCATGTTCTTAAACAAAGGGACTATTGGCTCCATGGTACTATTCTTAACCTCTTCCACTGCTGCTTTGGACTGCAAACTAAGCTTTTTCCTTTCCTTTAACTCTATTCATGTGGGAAGATTCTGCTCACACAACATCGTCTTCCACTTTCTAATTTCTTTCACTCCTCATTTTTATTCCAGATTTGTGAACCTTTGGATCATGCAACTCTTGCACGCATCCAAAACTCCTTTCAAAATCTGGGTGGCAGTTGCTGTTACTACAGGTGGCTAAAACTTGCTTGTAATTATAGTATAATCATTACATATAATAATTATGAAAAGAACTGAGAATGTGTGTGTGTGTGTGTGTGTGTGTGTGTGAGAGAGAGAGAGAGAGAGAGAGAGAGAGCAAGAGCAAGAGCGAGAGCAAGAGCGCGCAAGAAAGAGAGAGAGAGGACAGATAGGAGTTCAAAAGATATGAAACATAAAAAATATGCTTTTGAGAAAGAGGAAGGAGAAAGTCCATCATAGAGCGAGAGCTACAGTGAATTATTATGGCAGGCAGAGAAGATCACAGACTCTAGACACCCTCAGGACATTTACCCTAATACACACACTGATACTGAGGTGGGATGGAGGGAGAGGGAGTTTTTGCTGTGGGTGTGTGTACGTCTGTATGTGTTTGCTCTCAAAGTGATATCATAGCACAAACACAGCAATAAGAGCTTAGCAGCAAAAACGGCACTTAGAGAAAAAACAATCTTGTGGATTAACGCAAAAATGATAGAAGTGTATGCTTGTGTGTGTGAAAGAGAGAAGGAAAGTATTGAAGAGACGAGTTGAGCAGATGGAGTACCAATGGACTTTGGTGGATATAACCTGTTAATTCATGAAAAATCAGACAGATTGTGTCACAAAATACAACAACATCTGCAAATGTGGTTTATATCAAGGATTCAGATTTAAGTTTTTAAATGCTACAGCTGGCTTGAGCCTGAAATTAAACTAAACATAAAAAAAAATCCTCACAATTTATTCAGCCATCCATCATTCATTTTAGGTGAGTAAGCACTTTGTAATTACTCAGTTTCAGAGTGAAGGATAACTGGACTGAGTGAAATTCCTAATCAGGCTCAAGAGTTTTATTGGAACATTGTTTTAACTAACTTCGTCTATAACTTCATTCACTGCACAATGCTATTTTAGATGCTAATATCAGGCAGCAACAAAAGAGCATCATTTAAGTTAAAGGTTGTGCCTGTGGAGATATTTTAAGAAGAGTATGATATTAATAATTTCATATGCACAGTCATACACCTACAGTGAGGCCCTGCTAACCACGTGTAGCTGCTGATTAAGCAGAACATGTTTCCACTTGATAAGGACACACAAAATTAATAAGCCTGAACCGACATTACTGCAGCTCACAAATGCACATGCATACACACACAAATAGATGTACGCCCACAGGATCAATCCACACATGTGTCTAATTTAAATTAGCATGCTAACAACAGTAAGAGACCCCCAATCAGGGAAAAAAAACACAGCATCCAGCAGTACAGTGGTGTTTCTATCAGGCTGCTTATGTAGTTGCACACCTTCTTTGTTGAGAGAGAACAAGACAGAAACAGAGAGAATGAACCATTCTTCCATACAGAGTTTACAGTTTACCTTGTTCTGAACATTTTTGGTTCCCTACAGTTCGGAATCCTAATTCACATGGTTGAATATCCTGTGCAATCCACTTTGCAGGGAGCAAGTTGGCGATCAGAACACACCTACTGTGAGAGAAGGAGGGAGTGAGGGAGAAAACAGAGACAGTTTGACAGGAATAGAAAAAAAGGGAGTGCAGAAGGAAAGGTAGCAACAACATTTAAGAAGATCATCTCACCAAATATCACTGACATATCCGCTGCATTGGATAGTTATACTCTTGCTATCGACTGAACACACGAAGGGCTATATTTCCTGTGTCATGCTGGCAAAGAACATGCAATCAAAGATGCATAGTTTGAAAACGAGTGTTAGGGAAAAAAAGAAAATGTACAACTGAAGAAGAATTTTAAAAACAGAAAAAGTGTACAGAGAAGGATGTTGATCATCTTGGGGGAAAAGGAGCGGAGACAAAGGATGGAGGGGAGAAGTCTGTTGAGAAACAACCTCATGAGAGTGTGGAGTAATATATATAGAGGGAGAGGCAGAGAGTAAGAATGGGTGGGAAAGAAAATAAACCAAAGAGAATTAAAGGCTGATAGAGACACAAGGAAAAATATGAGAAAGGAGAGAGACAAGGTGTGAGGGGGCTGGATGGAGAGAGCAACAAATTAGCAGGAATACAGAACAGCGTCCTGAAGGACTTCAAGTGGTAAATGAATATTGTTTCCAAATGCCAAGGGAACTAACGTGACAAGCAAGAAGAAAGGGGGGGAATAAAACACAAAACCAAATGGAGGGCAGGGAAAAGAAATAGGAACAAGCATCTGTAAGATCAGTTGACTCAATGTAATTTGAATTTGCATAAAGAACATTTATTTTCATTTTGGAAGCTTTGAGAGCTGAATCTGGACAGATGTATGTTTGTATGCATGTATGTATGTGTGTGTATGCAAGTTACTGCAGACAAAAAAACATTAATTTCCAGGTGATCAAAGCATTGTCAAAGTGGCAAAGATGTGCAAGCATCTAGAGGTACAATACAATTACACTTAAAACTTTACTGATGTGCTAAAGTATTTCAACAGACAGTTGAAATGAAGTTGAGTTGTTGATTTTCCTTGACAAAGTAAAGAAATTCTATCCCTGGTAGCGTGTTTGCAGGCTCTTTCCTTTAAACTCAAGTCTTCCACAAACGTAAAGCATTTCATTGATAGAATTTGTTACAGGCCTTGTTCGGGGCACAAAAGTCCCAGAAAGTTTTTCCAAGGACATCAGCCTATTTCTAGATGCAGAGCCATCTGTGTGGTTTAACTCTCTGAACCCCAGGCAGCTTAAAGGTGCATTCTGTTCCTCGTGTAGCTCACTATAGCCTCGTCTTTCATTGCACTTCTTAAGGCTGGACAATATATTGATATTTAATCAAATTGTGATATGTATGTCTTAGCCCTAGCGCCCCTATGGAAACAGCATAATCGTGAAGATTTTAAAAATGTATTTTTTGCAGCATAGCACAGGTTTTCTGTGCAAAGAGATTCCTGGCATGTCACCGTCTTATTTATCCAAGTCATTCCTGACTTCGCACTGAGAAGCACAGAATTTCATGTATTTCACAGGTTAAAAACTGCAATTTCTTTTTTTGTTTTTTTAGATAGAGAGTGATGAAGGATTTTTTTCATGAAATACTAAATCCTTTTCAATCTTAGATTTGGTTATTTTTCCTGGTTGAAGTTCTTACAAAACACGATGCATTCAATGAAGACGCAAAATTCTTCTCTTTCCACAGCTATGATAAATGTTGTAAATTGGATCAACCTATAAATAACATATACATTTCAAACCCAATGGCAGGTTTACAAACTTAAAAAAAAATCTTGGTGTACTTAAGCTGTAATAATGGTATGCATGCAGTCTAGTACATTATGTACTTTATAACTATAAATGCCCGCTAAGTCCTCTACTTCTTTCGTCTTTTACGACAACATATTATTGTAGTAAATGGGAGGCAGGCAGAGGTGGAAAGAAAGTGGTCACTCTGTGCCACGCAAAATACAAAAGCTTTCTATAGCTGAGAACAGTTATGCTTTTAGAGTTGTACACCAGTATATTAAGGCTCAGTTCCTTACACTGTGAATAAAGCCTGTCAGTGCTATTATATATATATATCACTCTAGATTAAGGGTGCCAGTAAAATGACTCAAATATAAAATGGAAATAATTGACTGCCTTGTATTGTTGAAAAGTAGAGATTGGTTTCAAATGGGTCCCCGGGGTCTCATGGGCCTTTAGGCTGGGAGGAATTGCAAATACACAAAGGTATCCTGAAAAAGAACATTACATCACACATTACCTACAATGCTTTATATAGCTTGTGAAGACTTGGAATTGAACTACTGTAAAATAATTATATGGGAGAACCAACAGATATGAAGATTTGTTTATGTGTTCTAACTTTTTAATAATACACACCAAGGAAAACCTTGGGTGCATTGCTGTCTTTTAACGAAAGAAAACTCCACGTATCAAAAACAGAAGAGAAAAAAATGAGCATAGTATATGCATGTTTTCACATACACTACCTACCAATTATTACAAATTGCCTTAGATTACAGGTTGTCCATATCAGCATAGGCACCGTAATTATATACCATTTGATACTGAGACACACACATACAGATAAATGCATGTATGTACAAAAAACACAAATACACAATGGATCATTAACCCCTGAAGTGCCAAAGCTGAACAGTAGCTCTGAATAGAAAACTGTATATACTGGCTGAATGGAGGAAAATAATAAATCAATTTGCATGCACACAATCACAACTAGCCTGTTCTTGCTTCTTTCCACAACATGCTTTTGACTTGGGATGTATGCAAATATATACAGCATTTCTCCTACACTGGCACACCACATGATATTTAAACATATATTACCTGCCTACATACCTGTACTTTGATGGCAAATAGCAATTAGAATTAAGAGGGTCAAAGACCAGAGAGTGTGGGACGTATGGAGTATGCACAATGCTGAATGTATACTTTGATGCACACTGAGCAACACTCCTCAAAAGAAAATAATAAAATAACTTTTAATGTATGGAATCTATATTTCTAAATCAAAAGTAATTAATCATAAGTTATAACATATTGTATAGTAATAAACAGGTAATTTTCTATAGTATACATGTGCCAGATAGATGCAGGTTTTATACTATAATAATATATGTTTTGAAAAACCACAATACACATAAGCAGTATGTTTATCCAAGGCTGTGTGTGTGTGTGTGTGTGTGTGTGTGTGTGTGTGTGTGTGTGTGTGTGTGTGTGTGTGTCAGCTGCTGCAGGCGTGTGCTAAATGACTGTTGCTGTTGTTGGTGAGTTGTAATGTGAGAGCCTTCTCATGTTTTATGGCCCTCCAGGGCACTGTAGTCTAAGGACGTCATGTTTATGTCCCATCAATATTCCATCACCGTGGAGAGCCGTTATCCCCATTAACCCACACATGAACACACACATACACAGAAAGCACACAGACAAATATTAAACTGAACCAGTCACAAAAGACATCTACAAAAGCTACCAACACTGTAGGTTTGCAAATGTTCACTAATAAATTCTCACAGTGGCACTCACCTAAAACTCACACAAACAAAACGCATAGATTGCATATTCATGCTTCCCATATTCATATATTATTCAAGACATCATGCAGGCCCAAAAATCAAACTTGCATCAATACACACGCACACAAATAAACTAACTATTATGGTGGAAATTTAAAGGGATCATTCAAAAGGTTCAAGATGGTAACTGCACTTCTGACTTCACTGTACAAAATTCTGTGCTTTAAATGTTTATCTCTGTTGTTACATCACAATTTCTGGGCAAACAATTACTATCCGAGTATCGCAATGTTCTCGTACTGTCACTTGCTTCCTTTTTCAGATCACAAACAACTAACACTGCACTAGTCTGCTCCTTCTGCTTCTCTGCTGTACTGTTATGCTTGCAATGCTGCTCTCGTCTGCTCTTTGTATTCGATTCTGCTGTTTTTCATTGACAAGACATTCTTAACCTCTTTCTGCGCTGCCTCTCTTTATTGCTGATTTTCCCGACTTGCTGCGTTCTCATTTGTTCTCAGCACTTTTCTGCTGCTCGCTCATCCTCTAGTGTGAACACTGGAGGCTGACTCTCTCCTCCACCTCTCACTTTAATAGCTGTACTTGCCGCTCCTCTGCATTCTCCCTTTCCTTGCACTGTTCTGTTAATCCTATTTTTCCAAACATTGTTCATCTTGATCCCCTGCAATATAGCTTTGCTTTTCTAGCTTCACTTTCTTTATGTCTATCTTGCTCCTTGCTTATTTATCAAGGTGTTTACATTTTTGAATTAAACTTTTAGCAGTAGTTATGAGTAAATACATCAAAGTTTTCTAATATATGAGTTGTTGTGAGATCTGGCTTATATAAGTGATTTTGGTGGAGAGATAGTGTGCCATTATTTAAATAGCTGCAATTGAATTTCCAGGAAAATTCAGTATACACATTTGGTAGTGGGTTCTAAACAAACTTAAAATGTATATTCACAAAAGTAGAAAGCCATTATTTAGTCCATTAAAAAATATATTACTTGACATTTTAGTTGTTTAACAAAATCAGCCAGAAAAGTTTACAATGTAAACACAACTTTTACCAGGCATGCATGGGTCACACACTGTTACTCACTTCTTCTCATACAGATATACACGCACACACTCACAGAGCTTATTAAGGGAAAGGTCAGTTGTTTCAAAACAACAAGCTGCTTCAATAGGTAGCAAGCAGAAGAAAAACCAATTATCATCTAGATGCTAAAATCTAACCACTGAGGTAATTCATCCACTTCTGCAGGCACAAGTTCACTCAAGATCTTCTGTAATTGCAATTATGTCAGACTGTAGTGTTACTTATGAATGCAATGTTATTCTGTTTTTTGGAACATTAAAGCCAGGTTGAATCACAGAAAAGTAGTGCTGCTCTACTCCCCTAATTCATGATTTATGTTTCACAAACACACAAGATGATTAAAGATGACAAACAGAAACAAAAATATATTTACATAATTATGGAAAACCGCTGATCTGAGTTCAAATCTACAATAAGGTTACACAGCAATTTTATCATGCTTGCACTAATTTTTTTCTGTCCAACACACGCGTATTGATTTCCGAGAATTGTAATGTGTCTTAATAGAAACAGATGTAGCTGTTGTGCTATTGAGTGCCAATATCATTAACACTGCTTTCTAAAAGGTTAGCCTGCTAAAGACGCTGAAGAATAAGGCATCAGTAACACATCAGCACACTTCCATTGATGACCTTTTGTGCGTAGATATACAAGTCCACAAAGTTTGTGTCTCATTCACCATCAGAGCAGGTTGAGGCTTTGTCTCTGTAGAACAGGAGACATTAGAGGCCTTTCTCTGATTTCTTTCTGTGGAGAACTTTACAATCACATCTCTGGATTGGACTGTAGCGGCCGAGCCACACTGGCTGCTTGAGCAGCGCGTTGCAGAAGCTCTTGGTTTTTATTTAGGTTGTTAACAGGTTAGAGCAGCCACACAGCTCGCCGGAGCAATGAAACTCAGGCACGACTCAGCTGCTCTTCAGCTGTGGCTCATCTAGAGATTCAGGGTCTTGCCTATTTTTTTTGTGAGATACAGTGAATTAATGTTTTGATGCTCATGTCAGCAATATTGCACATTTCACTGCAGTTTCAATATCTTTATGTCATAGGCATAACAATACATATTTTCAAATCAACACTACCTGTTTCCATAACAAGATAAAAGCCTGTCTGGACCAGAATCTCTTCATTTGTTAACACAAGGCTTTTATTATGTAATGCATGTCAGACAAGCAGCAGAAACACTGTCTGTGTGGACACTGCTCCGGTGCGAGCTGGACCTGTTCAGAGAGGCATCTATCATGAGCTGTTCACACCTGGCTGTGTGGCCAGAGTGTCCATCTAATCTAACAAATACAAGTATTGTGGTTTATGTTTTTGGCAATAGGAACATCAAAAGGTCAGAGTTGACTTGTACAAAATGAGGAGCAGCTGATTGTTACAGGCCTTTTTTGTGCTTTTACACCTGTTTCAATTATAGTATCGCATATAGTATAATACATTTTCGCTAAATTAAGTCACCCTTTTTCCACTGATTGAATCATAACGATAATGAGAGGCTAACTCTCTAATGTGCTAATTGTTATATGTAAAGGAACAGCCAAAAGTGAGTTGCATAGAGAGACAGAGAGACATAAGGGGAAATGTTAAGCACTGGGTTGAGACTTTAAGTAGAAATAAAAACATATGATTGAGTTATAAAAACAGACACACAAGCATCACATTGTGTGGACCAGATTCTTGTGTGGAGCAGATTCTGACAGAGCACTGTGCACAAGAGCCTCTCAGCCAGATGCAGTAACACAAAGATTAAATAAAATGGGGGAGATTATGAATGGGACAATGCATCAGAATCCAAAACATTCACTGGATGAATGAAGAGGAAGATGAGTGGAGAGGCTGAACTACAGTGAATGTTGTCAAATCAAAGCTCAGACTTGTTGTTGAACCTCAGTAATAACTTCCAATTGGCGGCTCAGGTGTATTGTTAATCAAGCAAGCTTTCACCTGTAATCAAACAACTCTGAAAAACAGCATGGCATCAAAAACTTTTTAATTAAACCACCTGCTCTCACACCAACATACAGCCACACACACACACGCGCAATGCTGGATTGTTATTGCCACTGATGTTATTATTGTCGTCATTATCATTATTACTTGGACACAGTGTGAATATGAATTTAGATGTAGCTCAATATCTCAGCAGTGTATGACTGTATCTCTACAGTGTCTGTGACCTTTTCCTGAAATACATAAGAAATGCATGGGTTCTCAAACTGTCACTCTTCATCCCTCTCTCCATCTCTCATCACCACTAAACATGTTTACATACACAATGGATTCTACAAAATGACATGGTGGTCAGTGAGATATGCCATTCATGTTTATGCCCTGTCCAATAATATGACTGCAATATGACTAAATGGATACTGTAAAAATACTTTGCTTATTTTGGATTCAGAGCAGTTGCAATGGATTCCAACAGTGTCTGGGACTGGATATCTATTGAACTTGCTAAATATGTCTATTGTCAAATACAGTTTTTCTTTTGTTGTTGTTTTTTTACCTTTGCTACATTAGAGAATATATGAATTGTTCTGTTGTTTCCAACTAAAGAAAAAAGTACTCTTTATTAATGAGGTTTTAAATGGTGTAGAAATGGAGTGAAGGCTGAAATGTGCAAACTTCACTGATTATTTCTATTTCACACATGCATGACGACAGTACAGTAAGTCAAATTTAACATATGCTGCAGGAGTCTACGTGTTAGAAATGAGGGAAAAGAAAGGCCGCCATTTATTGCCACAAGAAATCCTAACACTGCACTTTTTTTTGTAAGTTAACAAACTGTATGGAAAAGAGGAAAATCACAGCTAGTTCAAAACTAACAACATTTTTAGAAATTCCAATTACAGTGAAAATGTATTAATGCAGCTCTCATACGAAACATGATAAGATTTTGGCTCATCGCATATGTCCTGGGCAACATCTTCATGTCTGAACTCTCAGAATGTATGTCATATCATAAAGACACGTTGACATTACTGATGACATTTTAAAATGCTAATTAAATGGTTGGAATCTAATTTTGCAAGCTGAAAGCCAGGGGTCAGATGAATAATAATTTGGGAAGTCATGATCATGAAGAAAAGCAAGCTAATTATTTTTTTTATCAGCTTTTGCTTACATTTGCTTCTGTTTTTAAAAGTTTCATAGCTTATCCTGCTTCATTGGTTTTGCATGAATTGCATGGAATCTACACTGGCTTCATTAATATCTCCTTTGTTATTTGAAACAAATATAATTGCATATTTTTAATAAGTATATTTGCAACTATTGGTTTGTAGATTTTATTATACATGAAAACTTAAAAACTCAAAATAAATAAGGTTACAAATAGTTAACAAGCCTTTAAAAAATGCAATAGAAGCACCCTGTGGGACACTTTATTTTTGATCCTGTATGTCCATAAAAGCATTCAGTAGAAACAATACAAAGTCAAAATAATGAGCTGTAAAGAAACAAAGAGTCTGGCTTTCCATGCCATTTTTCTTAGAAAAACATGTAATTCCTACAATGTGTGTCTGCACTAGAACCTCATCGCCTATAGAGAAGCCATGCATACAGAGTGGCAAATCAATAGCTTCCTTTTGGATTGCCATTTCAAAGAGCTGCTTGGAATCTAATTTAAATCATGACTTATGTTCACATCAATACGCATGTATAATATCCCTGTGCTATATTTCAAAAAGGTGTGTCTAATTTAACATGCTGTATGAGTGTCTACACACACACTTTCTTCCATCCCTGGTAGTGTGATTGTGTGTTGATAATATTTGTGTCTGTACGTGCATGACGACTTTAATACATTTACTTGAGCAGCTTTATTTCTCAGTGTATGTTGGATTATGTGTGTGTGTGGTGTGTGTGTGTGTGTGTGTGTGTGTGTGTGTGTGTGTGTGTGTGTGTGTGTGTGCTGCTTCATTATAATGATCTGAGTGTTCTCTGGTATCTGAAGTGAAGCCTTTCATTCCACACGCTCATTCCAGGTGACAGCCACACGTTTGCGCGTATTTTGGTATGTGCGCTCCATGCAGTCTACTGCAATGAAGCCCTCACAGTGTCTGCATAACAGATGACTGTTAATAACAGCCCACACTGTTCAGTGACACCTGCCATTCAAAAAACGCACTCTGGACTTTACCCTTACCTCTTCACCCCTGTTTCAAGAACTTGTTTTTTAACACCCCATAAACAAACTAAGTTTCAGGCACGGAGAGATTTGGTAAATGAGGGACAGTTCAGGAAAATATATCAATTCTACCACACAGATAAACATTTCATTTTTCATTTTTTAAGTGTTCACCTGCCAGTCTGTAAAATATTTTGGCTAAAACAAGGTATGAGCTATTATATGTTTCAAGTAAAAGGCTCATTCAGGCCCATTCATTTTTTATTTAGGGCTGGACAGCAGTAGCCTTTTTCACATTGCCACATTATTCTAAACTAACAGTAGTTTCAGTATGTTAATTATATTTTCATACTTTTCTTACCAGATTTTAAACTTTTTTCCTCTGAGTTACTTCAACAATGTTGGTGTCTTGGAGCCGAAACCTACAGCTATTTGGGTGCTGTCAACATCTTATTCTCTGTGTTGCTTCCTAAACAAAGGATAAAGAGATCCCCTGTCCTAGTGTCCCATGTATTTCCTACAGCAGTCCATGGGAGCCATTAACATGTAACTACACAATGCAAATGTTAGCAGGATAATGTGAAAGAGGGTAATTTTAATTGTCAGCCGCATTTTTTACCCATTCGTTTAATGTCACAGCCATGGTACGAATTTTCAGAGGCATTTTTGGCACAAGGTCTCATTATCTACTGGCCCTGCAGTATGTCTGTGTGTCAGCGCGTCTGAGAGTGTGAAAACATGCATGTATGTCCAAGCTCTCTGGGGTAAATAGACCATTTAGCAGTGCCATTTTGAGTACAGGGAAATAATTTGCACTCTCATTAACCCCAATTTCCTCTATCGAGACAGCTCTAGTCTGTCATTATTTTCATTTCAGTTTCTTCTTACGGTATGCCATCTTTCCTCTTTTGAACCACGTATCAAAGATGAAAGGTTTATCCATTGCTGCAGCGATGAAGAGGACTGTTGCCATGGAGATGATGGCCAACCTGAATGTTTGCTATTGGAACGGTCCTCGAGAGGATTCAAAGCCGTATGCTTCTTATCCCTTTTTTGTTACAAATTCCTAAAACTGAAATTCATCCTCAAACGTATAAAAAGACTTCTCTAACTTTTGCCAGGTGACAGCCAAAAAGTTACTTCTATTGCATTTAGTTGTCACTCATGTCACTGAAAGCTTGTATGTGTAACAAATATAAAGCAAGAAGCACTTCCTTTGGGGACTGAGCCAAAGTTTAGTTCAGCAAGTAATGAAAACAATAAAATAAAGTGAGCTTTTGTAATGGTTACTGCGTTTTTGAATGGCCATATGCGTTGCAGGGGGAATACTTTTGTTCAGCAAATAATTTAATTTTCTTACTTCCACCTTCTTCATTAAACCCCCAAGGAGGTAAAAATGAAAGAAAACCAATAAGCAGAGGGAATGGAAAAAACAGGGATATAAAAGTCAACAACGAAGAGACAAGAAGGCAAATGTTGCACTGATTTCCTTTCACAGTTAATAAGAAGTGCAGAAAAGTTAACTTACATCATGTCAGGTTCTATTCTGAAAAAAGTTCAGCTCCCTGGGGAGAAACTTTCTAAATCGGAAACACACGTAAATTTGGTACTACGCACTCATACAGTATGTGAAATGCCTTGATGACTCAAAACTTTTGATGTGCTGGAGTTTCACTGCAGCAGTAATTTTGGCAGTTAGTAGCATTTTCTGTTAAAAGGTGAAATCAAACTTAATTTTGCAGAATTACAGCTGTAATTTGTATGATGTGTGGGCCTGCATCTGAGAAATGAGGAGTTCAATAAAAATCCAGGTCTGATTCTCTGTGACGCCGATTCAACCTTGTAATTAATCTTACAAAAAACATTAAATACAATAAAGTTAGTTGAGTTACACTTTCTCTCATATTCGTTGAACCAATGATAAAATTGTTCCCAAGGGAAACAAAATGTATAAATCATTTACTTTGGAAGTTATTGCAAAGTCCAGCCAGGAAAGACATTACCCTGCCAGTGCTCTTTCTCCAAATACCTTTGTCCAATCAGTTTATTCCACACATTCTTCAATCTATTCCATTCAATACACTTTCCTATTCCAACCTTTTTATCCAGTTATCAATGCATTCCCTACTCTAATAAATCCTTTCCAGTTAACTTTTCTCTTCTCCTAAGAGTGCAGTCACATTCACACAAACTCAACAAATATTCAGTCAAATATTCACTCCATCTTCAAATCACATCAGCTCAAGTCTGCACAACCAACAAAATTAAGCATGCCTTTCTTCTTTTGTTGAATTTTTTTCCATCTGGCTTTTGCAGGTTCACAGATCAGAATTCAAATTTCTAACTAAGGCTGTGAAAATGTGCATGGCCAGTCAATAGAAATGTAGTATGCAGTCCTTTTGGTAAATGGAGAAGTCATTATTCCAGCAACGTGCACCCTTTCTTCTTCGTACTACATTAAGTCAACCAGACACTGTTCTGGTTAAACTCAATTTCAATCCCAAATTGGTCACTCTTGACTAATTTTACAATTGGGCCCAATCTCTATAGCGGTTGCTGTTTGATGCAGTTCGGGGTCACACTGTCTGATAAATTGTGTCAATTGATCAGATGGCATGTATGAAAAACTGCTTGGTTGTCTTGCCGGGGTATCCGTTCGGTGTGAGAAGCAACATTGTTGCTGGACAATGGATCAATGAAATGAGAGCATACAGCAAAGGTTCTGCAGGTTCTGGCCAAGCAGAAAGGCAGAATAAAAAAATGGTGTTGGTTAACACAGCCGACAAGATTAATAAAAACCAAGGTATCTGACATGAACAGATTGTAAACTGCAGCATCACTCTGACAATGTTTTTACAGTTTTTGATCACTCTGCTCAATATCCACTTAGGTGGATATGAAGCCACTCAAGCACCATATTATTACCTCTAAATCATTCACCATAGATCAATCAATGGGTCAATATCAGGCCCTCAAATCTGTCCCTTGCACATAACTCAATAAATCATCATCTATTGTCTGTTTCTTTTTTGAGATTAACGTCATATCTAGCATATCTAAATAATTGAGGATATAATCTGTATTATTTTATTGTTATCTGCTGGTTGAATCTTTGCTGGGTCTTCTGTGTCTGTGCACCATTTGAAAACGTTATTTCTAGGAAATGTCAGTGGCCCTTTGAAAGGGGCTTCACTCGTAAAGTAGCCTTCAGATGGAGAGATGTCTGATAATCTGTCTGGAGAACTTCAGACAACTGACTGTTACACTTGAAGATATATTAGAAAACTTGTGTGGATTGTATATGTGTGTGTGTGTGTGTGTGTGTGTGTGTGTGTGTGTGTGTGTGTGTGTGTTTGTAGTGGTATACAAACTGTCAAACCTGTCAATTGCAATGTGGTGTAGATAATTCCATGGTTCTTCTCAGTGTTTTTTACTCATGTCTCCTGGTTCTATTTTTTTTTCTTTCTCTCTCTCTTTCTCCCTCTCTTGGCATAACAGTCCAATGTCTGTGGTCCCTAATTATGCGCCGTATGAGACAATCCATTGTTAATTTGAGATTGTGTTAATTGTTACTACATGTTGCTGTTGTGGGAGTCTGGTACGGTTGGCAGTCATGAAGTCAATTCCTTTGACAGCCTCCATGAAATAACAACAGGCGTCACAGATATGAAATCTGAGACCACCTGCCATGTGTAACAGCTTTTGGAGAGTTCTACAGGGACAGAGAGATGAAGAAAATCCTCTAAAGTAAGAAGGTTTTCCTCGCCTCCTTTCCTCAAGGGAGTTGTTTTCTGGTTATGGTGAGACCTAGGTGTGAGGTGTCTTTTCCGGTAAGAAGTCTGGTCAGTGGATGAGTTTCTGCTAAGCTTGTAGTGCTGTTACTATATCCTTGTGTGTGTGTGTGTGTGTGTGTGTGTGTGTGTGTGTGTGTATGTGTGTGTGTGTGTGTGTGTGTGTGTGTTGATGACTCCTCAGGCGGCGCTATACTGTAGCTATACAAGCTATCCAGTTCATAAACATATTTATTGCTAACGCCTTGACGACCCCTAGTAAGCCATGAAAGCACCTTTAACCACACACACACACTATCCCCATGGCCTCAATAAAGCTCTCTTTAATTACATTACCAGAGTTATTATAATTTTTTTGAACATTTTATTTTTCCCCAAACAACCCTTCTGCATGCCAGTAGAGATTTACACCTACTGTACAGCTAATGTGTGTGGATTGATTTCATATAGGCCTAATTGAGGACTGTCACACTACAATGTTATTCAAGTAACTCAACCATTTCAAGCATTCAGTGCTCATCACTCTTTTCTGAAGGTATGAAAGTTTAAAACAAAAACGAATTATAGCAGTGGTTCCAAGCCCCTTAAAACTCAATAATGTCTACCTGTATTGTCCACCTCCCATAGCAGGTTGTATATGACTATAAGCTGTGGGCAGCTAGAGATTTTCTTCTCCTCTTTTTAAAACTTTATGTATAGCTCAAGAGATAAATGTAATCCTATTTTGAAAGAACAAGGGGATTTTGTGCAGCAGTAATGTGTGAAAATGCATTCTTTCCATCAGATAAGGCTAAACATCCCCTGGATTTTGTTTAATATATCAATCATTGTGGAACTGGGCACACATGCACAGGACTAATTTACCACTCCTGCAGTTCGCCAAAAATGAATGTAGAAGCATGTTTTGCATATCGTTACTTGTGCCTGCTCCACTACTCAGTGGGACAGCATTGTGCTAGCATTGACTAACCTGGTAATGAATCTGGATTTAAGCCTTCCAATGCAAGTAACAGGAGATCTGATCAAGTCAAGTCCGAATATTCAAATTAGACAGGGCCAATGACAACATACAGCAGATATCAGCAGGTGTATAGGGGGGCTGATGTTTAACAAGAACTTGCAACTCAGAAATACCAAAGATGAGTTTAAGGTTAATAAGAAACAGTGTCTTATGTATGTAGTTCAGTTTATTTGACTGTTAAACCCTCAACCCATAACCCATTAAGAGATTCTTATTAAAACTGTTTCTGTTAAGTGTTCATTTACAAAAGGACAATGGACCAATATATCTGATATAAATACATTCCTATACATTTGTTTTGGTTTGGCTTTAATTATAAATTCCAATATATAAATTTACCTGTCTCATGACATAATGGAGCAACTCATTAAATGTTTACCTGGATGAATGAATGAATTTCTCTCATTAATTCACTGACATGCGGATGCCTACACAGCTGAAGTGAACCAAAGTATTAGTGCAAACTTCCTCGCTGAATACCTGAGGATTTGAATTAATCTCAAAATGATGGAAGATTATTTATGTTGAGGATGGAAGGCTTGAGGGACAAACCATCCCATCTCACATATCAAAGTTTCTTATCTGCCTCACAGCATTAAACTGTCTGCAAAACTTCACCTGAATTAAATCTTGCACTCTGGGAAAGCAACCTGTATTTGGGAGAGCAGCAGTGCTGGTCCAAAAATATTTGCAATACCATTTATAACATCACCATAATGCTGATTTCACCGACAGTAAAACATGGAAGATAGGAAACCAAAGAAAATAAAAGCAACCAAGTGGATGCACAAAAAGTAAAGAAAATGCTTTAGGGAAACTCTGAAGGGGTCATCAGGTCACAACCACAATTGGGATTAGTTCATCTACTGGCTAATTTATTATGATTTATGTATTATCATCAGCATCCATTAGAAAACTTAAAATGGTGGCTTGAATTATCTTACTCACTAGTACAACAGTGTATGTCTTCTGTCACAAAAATATTTTTTTAAAGCTACAGTCTGGCTGTCATGCTCATATTGGTCAAACTCAGGCAGAGATCAATGTTCAGTGATGGTTTTGGGTCATCACTGACATGTGTAAACTGTATTGGTTAGTGGCCACATGAGCTAATTTACCAAATACTAAGTTTGTAGGCTTGATTGTTGAAATGATATGTTTGTGGGGAGGATTGGTCGTGTTGCAGCAAGGGCATTTAGTCTCACTCATGCTGATTCAAACTATGAACATCATGGGGAGCAGTTAATTATTATTTTTTGACGGTCAGGTTTCTTTTGTTTATTTCTAATCTTATCAGATTTCAATGCGTCATAGATGTAGGACCTATTTTATACAGTCTATGTGTAGGACCCATAAAAATCACTGAATGTTGATTTGCAAGTGATCAGCATTATATCCTTTTTTTTAATCTGTTGTTTCTTTGGGTAATTAGGTAATACATCCAAAAGCCAAGCGATTAACCATAAATTGTACAAAATGGTTTGAACCAAGCTGGGAGAAACACATCTGATCTTAACCAGAACTCATTATTTTGCCTGTAACTAAACCTTAGCTTCAAGATTAGGATATGTCTCTATTTGTGGTTTGCTTCTTGTCTCAGGCTGTTAACTGACATACACTGCAAAAGTGCAGTTTTTAAATCACCAAATATTCTACAGAGTTTAGCCACCACTGCTTATTAGTCATCATGCATCTATTCCACCTCTTACCTGACCTGCAAACTCTCAAATTTTACATGTGCAGAAAATTTACAACTAAATTTTCCTAATTCGCTAGCAGCTCACTGGTAACTACTGATAATCTGGGAATTCCTTCAGGGCTGTGCAGTAAAAAAGGGCCCATCTGGTTTCACAATCCTCAAGGTTTGAGCAGAATACAAATCTGGTGAAATTCATAACTATCCGTGTCGTTCAATTGGTAGCATTTTGTCAGATTGCTTACTTGCTGTTTCTGAAGCAAATCTACCCCACTGAGAAAAATGGATTTAGGGAACTCTGGTGAGAATATTACTCCCTGGGAGAATAAAACTGAACAGGCAACATGTGTTGTTCAAATAAAAGAAGCATCAAGCCTGATCATGTGTTTCTGGCAGCAAGACAGATAAGCCAAAAAAAGAGACAGTCTCTCACAGCGGGGCTTAGCTATGCACCTTTACACACACACAGACAGACAGACACACACACACACACACACACACACACACACAGACACACAGATTCAGAAGACCCAAATCTTGAACTCACATATTCATGAATACAAGGATAAATTCAACCATATTTTCTTTCCCCTCCATAGCTTCTTTTTTAACTGCACAAATACAGACCCACATGCGCAAACACACACATGCACGTATACAACTGTATTAAAATTATGTCCTGGCATGGTGCTCTCCTCTCCATCTTGGTGATGGTTTCATTTTTATCTCTGTTCTGGTGATTTATAGGGCCAACAGGCTGCTATTAGTTAGCTTAAAAAATGGCTGTGCACTGAGAAATACCAGCCTTTATTGGACAAGACATGTTCCTCCACTTTCTTACTTCCTGCAGCCCAGAAAAGCCAAACATACACACAGCATGCACAGGCAGACACTCTGGACCCTAACATTTTCTCTTCTACTCCTCTTTCCTCAAGCCCAAGAGAGAGAATTGGAATAATTAAATTGCAATTTAAGCTAACTGATAAACCTTGAGCATTTATCACAATTGTTTGCTACAGTAGTTCTTCGGCAAAGAAAAGGTGGTACTTAAGATATGATTTTCACATCATGGGAAATTAAGTAACACTTTCTATTGAGTCTTACTGGTTTTGGTTGCCATAAGAGGGATGCAGATTTTGCTTGAGCCCTAACTTATCTTCATTTGACCTGTGTGTTGGGTGCCATGTTTTCTCTCTCACAGCTAATATGTATATGTGTGCCTTTTTCCTTTTTTTCCTCACTCCTTTCATTTGCATCCAACAGGCTTAGGTAAGACTCACTCTACTAATGTTCATCAACTGGTCAATAGGGAAATGACAACCATGTGACCATAAAACAATCATAGGCAAACCCAGTGACAAATATACAAATATACATTAACACAGTTGTTATGGACTGGATAGTAAAGCCAGCATATTTTAGCTGCATTGATTAGTCAGTTAATCGATTAGAAGTTTGACAAAGGAAAAGGTCAGCGACTATTTTAATAACTCAACGATCATTTCAGTTATTTTCTAAAATATCAAACATTCACCTTTTCAAATGTAAGGTTTTGATGCTTCTTTTTGTCATATATGACGGGTACCTCCATATGTTTGAATATTCAACTGTTGGTCAGAAAAAACATGACATTTGAAAGGATCAACAAGCTACGAGGAATTGTAAATTACTTTTTTTTAAATAATTCTGAGATCTTACAGACAAAGCAGTTAATTAATTAATGTGGAAAATAATTGTCAGTTTAGTCCCATGTTTTGGCTTCTCATTTCTTTTTGACGACCACATGATGGCAGCAAGAAATACATTTGAAGAAAGTGAATTTATCCTATAAAAACACTTCAGTAGTATTGCCAGCTTCTTGACAATTAAAATGGAGAAAAGGCTATTTGTTTGTTTAACTTTACTCCTCTGTGATTTTTCAAAATGTTATACTTGTTTAATATTCAATGATAGGTGTATTTATTCAATGGCTGAGCTGTACTCCCTGATATCCATAATGCGCAGAATGATATGAAGAATCAAATAGAGAGACAAATATATAGGTAATGATGAATGAGAGAAGAAGAGAGACAGAGATGACTGAAATATGGAGAGGCAGAAGGAAAAGACACTGAGCTGTGAAAATGAAAAATAAAGTAAATTACAAGAGTGGAAGAGGTGAAAAGGGAAAGAAAGGATGAGCCGTATAAAGAGATACTAAAGCGGAGAGATGAAGCAAGAGAATAAAAAAGGAAGACAGACTGAATAGAGAGGATAAAATGCAATAAGATAACACTGAAAGGAGATGCCAAAAGATCGACAGAGAAGGAAGGCGGGAAAGGCCAGGTAACAAACAGAGAGAAAGAAACAGAGAGAGTGACTTAGAGTGACAATAAAAAGCAGAAACAGGTGGAAAGATACACACACACGTCAGAAATACAATAGGTGCTAAACCATACCAGTTTAAGCTGACATAGGTATAAAGCAGATCAGAGACATACACCTCAAACTGACAGAAACAGACATAAACTTACACAAAGAGTGTCCCAAGACCACCCACCTTCAGAGAAAATTGCAGTTCAGTTTATAGCTACAAACTTTGAATTTAGAAGATTTAAAAAAATAGGTTTGTGGAAAATCCTGTAATTGTAATGTTGCTGAATGGGATACAAGGACAGAAAACACTCCACAAGAGTAATTTCAGTCTTCACATTTTTATATTTCATAAGCCAAAGGAAAAACAGAAGTAATAAGAAAAACTATCGCCATACATGGCCGGCTTTACACAGAAATACAAATACCGCCATATACTACCGCCCAAGCCTAGTCTGAACAACAGAAAATATAAAGAAAGCCCACCAGCATTATTATTTGTGATAATGATGATGATGAAGGTGGGTTCATAACTGCCCTCTTGTTCTTGCTCTGACTATCTGCTCTGTCACTGCTTAATTTACTATTGACTCTATCAAAGGATACCAACCTCTATTTTGTTAAATGTGAATGTATCACTTATTGTGTAAAGAGAAGATTTCCACCACCTAAAAGTAGAGGTATATTAGAAAATTTAAGCAAATCCTGATGGAAATGGATGATCTCTGTTGCTGCTACACTTTGTGATTTATGCTGAAAATGTGATATATTTTAAAATGAGAATCTCACAGAGTGCAGCTTAAAATAACATTTCTTCAACTAAGCAGTTTTTGTTGTTCAGCAGTCTGGTGATTTCCATTCATGATTTATTTCCTCTTGCTCCAAGGTCTCTTCCACTGCCCAAATCAGAACTCTCTCAAAGGCTTTCTAACAAAGGCAGTTTTACCCCTCAACCTGGAAGCGTTAATAAATTCTTGTTTCCATTAAGCTACACAGAACTTCATAGAAGACCTAAAAGCTCCTAAATAGTTTGACCTTCCCTCTGCCTGTCTGTGTGTCTGTGACTTAAGCCCTCTGAACAGTCCTCTATTCTCACAAAGTGCTGTATATTAGTAAGTTTGTAAGTCTGCCATGTCTTTGCCTCTCTTCCCACCTTATTACAGTATCTGTTTGTTCTGTCAGTTTATCTCTCTATATATCAGCATTAGGCCTATAAGCTATAAAAAAGGTGCAGTCCACCCAATAAAGGGGATCTATTAAATATTGCCTCAAGGAAGTAAAAAGCCAAGACCATCCCTAAATCTTCAAATGCTGTCTGCTACTGGCCACCAAGGTCACCCGAGTGTGTGGGTATGTGCATGCTTTTCTGTCACTTTTCTACAAGGTCACAACTGGCCCTTAATCAGGTAGACAAGAGATAAAGAGTGAAAGTAAAAGCAAAGAACAGAGCAAAACAGCTCCAGGCATAAAGAAAATGCATACTATCAACTTTTTCAAATACTTGGGTGGTTTTTGATCTGAGCCTAAAAAACCCTGTCTGTACCTCAAAAGCACAAAGTTTGTTCTACTATTATAGTCATTTGCAAGGACCAAACAGTACTCTAGTTTCATGACAGCAGAGTATCTGTGTAGAATATTATTTTGTTTTGGAGAGCAGTAATTGAGAATAACAACACCTTCACAATCACAGTGACAAAACACTTTAGCAACCACTAAACAAAACCATTTACAATCGATTCTTTCTGTTCAAGCAGCTATTCGAAAACAGGAAAACCAAACAATACATCCTCCATGAAATCATCTGAGGAGTAAGTGAGTTTTAGAGAAACTCACAGTAGTAATTTCAATTTTTTTTAATCTGCTGTGCACAAATATGATCTTATCAAATATTCAAATGTCTTCTTGTGTTTTTGTTACTAACTGACTAAGTAACCAACAACAAAGGCAGTGTCATGTTTGGTTCACTCTGCCTGCGCTTGTGTGTGTGTGTGTGTGTGTGTGTGTGTAAGGTTAAAATGCAGGATGCTTCACAAGCTAAGGTCTTGAAAGTTCATACACAATGTCAGCACAAAGGATGCATGAGCGATTCTGCAAGTGTGTATGTGAGGGTGAGACTCTGTGTGTGTGTGTGTGTGTGTGTGTGTGTGTGTGTGTGTGTGTGTGTGTGTGTGTGTGTGTGAGTGTGTGTGAGTGTGTGTGTGTGTGTGTGTGTGTGTGTGTTGCAATGTTAGCATGCCCTTGGTGCCCTCTCTCCAATCAATCTAAGGAGGAAGCGTTGGGTTAGCCCCGCCCCTCTGCCAGGGCTACACGAATTAATATTAATCAAGCATTGATTAAGGCCTTAACACTGACCAGCCATTATTCACAACCCCATCCTTTCTTCTTTTCATCCCTTTCTGTCTATTCCTCCATCTTATACTCTGTCCATCCACTTTTTCCTTCCTGCTCTCCTTTCCTCCATGAATACCCATACTCTTCCTCCGTTAATCACTGATCACCATCTGGACTGTCTTTTTTTTTTCTGAGACCTGGTTGGACACAGATGTACCTGCCACACTGATTGAGGCCTGTCCACCCTGCTACACCTTTTCCTTCTGGTCCAGAGAAGGACAAAGGTTTAGGGACAACTGCAATGTACAAAGAAACACTGAAGAGCAGGGATGTTGACCGAGACACATTTCATGCCTTTGAATATAATGCTACCTTTTCTTTGCTTTTTCTCACATTCAATAATGTTAACTATAAAATGAAAACTGTATTTGATGCACAAGAAAATAACAACAAAAAAGGCTGTCCCATCCCTTTGAAAAATAGTCAAAACATAGAAATAAAAAGAGCCTGATAAAGGGCAACATTCACAATCCAAGAATGGTTTTCAGTTCAATAGATTCTCTGGTAAACTACAGAGGCAAGCTTCCATGTTCTGAATGTGGAGGAATTTCTGGCTTCTTCTGGGAGAAAATAATGAACATTACAACTGGTATCTTCAGCAAAACAAGCACAATGAACTTTTACCCATATAGAACAACACATATTGTCAAAATTATCTAAAAAAAAATGTCATATGTATACATTTTTATATATTGTTTTTAACGTGATGTAAAAAAAAATTTTTACAAAAAAAAACAGCAGCTGAACTGTGTTATGCCAGTTTTTACATAATTTGAACAAAGGTTTAAAATTTTAATCCAGCATGCAAGTGGGATCGTAGCTGGAGGGAACCAGAGGCGCAGTTTTTGAGTTTGAGTTTACAAATACCGTCGTATAGTGCATACCCCGGAGAAATGTAAAGAAGGCGTGACAGTAAAAGTACCATGTAAGTGCTATGAATACAGTTTGATCAATCTGACTTCTTCTTTTAATCGGGACTTACCATTTATTGAATCCTTACTTCTCACAGTTTATAAAGAGGCATGCACCGGAAGGGTCATCTTCATTTCTTTCTCCTCTACTTTCCTCACACTACATTCATTATTCTTTTCATTCAACCGTCTATCCCTCTGTCCTTCCATTTATTCTCTACCTTGTTCTTCCTACGCACTCCTCCTAACTCTTTTTTCTCCCTATTATTTTCTCAATTTATTTACTTGATCCACCCAACCATCCCTGTCTTTTTTCATCTACCCTTATAATCCTTTGGAGAAACAGAGCCAAAAGCTCAAAAAGGGGGGAGGGTAAAAAAGGAAAAGAGTGAAAGGATGAGACGATGGCATACTGAATAAGGGGAGGGAAGAAGAGAGAGATGGAGAGCAGGACATGGGCAGCTCAATAAAAAACAATAGGCCATTGTTCTGACATGACATTACTCACCTGGGCAGAGAAAAGAGAGTAGAGGGAGTTTGGGGGGTAAAAGTGAAAGAGAAGACAGAAGATGAGAGAGAAAGATGGAAGAGAAGACAAAGGCAGCACAGAGGGAAAAAAGAACCAGAGAAGTGTGTGAAAGGGAAAGAGACAGCCAAATGCCACAGCAACATAAAGATAATCAAGACAGAAAAACGTACTTTTCTTTTTGTCCCCTGCTCTTGTGTATGCGACATATCAGAATGAACTGCATCTCCTATAAAATGTGCATACAATTAACTTGCTTTTTCTTCATTATTGAACCAAGACCAGTGTCTTTGCTACCCTATCACCAGGCAAGAGCATCAATATGGGACAATTCATACATACTAAACACAAATAATTGTCAAAGTAGATACCAGAGTAGGGCCTATTAAAAAATGTGCAGATGACTGTTATAATCAGCCTCCTGGAAGGTGAAGAAGTAGGTCATGGGCCAGCAGTTGATGACTTAATATCATGGCGCAGGAAGTCTTTTCTTCAACTTAACATGCTTAAAACCAAGGACAAGATAAATGATTTTAGGAAGTCGGCACCCAACCCAGAAATTACTTTAATGAGGTTATTGAGGGGACTAAAATTGACCTGGTGGAAACCATAAGTATCTGGGTACAACGATTGACAACAAGCTGGACCTCCAACCATATGTACATTTAATTTCCAAGAATGTCTGTGCTGTACTGTGCAGCTGTAATATTTCAGGGCAAAACACATGATCCTGGCAGCATTTTGCTTCCTACAAAATATAACTGCTAATGCAAATTAGTAGTATATGAACATATAAAATGATCTGTATAGTTTTAATTTTGCTGGCCAACACAAAAAATTTTACAGTGAGATGGCTGCAATTGAGGAACATATCATGAATGTCTTAAAAGAGTGATTGATGTATGATGTCACTACCATGCAAAAGTCTCTAGTTGCTTCCAGAATTATAATCTGGTTACTTTTAAAAGGTTGCATGTATAGAAAAAAGCAAATGAGACTTGTCAAAACTCCCCCTCCTCTGGGTCCTGATGTTTAATGTAGCAAGCAGCCGAATGTCAGGAAAATTCCACTGTATTTGTCAGTATGAATAGGAGGTTTATTATATTTGCATCCTTGTCAACAGCAAGCCCAATGCTCTTTCTGCTGCTCTCTCCCACATACTACACACACATGGACGCCTTGAGGCATGGAATATGTGCATTTTGTTGGCACATATAAATACAACAAAAATAATATACACTAAAAAGCAGTACAGTCAAACAGTATTCACTCACACAAATGCTTAATACCTTGAAAATACTTGTCAAAACTGTAAACTGTCAACTTTTCTACATTTTATGTTTTATTAAAGGATCTCCATTAGCTTGTGCCATGACAGTTAGCTAGTCTTCCTGGGGTCCACATTCCAACAAGTAATACTCAACTGTCATCAGTCTCAAAGGTGCAGCACAAAAGTACATTACAAAATGCAGCACAAAATGCATTACAAAAGTGCAGCACATAGTGCATTTGATCAGAAAACAAATAAAATAAAAAAAAATAAAAAAAATACAGCTTTAACCAGTATCATTGATTGTAATCCTGGACATCATGAATCCAGGCAAACATCGCTTCTATAAAAAGTAGCGTCCTTTCAACCACAATAAACGCAAAAAAAAAAAAAAGTTCAACCCTTTTCTGTCAGCAAGCCTTGAATGCACAAGTGGTTGTTATCATTACCTCCGCAGAGAGATTAATTTTTGTTTTTGTTTTGTTTGTTTGTTTGTTTGTTTGTTGGTTGGTTGATTTGTCAGCAGGACTATAGAAAAAGTATGGGCTTGGATTTTATGAAACTTGGTGGAAGGGTGTTGCATGGGCCAAGGAAGAACCCATTCATTTTTGGATCCAAATCAAGGGGCGTATACACAAATATTTTTTTACTTATGTTAACAATGCGATCACATTCTAGTTTTATGCTTCTTCTGGTAAAGGCAGTTGTGGTTTTTATATGTTTGCAAGTAAAAAAGTCACGCTAGCCTCTGTGGAGTAAAATAGTGAAATTATTCCAAACAAAAGATGACAGGCAATGGAGTAGGCTCTCTCTGCAAAGACAGATAACTCTTCCTTTGAAATTCAATGTCCAAACAGATTTGATTTGCTGGAAACAGATGCAATTCAAGCAGCCATTTATCAACGCAAAATAGTATAGCAAAAGAAGGGCAGTTCTGGAGCTTACCATTTCCCAGACTCTATAAAACTTGACACTATGGGGTATTCCATCAGTCAGTTTATCTTACTAAAGGTAGTCAGGAAACATAACTTAATCCTTAAAGAGTTTTAATTTAACTCATACCAACGGATTAGCACCAAATTCAAAAGTGTATTATCAAAGTATTAGCTCAATCATTTTCAACATACTTTATTCTTTTAAGCAATTTAAATTGTAAGCTTTGAGTGTCCTTGTCAATGCATCATCATGCATAAACATAGGAAAAGTACATATTTTGTAGTTACACCTCAGCATACCACTCAGATAATATTCTGGGGGTAGACACTGTCCTCCACCTTACAGGTTAGCAGAGGTCACATAAGTATTCCATAGACCTAAAAAAATGTAGTGCAGAATGCACAATGACAGGGAACCCACAGTCCACAGGAATGAGATCGCATTTACTGTAACCCAGGCACCTTGTTAGGATAGGTCTGATGAACAATTACAAAGGGAGCTTTTCCCAGGCAAATCAGAGGTGTCAATATTCATTCATGTCCCATTTCCATCTGATTTAAATGGTGTGTGTCCCGAAACATCTTTCTGATGAGAAAATGAAAAGGTTTAGGTAAGGCGGAAACACACTGAGCAGCCTTCAGATTAAATATGATTGGCTCTCAACCAGGAGCATTGAATGTAAATCACTCAATGTGAAAAATGTTATGCCCAAAACATAATTACTTCATACAAACATAGCATCACTGTTGGTGGAAAGTATCATCAAAAAACTTGTTGAAATTACTGAAACTAACATGTCTGTAACAAATATTACACAACCAGCAAAACCAAGGGAAAAATAAGGAGAAAATCGCTTATTGGAGCCACAGTGCCATGTGACTGATGTGCCAAAGGCCTATTGGTTGAATTTATGGCCACTTCTGCAACATATGCTTGCAATTTGGCAACATTAAATCTTCTATGCTCTTGCTTGAAAGGAAAAAAATTGGCATTCCTGTGTCATTCGAAATTGGTCTTATGTTTATAGGTTTGGCAATACTAAATATGTATGAATGCTGATGTATGGAAAAATAGTGTCAGATCATTCATGTACCAGTCCTTAAAAAAAGGACAGCCACCTACAGCCACATGGCCCTGTCATGGATCAGTCTAACACCACTTGTGTAAAGACTGCTAAAAAAAAAAAAGCTGCCAAATGTGACCCAGACCATCTCTTAATGTGATCTGAGTGATCAGATCTCAAAAGGCATCTTCTGTACAATAACAACTGTGCCTAAAGCTGTCCACTTGTGATCAGATCACCCAGCACTCAGCATCCAGCATGCATGTTAATACAAAGTGTAAGAGGGGCCTTATTGTACTTAATTCCTCACTTCACAGGAAAAATATTAGACATTACACTAGCATTAACCTGTTTACAACCTTCGACATTGTTTGCCCTGTCCCACAAAATTGTCACAATGTCAGTGTTCCTTGATCCCAGCAATTACTTTGATGAGTAGCATACTACCATAAAAGTTCAACATGATGGTCTGAACTATGGAAATTAGACCCAAGTTGTATTTGCCTGACATTTTGCTTTTAGCAGCAGCAGGCAGTGGTGGCCTTAGTTTTCCTTATGGTCAACAGTGCCTAGCACATTCTGCTTTAACTTTTGAGAAGCACTTCAGGGACTGCATCCACTGGAACTTGCAATTCAAGTATCGTATTGTGTTTAGACCTTTACAGGTTGTTTGGGCAGAAGCGCTGTAAGACTATGTGGGATGTGACTTAAAGAGGATCTGGACTATACCAGCTGGGTACACAAGTGCAAGATTGTATATTTGAGGAGAGGGAACAATGCCCCTCCTCACCCACGTAATAGTGTCAGTACTCTTAGCCTGTGAAATAAAATCATTTGTCTTTCTTTGATAGGTAACCCAAAACAGAGACACACTTTTCACTTTAGGTGGGAAATGATTTCGTCTAGAAATTATTTCATTGTTCATTCATCTGTGCCACAAAAACTTTTAGATGTCCCCGCTCTGATCTGGCGATTCAGAAGGCATTCTGAGAGGGAAACTGACAAGGAAAGAAAGAGATGTGCTTCTTTGCACAATCGGAAACACCGGCAAGCCACAATCATTCAGGTGGAAAAAAGAGAGAGAGGGAAAAGGCAACAAAAGAGACACTCCTTCCCCCCCAAATCAGCCCACTTTCACCTTTTGTCATTCATTTTTTCTTCATTTTCTAACACTTTTCATCTCTTGCGCATGTTTCCCCTGTGCTGCAGCAAAACAACATCAAGTGATTTATAAGCATGGCTGCCTCCTAAAATGGAACCTAACATCCCATCAGCCTCTCCAAAGGAGGAGCCTCAAACTTTGCCACTAGCACACACTCACATATGTACCCACCAACCCACACACAGACTGACAAAACATTCAACTGAATACAACCACCATTCACCTTTTTATACAGTGGATATGTGCATATTATTTATATATCTTCATATATTCACAGACATACATCACACATGCACACAACCACCTATGTTCACATTTTTATTCTTTACAAACTCCATCCACCTGTTATTCTGGATTCCTAAATTTTCACTTTAATCTCCACATAAACACAATCTGGAGACTTTTTTTAACTTCACTTTAAACACACAAAGACTTTTTATGTCGTAATGATTTTTATTCCGAGAATTGATGTGCCCTTTCTACAACTTAATTAGTTAAAGCAAAGAGCAGGTCAGTCGCAGCAGCTATATAATAGAGCTGTAAACCACCTTCACCACTTATTCAATAGAAGAACTACAGTCTGAAAATCAAATTTCAAAGAGAGAGAAAGTGATGGAGGATAAACAAACAGAGGTTGATACTAAATCCAGATTGAGAAAGATGAGAATATAGGAGATGAAATGAAAGAAAGAATAAGTGCAGAAACTAAAGAGAAGAAGGAAGCAGAGAGCGGTGCCTCGAATAAATTCGGAGGTAAATCAGTTCCAGTGGTTGCTTCCTGAAAAGTAGTTTGGCTGCCTGGAGACGGATGGTATCCCAGGACCAAACCCAGCACCACTGCAATTACTGGGCCATAATTTTACTGTCATTGGTGTTTCTAGCTCTTGCAGTTTTGGAAGAGGAGAGTACAAGCAGATGGGCATACACTAGGGTTGTCACGATACTAAAATTCTCAACTAAATACCGATACTCAGGAAAATACTCGATACTCGATACCATTTTCGATACCACAAGGATAAAAACACCCCAAAATTTTACAGAAATATTTTTATTAACAAGAAAAATGCAACATGTAAAAATGAACAGAACCACAGGTTAAATATTTATAATAAAAAAACAGTTGTGCAAAAAGAAACTGCAACTATGATAACAAGCTTCAGATACTCGATACTTTTGAAAATGAGTATTGTATCCGGATACAACGTTTTAGTATTGATACTTTTTTGAGTATCAATACTTTTGACAACCCTAGCATACACAGGAACGATCAAGATAGAAACAAAAATCTTAGATTAAGAAATTAATAGTGGGGCTTTAAATACTCTTTAACTGTACTGTTTGTTAAACATATAGAAAAATAAAGCTATCCTTGTTTATCAATAGGTTGGAGCATGGTAAGACAATTTAATTAAACCAACAAGAAGATAAACACAACAACATAAACTTGTTTTTAAAACTTATTTTTCATTCTTTCAAAGCAATTGAGAGGCCGAGAAAGATATACTAAAGCCAAATTCTGATCGTTAACCAAGCTTTTAAAGTAGTGAAAAGGAGGCAAAATAACCCAATTTCATGACATAAAAAAACACATGCTGTTATCCCAAAAGCTGTTTATTTTTTTAAGGCTTCAAAGTGATTATTTCTACAAAAAGTAAATTGGCCTAGAAGAGAGACAAACACAGAATGCAGATTGTATGCATTTTAATTAAATATCATAAAAAAATAAACGACTTGCTCCCACAAATGTACACCCAGAAAGAGCAAAAAAAAGAATGGCAAACATAAAATCAAAGACAAACCATTTTGCTGATCCATCCATTTCACTCTGTCATTGGTTGACAAGATTGATTGACAGAACCCAAGGCTTCATGGACAGCTAGTGGATCAACGGAAAAAGCTTCTTGAACGGAATACGATCGCACCAGAACGTACAGTTAGCTGTTAGTAAAAAAATAAAAAATAAAGTCTCTCAAATGACACATTTCAGAATTATTTAATGTTAGTATATCATATATATTTTTTTTTTTTAAATTGCCAACCGCTGACATCAGACAACTCTATGAGGCATTCAACGATTACGAGTCCCGGGCAAGCCATGTTTGCACCACATGCTAGCTAAGAGAATGAAAAAGCACTTGCCTTGTTCATATGAGGGAACAAATATTTAATTTGTAATTTCTTGGACAATACTGGAGTTCGACTACACGGAGGCATTAGCCATATCAGGCGGTGGCTACACAGTCAAAGTCTGTTTTTTTGTCTCTTTGGGGAATTTGTTGATTAAAAAGTTAAAGCAACAGAGTTTTAGTTTTTAATCTACTGAGACATTAATAAGCGTATGGCACACAGAGAAAAGAAAAGAAGAGACCGAGAGAGAGAGACCCAGAAAGAGAAGACACACTGAGCCAAAACTTGAGGGAGCCAGGATAGGCCCGGCGCACAAAGCATCGCTTGTCTCTGTCAAGGCAACACACTGGACGACTGCGGGTCTCCCGGGGGATTCAGCCTGGCTGTGAATGTAAATAAGGCTTACAGTATCTAGGCACAGAGCACAAACCTGAAGGGAGGATCAGGGGGGAAAAACGAGTGGAGAGAAACGTCAAGCATAGCGAAGAAAAGTAATTTTCACCCAGAATGGTCATGTAGGGATGGCACACACACAAACACACATGCACACACAGATGACTAATGTTGGGATGTAATTTGTATCAGCTATTTGTAGGACCACCAGAGATATACAGGTACAAACATACATACACACACACACAAAAAGACAAAAACATGCTGAAGTTAAAACACACAAACATTATGCAGCAGCAGCACAAATCCACAAAAATATACACCTGCCACACACACACACACACACACACACACACACACACACACACACACACACACACACACACAAAAGTAAGATGTCACCAAGTCCCTAGGGGAAATTTTCATGCTCAAAACTTCATACAGGGGAACATGCACAGATACATGCATGCACCTACCCACAAGGGAATCAAACGAAGGCACACAGATATGCAGGTGCAAGGACGCATGCACATGCTAAACAGCAAGGCCCGTGACTTCAGTGAAAAAGAGAAACACGACCACAGAAAGGTGTGTATCAAAGTAGCGATACATCCCCGAGGCAGAGTGGGAGGAGGAAGAAAGTGGTGAGGCAAGAGGGGTTTAAGACAAGGAGGGTGGAAGAGATGTATCCGAAAATTACCTGGTTTATTTGTTCAGGGTTTTTTTAACCAGGAAAATCTATTAAAGTCTGGAGACAGATTGACAGGCTGGCTGAAGAGAAGATTTTTGAAAGGAAGAGGGAAGAACTTTATTTTGTTTGGGGTGTAGAATGTTCTAAATAAATAACTTTTTCCAAACATAGATACAGTGAAATTGAGAATTTTGGACTTATTATTACAATATAGGTACCAGTACTGGCATCGGTTTAAATATAAACAGTACCCAGTCCTACTGTCGCAACTGTCCTCTTTCATAGAAATCTGAATAATTGTAATTCGTTTTCCTCTTGAACCTTGGATGGATTTTAGAAACCCTGTCACTAAATTAAAAGAACACCACACTCAATTACCTGACAGCTGGATATTAAAAGTCTTACAAGCTGTTTTTTTTTTTGCCAAAAAGAAGACTTTGTTGAAATTATCATCTTAAAAATGTGTGGTATGTATTCCAACCACACGGCATCATGCTGGTGCAACTCACTGCCCAGTCATTAAAGCCTAGTTCCTCAACAAATTGGCAGCATAGAGAGCACTGCCAAACTCCGATATTTGTTCTGGCACATGGTACAGCAGGGTTTGTTCTTTTTTAGCTTGAATTTACCAAAGCTTTTCCTGGTACGCTTAAGGTTTAAACTCCCTCACATGAAATTCTCATGTTTGTTCCCTTTGTTGGTGTCCTTCGTCTATAGTACTACTAGCTTTGAGGCTTCTTGGTGGGAAAACAACCACCTTAACTTGTTGATATGCCCTGAAGAACAAGCCAATTCAGAACATACATAGAAATATAGATATAGAATATAGAGTTACAGAAAATAACTTTAAATATTGACATTGGGCGTTGAAATTCCTGGTTAAATTCTGATCAGCATGATCTCAAGTATGTTTCGATTGAAGTGTAACAGCATTGAGTTCCTGAATCTAAATATGGTTTCTGGTGATATGGTCAAAATATATGCTGAAGAGACTTTAAGTCTGATACCAGCATCAGTCAAGTTTTTCCATTTCTCTCCTTTCATGTATTTCCTTACCTTTATTTCTCCTTTTTTTCTGTCTTTCTATTTGACAGCTGTGTCTTTCTTCTCTTGTTGAGACTTAAATTGGAAAAAGTTGAATGGATGAGGAGCCATTCAGGGCTCTGACTCTGACTGAATGTCATATATCACACACAAAGAGTCATATGTGCTTGAGCACACATATTGTACACACTTTTTAGTATAGACTTGTGTAAACAAACACAAAGACACAAACGCACAGTCATAAATCAAAGCAGACTTCACTGGACCCTTAATAGGGGAGTTGGGACAGATGGTGTAGTAAGGTAGGCTGAATAGGCATGTACCTGAAGCAAGTGTGTGTGTGTGTGTGTGTGTGTGTGTGTGTGTGTGTGTGTGTGTGCAGACCAAAAACATTGTAAATAAATAAACATTTTAGCAGTAAGCAGGAGTTATATTTAAGAGTGTAGATGTGAAGGCAGTTGTTTCAATGCAGTCCATTAATATCCCCTCTTTGACCTTTTCTTACAGTAAAATTTAAATTCTGTTTTTTTCAAAATGACCAGAAATAGAAGTCCACAGGGCAGTGCAACAGTCCACTGTTGGTCATATATGAATGTATGCATGTTTGTGTTTGTGACTGTGAGCATCAGTTTATGCAGGACTAAGCTTGGTGCTCACTACTGCCAGTCTGCTGGTTTGAGTCAATGATAAACAGTAAGAGACCTCGGTTGTATTGTGTTGTGTAAATGTGTGTGTGTGTGTGTGTGTGTGTGTGTGTAGAATAGAAATAATAAGGCTGAGTGCATCTCACCTAATGCTGACCCCTCTCCTTATGTTTGTGGCTACATGTATTTGTGTATCCACAGGGTGAGCCAGTGGATTTAATTGCAGAGAGACAGTTACTGATCCATGTGTGTTTACTTGGATTTTGACAGTTTGTGTCTAGGTATATACAGTAGTACATTTTATTTTATAGTTGCAAGACTGATGTCATGAATGCCTTAACTGTGTGTCCTTTATATACCTGTGTATGCCAGAAGTAAAGAGGCCATTATTTGCTACACCATTGACATAGAATGCCATTTATTTTTCAGAGTGTGAATTATATGTATGTGTAGGACGTGTGTGTGTGTGTGTGTGTGTGTGTGTGTGTGTGTGTGTGTGTGTGTGTTCAGTAGTGTATCATCTATTAGCCTGCAAGCTTACTTGGAGCTGTGGATCACTAAACACCTCAGGAAGGTCACACAGCGATTAATGGGCCATGAATTACACTGGTCAGAGCGTTGTGTGTGTATGATTCAGTGTAAGCCATTGTTGCACACCAAGCCACTGACTCACATCTTACATATATTTACAGCGCATTGCTGCAGATCTGTGTGTCTAACTTTTGTACATCAATTATTAAATCAGGCAACTGTTTAACAAAGTTTTCAAACAAATGTTTCTGTCATTAAGGAGAATTGCAATGCTTGACTATACACTAAAGTTACCAAATAACACTCACTAATTAGCCTAACATTAACTAAACCTAATTTTAACCCTCAGTATTAACCCTAAAATGAAATATTTACCTTGTCAGAAACCAGGGAGGTTAAATCCCACGTAATGGATAAACAGAGTTTTGCCCACAATACATGATAAGGATAAAACACACACACACACGCACGCACGCACGCACAAAACTTCAAAGGAGTGAATGAGAAGATAAAATTATAAGAGACATACACTGACAAGGTTGTAAAGCTAAAAAGAATTAGACTAGGTGATAGGTATTGAAAGTGGATATGCAGTTAGGTTAAATGTTAGTGATAAGGGCAATGTTTACACTAAGGGAAATTTATATAGACGCTTAAGGTCCTTGCAACAGTAGGAATACAATTGTTTGTGTGTGTGAAAACTAGTAAACAAAGCTACTGCATTGCAATAAACTCCCTGACTGGTCATTCATCAATTTAAACAGGATAGATAGGCAGACCGGGATAAGTCAGCTTCCTAATGGACTCACAAATACCTTGCACTGTCTTGTGTCATTTACAGTCAGTGCTTTCATTTTTGCAGAGCAGCAAGGCTTGCAAAAGGAAAGTTTCACTTCAGATCCTGTAATGGCTCCTAAACAAAACTAGGCAGAGGAAAAATGTATGAGCAACACTTTCCTCTAACACCAAAACCTCTGCAAGTGTGCTCTTGTGCAATGTGTTTCACCTAAAATGCTGCTTTAGTCATTGCATATTGTTTGTGCTTGCGGCATAGGTCACAGAAGACAATTAATTAATTTGTCTTCCAAAAATACAGTTCTTTCATCTCTTGTAAAGTGTTCAGAAAATTGGATAATGTAAAAATTCAAGCTGAGAACAGGCTGTTTCAACTTTAACAAACTGCATTTGTAATTGCATATTGAAAGAAGATAAAGAAAAATATATTTCGACTCAAAACATCAGTTGAGGTTTTTGGTTACTCTGTAAAAACACCTGCACCTCTGTGACTAGTTAGAAGAAAAAGATTATTCCAGAAAAGTTCTGCGGGAAATACAGGTAGAAAACGGGCCTGGTGACAATTTTCGAAACAATCTTTCAATTTCTATTATCAAAAACAAAAATTTGTCCAAATGGCTTTAGTGTGGTACATTCCAGAAAAGTACAGCAGTTTTAATCACACTTGACACAATGTAGCCTATCTTTTTAAAGAAGAATTAAAAAATGTAAATTACACTGCGACCTTAAAATCAGAAGTGTAATCGAAGCATTAATTTAGAATTATTTGCAAATATAATTTATGCAAGTTCTCACTCTCTACCTTTCTCACCAAACTAATGAGGCCATTAGGGATACACCATGGTAATGCAAAAAATTACTTCTGGTGAGAAACACAGACACACACCCCAATATACACTTAACCATGCTTAAACATGTCCATTCTATCTCCAAACCTCTCATGTGACTCTGTATCTGCCTTAATGACTGGGTTAAGGCATCCATTAGCCCCTGGGAGTTTAATGCCAAAACTCCACTCCTTGTAACAACGAATGCTTGTTACATTTGACAAACATTTACACCGGATAAACTTTCTTGCAGTTCAAAATAAAATTGAATACTTCATGCAAAAACATATCTGTGCACAATACTTACAAGAAAAACAATATAATAAACGCTATATTATTTTATCCATTTTTGAATTTTCATCAATGTATGACTAGAAATACACACAATAAGGAGTAGGGCTAGGCTGTGATAAATATAGTTCTTTTTTTTTCTTTTATATATAAATGCCTCCTTTACTAGGGTTTGTCATATTTAGTTATTTTGTAATGTTTGTTATTCTTTTCTCATATAAATATATTGATTTCAGAAAAAGATTGGTTTAATTTATTTCATAGGCAATTTTAATTTAAGATTTTCTTTTTAATTTAAATGTGCACTTCATGAAACTTTGATTTTTTTTAAAAGGTACTCCTGTTATACAGTATTTATGTTCACTTAAATAAACGGTTTCAATAAAACTACTTGTGACATGTCATATTTTGCTTCGACTTTGACTCAACATTTGCTCTCACTTTGCGATAAAAATATCGGTATATATTGTATATCGATATTCAGCCTAAATATATCGGGATATGACTTTTGGTCCATATTGCCCAGCCCTACTGAGGAGTCTTTTCTGCTTTTAATGAATTTACCTTTGATCATGCAAGGCCCACTGGCACACTGTGTCCCTTGGTGAACAATGGCAGAGTAGGCCATTTTGACCTCACACTCTCATTCACACATTGCTGTTGAACCTACACACACACACGCAGCCATAAATTACACACATTCAAACATAGATACTCTCTCTTTTGCTCTCTCACCCACAAAGATATGTAAGCTTAAACTCACACACTGACTCTACAGTATTTCCTTCTGTGGCACTTTTTATTCACCTTTCCGTCTCACTATCTTTCTCTCACTCGCACACATACACACACAGGCTCTTGGCATGCATAGCAGCAGTCATTTTTCTTGTTAATGTAGCGTGTCGAATTTGCAGGGCGGCGGCGTGCAAATGAAAGGTTGCACGTCTCACTCGCTTGGCAATATGTATTTGATAAGAGCTGTAAATCAACTAGTGTAGCAGAGCAGAGCCTGCAGGGACGGACAAAACACATGTTAATGGAAAGCAGCTCTAAATTGGAGAGGAATACTGTATGTGCATGAGCAAGTGAGAGAGAGAGCGAGAGAGAGAGAGAGAGAGAGAGAGAGAGAGAGGCTGTGTGTGAGGGAGCAAAACTGACGGTCAAAGAAATGGAGGGTCGGAGTGAGTGAAAGACGGTGCTTGAAAAAAGAAGGTAGTTGGTAGGGAGTTTGTCTTCACCTGTGTGAAAAGTCAGAGGAGACGTGTGTGCAAAGGAGGAGAACAGATGTAAGGGAAAAAGACTACAGTATGACGGGTGCAAGTGGTAGAAAGTGACAAGACAGAGAGAATGGGAAAGATGGAGTTAGCTGCTGGAGCTAACCCAATCAGGGTGAGCTAGAGAAGGATGAAACTAAAAACAGTGTCAGCTTAGGCACTATTTTCACTTATGTTACACTCATTTTTTAAGGGTTAGCCACCTATGTATCTCTATAAGACAGATAAAACAAATCTATAGATCTGATAGCATTAATCTTGGATGCGACTAGTGCTGGAAATGCAAAGCTCCAACACGCTCAAGTTTAGGAGGTGGCGGTAACTACACCAAAATATCTTGCCACCTCCAAAAAAATGCAGAAAGGAGAAGAAAAAGCAGCAGCAAGAGCAGCTTGACTTTTCTGGAAAAATGATTAAACTTTTTGATGAAAGATGAGCCTCACTCTCTTCTTCTATTTCTTTTTCTGTTTATAGTCGTTATCGTAGCCGCAAGTGTATTACTGCAGTCAATTTCATTCCACCATATCGTACCAGTATTTCAGTATGTCAGTCCAAAATTCACTGGTATTGGTATTGGCCACTTTATTTCTGGCATGATGACATTCCTATCTGGGACAGCTCACAGCGTGATCAGGACCTGTCTTGGAAATATTGACATGTGTCATTGAAACAACATGACAGCAGATTTTTGTCTCAGATCTAAGAAATTCGTCTTGGACAGGAATTTTATCGTCTACCCTGGCCCTCTTCCAGTGACAAAAACAATACTCTTCTTTTGACAAACATTACAGTATGATCCTATTGGAAAATACTTATTTTCTACTTTATTGTAATTAAACAAACACATGCATGTGTTTATTACTGTTTTTTTGCTGCACACACACCCTGACACACATTTGCATGCACACCGAATAGCTTTTTGTGTTATATTATGTAGTTAGAGGAAGCTAATGATGAATTGTGTGTGAGAAAGCTGAGTGTTTGTGTCATTTTATGGGACTCTGTGAGGCGTATATTATACTCCTGGTGGCTTTAGTCCTTGTGTGTGTGTTTTTATATTTGTGAGCACTGCAAGCATAAAAGAAAAAACTGAAAGGTGTGTTTACCTTGATGGAAAAAACACCATAGGTCTATTTTGACAAGATGAAGGTAATACTATCATTACCATGCTCCATCTGAAAAAACTCTATAGGATTAAACAACAACGAAATGATATGCCTGCTAAAACTCATGTACAAATGCTTGAATGGTAACATGCATGTTCATGGTTAAAATACATAGTACAATTTTGTATTCATGCAAGTTTGCATTATATGCCTTCATTTAACCAAATTAACTACAATAACTTCAACATTTATTTAATCAGAAATGAATTTTGAATTTCATCTAACTTGTGATCCTAAACTAGCTGGACAACAAATTGTCCCCAGTGGAGGTTTTCCTTCAATTTCCTTTTGTTGTTACAACAACAATTTGGTCCTCATAAGGACAGAAAGGCATGAGCACTTACAAATACACAAACACAACACACACACTCATTTTAACATCATCGGAGTGGTATGTGATAGAGGAAAATGAGGGGATATTTTCAGAGATGGCCTGAGAGGCTCTATGTGACCCTTATTACTCATAAAGAGTAATAAGGGTCTAGATTTGGACTACTGCCCTTATTTTCCCTCATGAGTCTGGCTTCTCTCAATAGCTGCATTCTCACTGGGGCGTAAAATACATTTCAGTGCAGCATCCCCATGGCTCCGTGTGTTTAAGGGTCACACAAGCTGGCTCGCGATCCAAAAACTGAGGCTCAGGGAAAAAAAGATTGGAAGTAGGTAGACAAATAAAACTCCTATTAAAAGTTATCAGAAGCCACAGGAGACCTATTAAAATTGTTTTTAACCAACAGTATAAACTGAAAGGTGTTTAAAATACAATTCTACAGTATGAAAAGCAAGCAAATCGTATTTGACAGTGTGCCATTAGCAAAAATGGTGGCATTTTAATAAATAATTAAAACAGTGCTTAAAGTCATTCACTACAACTTGATTGACTTATTAAATTATTTGTTTTGGCACCAATTACACCCTTTAGATAATGCGACTACTCAAACACAGCCATTTTCAGGAAATTGTTGTATTCATTGTCTTCACCTGCTGATCACCCAAGAAAAGTCACACTGTTGATTTACCATTGATATAAAGACATTCATTCACAATACAGTCATACATTTAGTTAGTCTGAGATGCTTCCTTTTTTGCTGTTTTCATTTTTAAATACATATATGACTTTCCCCTTTTAACCACAAGGGCAAGACTGGTCAAGCTGTCAGTACCAGTTCAATCAGCAGTTCCCAACCTGTTTGTCTTCTGCTTATGGCCTGAGTGTGAACATGACTTTGGTTTGATGGATATTTCTAAGAGCCGTAAAATGTGGGGGAAAAAATCAGCATTACACAAATTGAAAAGCCAAAGAATTAGAACACTCGATCCCAGGGCTAGATTCATTAAATTAATTAAAGTGTCAATTTTAGTACTGTGGTTCAACAGTCAGATCGGTCATTTAAAAAAAAGGTACAACAAAAACAAAGTTAACAAATTTAGCTTTTACCCAGGGGGCAAAGTAAAAAAACCGACACGGAATGTTGTAAAAGGTTTCACACCAGAAATGATATCTAGGACCTTCAAGGATCACAACCTGGGTGGACAACCCGGTCAACTAGCTACTGGAAAGCTACAGGGGGCCAAAATCCCCCTTTTGGGGACATTTTCCTGGCGAAATTTTGTAAATGCAAATATTTAGGTACTACAAAGGCATAAATAGTCCTACAACTTTAAAATTTAGCAGAGAGTATCCTGACACATGGGGGAAAGCAGGAAAAAAAGATGCTGGGGTTTACTGCAACTCTAGTTTAAGATATCACCCTCAACATGCCAAAAAAGACAAAAAGAAGTACTGTTCGCCTGACAAATGCTCATGAAAATTCATATTTTTCAACACTTTATGTTGAGTATCTATACCTAACATATATATAGAAAACTTCCCTAATTCATAAGCTTCCATTTGAGTCCAAGATGGCCTTTCTACTAGCTACTGGAAAGCCATAGGGTGGGTCCAAACAATGCAACCCCTATTGTGAAAAAAGAGTCAATTATGCGGATCAGACTCCATTCTATTTCTGAGTGGTTATTTGGAGAGATCATTCTATAAAAAACTGAGCCAACCTATCGAAAGAGCACAAAATACACTTTCAGATGATGCCTTGGTTAAGCAGCTTGGTTCCCACTAAAGCTCCATGAGGGAACTGTGCATTTTGTGGTCTCCCCAAAATGAACAAGCAGTGCACTTGTGGTCTTCTGGATTGCTTGCTGTTCAAAATAGGTAAATATGCTTAAAAAATTATTTCTTTATAAAATACTGAAGGATTTAAATTAATATTATATACAGAAGGACAGTATGTATGTTTGCCACCTATGCTAATTTTAGATTTTTTGATGTTTCAGAAACTGAGAACTGTTTCAGCTTGCTAGCAAGCTATTAAGCTAGCAGCTAACATTCAGCTAACATTCTGAAAGAAACTGTAAGTCCCTTGTACTGTATTTTTCATTTTATCTATATATATATATATATATATATATATATATATATATATATATATATATATATATATATGTTTATCACTGATTGAGAGTATTCCATGTGATGTACCAACCATTTGTTGCAGTGCTGTATGGGATTGATGCCACACCATGATGTACACGATGAAACATCTATACTGTATTTAGCACAAGTAAAGAATAGAGTGAGTATATTGAGACAGGCTGCACTACATATGCTTCAATATATTTTTATAGAACATTATATTCAGTGGTGGCTAGTGGTGAAATTGATTGGGTGGGTTAACAAATAAATTATAAAGTAAAAGTAACTCTCTCTCTCTCTCCCTCTCTCTCTCTCACACACACACACACGCGCGCGCGCCGTGATCCACCTCATTCATGTTAGCGCCTGCCATTTTTCTTCTTCTTCTTCTTCTTTTTCTCTCCCATCTTGTCATTGGTCTGAAAACAGCAGTATTGGGCTAAATGAAATCAGCCCAAATGACAAGTAAATCACGGGGGAGTGAAACGACACCTGTCAATAAGTTACCGGCCACCAGCCTGCTTCTAATTGGTCAGAACCGATCGGCCTGTGGGCTGAATGAAAGTAGCCCAAATGGACAGCAAATGGAGAGGGCGGGACATGGACGGGCCTGTCAATCATTTACACCCGGAAAATAAATTAGAGCACCCATTTAGAGATATCCATGTTTTCCTTTTAACTATTTGGTGCTTTTGCCACTTTGGACAAAAGCGTCTGCTAAATGACATGTAATGTAATGTAATGTAATGTAGTTTTAGTCAAATCTAAAGCGACTTACAATAAGTGCATTCAACCTGATGGTACTAGACATAGACCACAGGAATCAAGTAAGTACATAACTTTAAGAGCTAACTGTCATTGCTACAGGATACCAAAGAGGTTGGCTCCTTTCCTCGCAGCCACTGCTTATTGCAAATTATACACCTCTTCTTGGATTTAAATTTTTCAGTGTTTCGCCTGGTGAACCTGACATCATGGTGTGAGGAGCTGAATCCTGGATCAGCTAAATCTGATGCTTGTGCACTCACATCAGCTGAACGTCTCTTCTCAGCGTATTGGTAGCTCCTCTCATTTATGTACCAATTCCGACATTTTGGGTGCCACTTTGGTGTCTTCCAACCATTTTTCTGACACAGAATCATGGTGCAGTCTTTGGAAGACTTCATCTTGACGCGCATTAATGGCTTTTTTAAACTTGGATTTCGTTATGGGAGTAATAAAGTGTAGGTATGTATCAGACTGTCCTTGACATATGATACACTTTGTGTAGTCAGTGCTTTTGTCTTCACAACCCTTGCCACCAGACCATGTTTCAGCCGCATGGCAATATCTCCCACGTTTCTTTGGCTGGCTTGTCATCTTGCTACAAGAAGGAACATACAAAGAAATTACTCAAATTATATAATTGTAAATTTAAAGTAGTGGATTAAATTGTGAAAAATTACAATATAATCAGTGATGGCTGGTATAAATGGGCTAGCAGGACTAAGCCCTCCCTATATTATGCAATAAAGATGAGAAAGTTATAGTTGTCTAAATAACATACAAAAGATTGTTGTTTAAAGTTTAGTTTTAGTTTGTCTGAAACACAGGCAGCAGCACGTATCTCTGCATGTCTGGCCGACATCTCCCAGTGGATGTCCTCGCACCACCTCAAACTCAACCTGGGCAAGACTGAGCTACTCTACCTCCCAGGGAAGGGCTCTGACCTCTGACCTCCACATCACTGTCCAGAACACAGTGGTTGTCTCCACAGAAACCGCCAAGAACCTTGGCGTGACTCTTGACAACCAATTGTCCCTCTCAACAAACATCACCGCTACCACCAGATCTTGCAGATTCTTGCTGCATAACATCAGGAGAATCCGTCCGTTTCTCACTCAGAAGGCAGCTCAGGTCCTGGTCCAGGTCCTGGTCATCTCACGCCTGGACTACTGCAACTCCCTCATGGCAGGTCTGACTGCCAAAAGCCATCCGACCTCTACAACTCATCCAGAATGCAGCTGCTCGATTGATCTTCAATCTTCCCAAATTTTCACACCAACACCCCTCCTCCGCTCCCTCCACTGGCTACCAGTGGCTGATACGCTTCAAGACTCTAGCTCTGGCGTACTCTGCTGCTAATGGTTCAGGTCCTACTTACATCCAGGACCTTGTCAAACTCTACACCCCTGCCCGTCCTCTCCGCTCTGCATCAGCCTAACAGCTGGCGACTCCCACCCTCCGTGGGTCAACTCGCCTCAAAACCTCCTCCAGACTTTTCTCTGTCTTGGCTCCCAAATGGTGGAACGAGCTCCCCACCGACATCAGGACCTCAGACAGCTTGGACATCTTCCGCCGCAGGCTGAAGACCTATCTCTTCCAACAATACCTCGGTTAAGCCTTGGTCACCTAACACATATATATATTTAAAAAAAAAAAAAAAAAAAAAAAAAATTGCTCTTCTTCTTCTTGTTTTCTATTCTTTTCTTCTTTAACATATAGCACTCCTGCAGCAATGACAGTTAGCTCTTAAAGTTCTGTACTTACTTGATTCCTGTGGTCTATGTCTAGTACCATCAGGTTGAATGCACTTATTGTAAGTCGCTTTGGACAAAAGCGTCTGCTAAATGACATGTAATGTAATGTAATGTAATGTAGTTTTAGTCAAATCTAAAGTGGCAAAAGCACCAAATAGTTAAAAGGAAAACATGGATATCTCTAAATGGGTGCTCTAATTTATTTTCCGGGTGTAAATGATTGACAGGCCCGTCCATGTCCCGCCCTCTCCATTTGCTGTCCATTTGGGCTACTTTCATTCAGCCCACAGGCCGATCGGTTCTGACCAATTAGAAGCAGGCTGGTGGCCGGTAACTTATTGACAGGTGTCGTTTCACTCCCCCGTGATTTACTTGTCATTTGGGCTGATTTCATTTAGCCCAATACTGCTGTTTTCAGACCAATGACAAGATGGGAGAGAAAAAGAAGAAGAAGAAGAAGAAAAATGGCAGGCGCTAACATGAATGAGGTGGATCACGGCGCGCGCGTGCGTGTGTGTGTGTGTGAGAGAGAGAGGGAGAGAGAGAGAGAGAGAGTTACTTTTACTTTATAATTTATTTGTTAACCCACCCAATCAATTTCACCACTAGCCACCACTGAATATAATGTTCTATAAAAATATATTGAAGCATATGTAGTGCAGCCTGTCTCAATATACTCACTCTATTCTTTACTTGTGCTAAATACAGTATAGATGTTTCATCGTGTACATTAGGGTGCATCAAAAAACACAATTCTTGAATTTTGATATGGCTGGGTGCTAAAAGTGTTCCAATATATGTAGAAACAACACATGCAAAATATTTTCCCAGTACATGATGATTTAGGGGTGCCACCGCACATCTGTTATTGTTGGATAAAGTGGTTAACAGTGCTCAATGGTCGCCATGGAGATCTGAGTTAAACAATACTAGAGCTCAAGAAAACTGAGGTAATCTTTCTGTTTCAGGTGATCTTTCTGTGTTGGGTATGTATTATTACATATTACCATCATATCTGTAGTTGTGTCTTTGTATACTTATTTATCATAAGTCATTTCAGTCATATTTTTAGGTATTTGGTGCATTACATCTAGCTAACATTAGCTAGCAACAGTTTGCTAACCACAGTTAGCTGTCTATGTTAGCTAAGCTATTAAGCTTAACATTAACAGTATTCTAGAGTGGACAATGTCATATTCAGGGTATAGATGCCTCATGTTTATTGAGAGTAGCATTGTAGTTGTTACAGTAAATTAACATTTTAAATACAAGTAACGATAAGTTATGATGAAGTTAGACTATGTACAGTTAAAATTTGAGTATCTACTATCACATGACCATAGGCCACTACTACTATTGCCATCACTATAGACCAGTACTCCTATCACATCACCACAGACCAGTACTCCTATCACATCACCACAGACCAGTAGGGGAGAGTGGGGTAATTTGTGCCAAGGGGCAAGTAGTGCCACCCCTGTTTTCTAGAAAACCATAGAAGAACATGTGACCACATATTTTTGAAGGGGCATCCATTTCACTCATCATGCAAAGAAGGGAGACACATAGCTTGAGAGATAAGCACATTTAAGCTCAAAAAACCTTTTTTTGCCCTCAAAAGTAAAATTTCTATGATGAAGGTTTTTTGATTGCTGTGTTTGAACAATTATAGACAACTTTGAAAACAGTTCACACATGTTTTAGTGCTTTAGTAAGCTACAGCATGAGTCCATACAGTTAGCATGATGCTTGCTCTAAACAGCTGGGGGATGCATTTTTTTCAAAATGGTGGGTCTGGGGTAATTTGTGCCAAAGGGCCTGGGGTAAGTTGTGCCAATGGCACCCTATGATTTTTTTTTTTACTATATATTACTTTATTGTATTTTATTATTATTGTACATTGTATTCTTACATTTGATCACTAAAACTATGTGATATTCTTAGTTTTAGACCATCATGCCACGCATGAAGAGATTGATGAAGGAGTCATCCCTAGAGGTGAAGTGCTCAAGAAATTACCCAGACCACAAAACTTGGTGGTACAGCCAGAAAGGAGCAGAAGTTCATATTTCCCTGCTGCATTGACATGTAGGATGTTAAGTTGTAAGCCTAGTAGGCTGGATCTGTGAAGTGTAAGACTCAATTAGGTGTTCATGTGACGGTCTTGGCCTTGTTATAGAAAAGTGGCCTTTGATGTTGTTAAAACTTTAAATAAAAGTTAATTTGTATTGAATTTGTCTTGCTTTTATATAGCATTATCATTTGTGAGATTAAAATGATCTGTTTTACTTCAATTATCAATGGCACAATTTACCCCAGTGTATTCTCTGTAATGGCACAACTTACCCCGTACCAGGGGCAAGTTTTGCCACAAAACCACTTTTTTTTGTAAAGCTGTATTTCTCAAACAGTTTGTTTAAGATCCAAAGTATTGTTCCCAGGGATGCACAACATCCTAAACTATATGTAGATATCTTAGTTGGAGGCATTACTTTTATCCCCTTGCTTTAAGGGCACTTTCAGTAAAAATTGGCACTACTTACCCCACTCTCCCCTACTCCTATCACATCACCACAGACCAGTACTCCTATCACATCACCACAGACCAGTACTCCTATCACTGATTGGAATGTTGGTGGTTCGATCCCTGACCATGGCAGCCACATGTCAAAGTATCCTTGGGCAATACTGAACCCCAAAAGGCCCACGATGCTGCGTTCATCAGTGAATGAACTCCCAATGGTGTCAGGTGGCACTAGTGTGAATGGGTGAAAGGATAAAATCTCTATGTAAGTGCAGTCCATCCATTTACCAATTAGACCACTACTACTATCACCATCCTTGTACACTACTACTATCACATGACTATATAGTGCTGCAGGCAGTTGAGCATGACCTACCAACAGCCAAACATTGCTGCTGCAAATGCAAGCTAATCCCTGGATAGGACGGTTACTCTTGGGTGGCGGGTGGGGAGACATATCTGGGGGGAGACGCACTGGCTAGGTTCAGAGGTCAGGTTCCATTTCCTCTCTCTTTCTCCCTGGTGATGTTGTTCAGTGGAGCAGACTCTGGCACAAGTTTAGTTAGTGTCAGCTCTTACCATTAGGCCCTGTTAGTTGCCAGTGAGTTAGCCACTAGAGAGGGTGTCTCAGTAACGCCCCTTGTGTTAAGCAATAAAGTCAATTAAACTTTATATGCGTGTCCAACATCCATCACTGCTGCACAAAATTCAGGGTAGGGCCATGTGAACATGTCCCATTGACCTCCATTCATTTCGTCTATTGGACAAATGAATGGAGAATCTTGAAAGTTGAATTCTGGGAAATGCCCTAGTTGCCCAAAGGGCAAACAAACAACTTTTACTTTGATAACCCTATAGAACATGTTAGTGTATAAAAGTTCACTGTACTCAACATTTCCAGGTCAACCTTTTGGCAATTAGACCAAAAATTGCACATTTTTCGAAATTTCACCAAAGTTCATGTGTTAGGTGGCACCCCTAGAGCTCAATGGAATTCCTCAAAACTTTGCAAAAGTCATTTTTATGTTAAGTGGAACAAAATGCAATGCCAGCCAAATTGATATTTTGAAATTAAAAATTCCCATTCAAATTTGATGCACCCTAGTGTACATCATGGTGTGGCATCAATCCCATACAGCACTGCAACAAATGGTTGGTACATCACATGGAATACTCTCAATCAGTACATATATATATATATATATATATATATATATAGATAAAATGAAAAATACAGTACAAGGGACTTACAGTTTCTTTCAGAATGTTAGCTGAATGTTAGCTGCTAGCTTAATAGCTTGCTAGCAAGCTGAAACAGTTCTCAGTTTCTGAAACATCAAAAAATCTAAAATTAGCATAGGTGGCAAACATACATACTGTCCTTCTGTATATAATATTAATTTAAATCCTTCAGTATTTTATAAAGAAATAATTTTTTAAGCATATTTACCTATTTTGAACAGCAAGCAATCCAGAAGACCACAAGTGCACTGCTTGTTCATTTTGGGGAGACCACAAAATGCACAGTTCCCTCATGGAGCTTTAGTGGGAACCAAGCTGCTTAACCAAGGCATCATCTGAAAGTGTATTTTGTGCTCTTTCGATAGGTTGGCTCAGTTTTTTATAGAATGATCTCTCCAAATCTATCTCCAAATAACCACTCAGAAATAGAATGGAGTCTGATCCGCATAATTGACTCTTTTTTCACAATAGGGGTTGCATTGTTTGGACCCACCCTATGGCTTTCCAGTAGCTAGTAGAAAGGCCATCTTGGACTCAAATGGAAGCTTATGAATTAGGGAAGTTTTCTATATATATGTTAGGTATAGATACTCAACATAAAGTGTTGAAAAATATGAATTTTCATGAGCATTTGTCAGGCGAACAGTACTTTTTTTTTGTCTTTTTTGGCATGTTGAGGGTGATATCTTAAACTAGAGTTGCAGTAAACCCCCGCATCTTTTTTTCCTGCTTTCCCCCATGTGTCAGGATACTCTCTGCCAAATTTTAAAGTTGTAGGACTATTTATGCCTTTGTAGTACCTAAATATTTGCATTTACAAAATTTCGCCAGGAAAATGTCCCCAAAAGGGGGATTTTGGCCCCCTGTAGCTTTCCAGTAGCTAGTTGACCGGGTTGTCCACCCAGGTTGTGATCCTTGAAGGTCCTAGATATCATTTCTGGTGTGAAACCTTTTACAACATTCCGTGTCAGTTTTCCAAAAAATATGGGTTTTGCCCCCTGGGTATTTGTACTATTCCAGTGAAGTGTAATGCTACAAAGCACACTGCCTTCAATTAATAAACTCTAGAATGTGATTTACTTTTACTATTTTAAAAATAAACAATGCACACAACATGTACACTACAAAGCTTAAACTGCCAACAACACTGATTACTAAAGCATCATTGTCTGACCTTTTTGCCTAGCATTAAGTTAAATAAACACCAACACCAACATTCCTTATTAAAGCTAATGATTCATCATACAACTTAAAAACACAACTGAGCTGAAGGAAATCTCACAAGCACCTAGCAGACCTTCTGCGCATGCTCATTCCCAAACCACACACAATCAAACAGGTGGCTGAAAAAAACAACAAATACAAATCTGTAGAAATATCACATTATTCAAAGCCTCGGCGGGCTTGTCCTTGTAGCAACAACACAACAGCATCAGCAAACAAGGGCCAGCGAAAAACAAAGCCCTTCATCAGTCAAAATATGTTTGTTCCCATTCTGTGAGTTTGCAGGGATACCACAGATAGCCAGGGAGACACATTTAACGTTAACCCTATAAAGCCTGAACCGTGAAATAATTGCCAGCAAATTCTAAATTTTCAAAACTGGAGTGTTTGTTGAACCGGCTAACATTTTTTTAAATTCAATATCAATTTTCATATATGAATTTAATTTGGATCATATTTGATACATCAGGTCTTTTTGTGCAATTTGTTGCTCACAATTTGCTTTTCTTGAACTCACATAATCACATAAAACCTAATATTTTTAACCAAATAAAACTTTGACTTTCCTTTTAACATTTTCCTCAAACATACAAAATATTTTTTTCCATATAAAACAACATCATACATCTGCTGATATGAAGTTTTCACGCAGCAATGACAGATCCACCAGTGGAACCAGCAAATCATTTTTGTTACATCTGGTATTTTTGTGAAATTTGTTGCTCAGTTTTTTTAATCGTCAATTCATGTATTCATCAGGTTTTTCAGGAAAAAAATATCACACTGATGATGTAGAGGTCTCAAAAACGTATGTATCAAATATGATACACTTGGCTTTATAGGGTTAACAAGCGTAGAAAAAAAACAGGGAGCAAGAGACAGACAGTTTGTGTTTCTAACTCACGGTTAGCCGTCGAATTCCATTTTCTTCTCTGTCAGTAAAGATGAAGTGGTCCATATCCATGCAATACAAGTCCCATTTCACTTGTTGGGTTGGTAACTTGGCTAGTTTCTTCAAATATCTCCTTTTATCATCACTCCATCACTGCTAGCTAGCTAGCTACTATGTCCTACCTCAGACCATAGCCTCAGACGTTAGCAGCTAACGTTAGCAGCACTGACAAATAAACTAACCCTCGGTTATTTTTCCGTTAAAGTAACATTAACTTTCTGTTAACGTAAATTTACTTCGTGTTAGGCCGCAATGAGACTGTCTTCAGAGTTGTCCTCATTTTCTTTTTCAGCTTAGTCCCCTCAGACTTTTACAGCAGCACCGGAGTCATGGTAACTTTACTGTAATTTGACAGGTCCGACTTTCTAATTAACTTCACCTGGTGCCCCCTCCCTCGATTGGCTCGCGAGGGTGCTATTCCATCTATGACCACACAAACTGAATGACTGTTAAAAGGGGGCGCTGTCTCACCAATTTGAGGGAAAGTAAATTAAACTAAATAACGTCACCCTGTTAAAATAATCGCCTAACTCATTTTCTCAAGTTTTGCAGGAAACACAAAAAACTTCACCAAAAGTGTAACATATGACATTTATTGTTCATTTCACTCAAAAAGGATGTAACAAAGGTTGGCTATTGGCATAGTATTAACACTGTGTGTAAATTATGTAACTTAAGAGAAATAAATGACTTAGGCAATTTTTTGAACATGCCTTTGTGACTTAAGCAAGATATGGTAGCACTTTATTTTGAAGGTGTCTAAATAAGAGTCACACACGCCTGTCAGAAACATGACATGACAAGTATAATGAGCATTAATGTTACTTCAAAGGGTCATTAATGTTCATGACACATCCCATGTCATGTTTATGACACGTTCATGCCACTCTTATGTAGACACCTTCAAAATAAAGTGTTACCATATCTTGATTAATTCACAAAGGCATGTTCAAAAAATTGCCTATGTCACATTTTATTTTGACATAGGCATAATAAATCTGCTTAAGTCACATACTTGACATAGGCCATTATCTTAAAGGGGTAAAATCACATGATATGATCAACTGAGGATGTAGGCGATTTCACCATAGGTGGCCGACGTCATTAGGAGATGATTTAGGCAAAAAAAAACAATTTTGACAAAAAAAGACTTAGGCGATTATTTTAACAGCATGACGATAAGAAGTGTCTGTATGATAAAGAACATAAATGGTGCCTAAATCTTAGCTTAAACCAAAATTACAGCCACAAATTCTTTAGACATCACACCAAAGTGCAATAACTCAATATTTTGTGTGTCTCTGATCGAGTGCTGGCACTTTGAATTAACTGCAGTTGAGGATTTATACTGCAAGTGACTGTTTTACTGTCGTTTTTTTTTTTTCTACATTTACATGTGCATCACATTAAACTGCATAATCAGAAAAATATTAAAACATCTAAATCATTGACATTTGTATAGATATTGTAATAATTGCTCCCTCCCTGCCTTTTGGGATTAATTGACTATTTAACCATTTTACATGAACAAGAGTCATGCAAGGTGAAGACTGAAAGATTAACTGCTTATCTGAACTTGGGTCGCATGGGGCTGGAGCTGATCCCAGCTGACATTGGACAAGACTGTGGGAGGACACCAGAGGACCCGGAGAGAACCTATGCTGGGTATAGGACTTACATACAGAAGAGCTGAAGTGAAAGTCTTGCAATTCTGCAAGGCCTAGCTGATGAGTGGTTACATGACTGCAGAATTCTCAATTGGTATTACTGTAAGGCAGGTGGAGCATTACCAACTGTCTTCCCCTACCCCCTCCCCTTCGAGTAGATCCGACCATGTAATGTCAGAGATCAAGCAAAATGAGTAAATTAAATTAAGACAGAAAGAGCAGGGTTTAATGAAAATGAAATGGATAATAAAGGACTGAAAAAGCAAAAATGTGGGCTGGTAAAGGTCAGAGAGAAAGACAAAGAATTGGCAGGGCCAGATTTTGTTCCCAGCGTGACCTTGACCACAGCCCAACAACTGGAATGATTTGTGCCAATATCTGAGGAGAACATAACCTCCACACAGCTCCTTCTTTTTTTCATAGCACAGCTTTTTTTTAAACCACTTTCTGGGCCGAATGCCACAGGGTGATGGAGGCACAAATGTAAACTTTATCATGGATATCTGATTTCATACTTATTCGTGGTAATCTGGTGTGTTACAAAGCATTATCTTAATTAACTTTTGGTGTAAATGCCTCTCTATCATCAGGACTCTTATTGGGCCTCTAAGCGGCAGCTCACAGAAACCTGGCGATTAGAGCGAAGACGGAATTAGCAAGAGATCTCAAAGGATCAGTGGTCCATTGAGGGAATCACTTCATTTGTAACATGTGAACATCCAAGTATTTCTGCTTTGTGAGCTAAAAAAAACCCCGAGAACATGGTAACTTTTTGAACTTTTAAACCATGTTCCTCTCGGATGCATGTGAAGAGTAATTGCGTACTCTGGTTGTCTTGATGCCTTTACATTAGCTCAAGTTGAACACAATTATTAACCAGCAGGCATTGTTCTAATCAGTGATCAGTCCTGATTACTTCTGGTCAGGCCCAGCTCACGTCAAACACACCCAAAATGCCACCAGGGGATTTCATTAGCTAGTAGTTGCCAACTGCAAATCAAATGTCCAGTCACTGTTGATCTTAAAGGTGTTCACAAAAATGGCACTGGAAATCAAATGATCCAAAGCTACCAACTTGGTACAGGGTTTTCTAAACTTTAAGACATACTTTGCAATACTAAAGTAGCTTTGTTCTGGACATAACGGATCAATTATTTCCACATTATTACAACATTATGTACATATTTTGGAAAAGTTCCCTTATCAGTATTGCAAAGGTTTTAGAAGTTTTAAAAATGAAACTATTGTTTTTTTTTCTTTTTTCTTTTTCAGTCTTAAAGATGCAAGTGAACTGATCCCTGTGCAGCCTATTTGTTTTTGAGCGATATTTTTTTAGACGGAAGTCTGAGAAACAGACACACATATACAGACAAACAGCTCTTCAAAACAAACCTGGTGATGTTCGGGAAATGTTATTTTAGGGAAACTCCTTACGTCTTTATATTGGTTCCAGTTTAGTGCACCTACCTTTCCATTATGTTCCGTACTGCCATCACCGTCAAAGGCCTAAACACCAACACATGAGTCAGAATACATGATTCACATGGCAGGAAGCTGAAGATGGTTGTTATTGTGACTCACAAAACAATAAAAGTGTATTATAAGATAAAGGAGTACGCTTTTTTGGTTATGGGTCTTTATTGGCCTTCATGAACCATGTTTAAACAATGACAATAGCAAAAAGAAAAACAAATTAAACAAAAAACCTTTAGGGCTCATGTCCACTGGTACCTCTTCTACCTGTAGCACATTCAACTACTGCCCATGTGCACCTCCCACTGTAACTACACAACAACTAAACTCAGCTCTTCTGAGAATATGTACTTGTTTTTTATGGGTTTGATTTTTTTTCAGACAGCCACTGTGGAGGTCCTATTTTTACTGCTTGCTTACTGCCTAAACTACTGCTATGCATTAACTCTATCCAAGAGAAATTATTTGAAAAAATGTGTTCTTTTTTACTTGCATTGATCTAAAAAAAACCCAAATTGATTGAGAGATGCTTGCTACTATATGCAGAACTAATGGGTTTCTAAGGTATATTCACTTCACTTGAGTGTTATTGCAAGACCGGGTTTGAGAGGAGACGTCAGCAGTGGCTAATAATATAAAATCATCCTCTGAAAACAAGGCCTCCTTGCTTTCTCTCAGAAAAAAAGGCTGCATTTTATATCCAGATCCTCTTCAAACACAAAGCTGAACAAGGCTGAGGAACAACTTATACAAGAACTGAATCCTCCAGTTAAAAGGCATCCATTTTTGTTAGAATTATGTTCATATCAAACTGTTCTGAACTTCAGCGTTGTTAGTGTGAACTGAGCAGTCCATTCACCTCTCTTACGCCACACAATTATTTACTTTTGCTTGTACTGTATGCCTTACTTTCCCCAGTATCGACTGGTGCGACTAAATTCTAATGACATTTTTTATAAAAAAAATAACTTGTTACAAAACAACATGACCGCAAGCCTCCTGAAACACCTACTACGACAGCCCAACAATATAATGCTTTAATGGTTTAACGGACAAGTATTATAATGAGTAGTGTAACAAATTACTCTTGGCTGGAGTAAAAAGTAAATTAGTAATATTACTTTCGATAAGAATGATAAGTAATGAGCAATATATTACAATTTTTGAGTAACAAGCCCAACACGGACTGGATCGACCTCTTCTTACCATCTACAAATTGGTTTAATATGTACATAATTCTGTTGGAGACGGATCCATTTGGGAAACAGCCTGTCAACCAGAGGAATCTGGAAAACAAAATAAAAATACAATGTGCTCCTGCTTCTGCAGTCACAGAGTCAAAAATTATCTGTTGAATGTTTTTGGTAAAACCGAATCAGAATGAGTTAACACAAAACCACTCTCTTGTTGCAACCAGCTATCCTGGTCATTGTCTGTTTCTTCTAACAGCCTTTATGCTGTTATAACAATTCCTCTGTGCTCAAGTTCAGCAATAGTTTAGTAAGCAAGCAGTAAATTGCGGTCCTTCTACAGTGGCAGGAGGATTTGCCTTTCTCTGGTATCAAATAAAAGCTGAAATGCCCTCAAAATAACCAAAAATCATAAAAAATAGCCTTGTATTTTTTTTTCAGTTGACATCCATACAGTTTTAAAATTATACAACAGGTAGAATGGGTGTCACAGGCTGTAATGTATGATTGACCTCACAGTTCTAGTTAAGAGTCAAAAGGTTTTTCATTGAAAGCATTGCTACACTTCTATGTTCAGCGACTATTGAACTTGTACCTGTTTGATTGATCCTTTCAATCACAGCAGTCTTGTAGCTACGTTAGAGCAGGCGAGATACACAAATGTGTATGAATCCAGAACATACAGTATAGTCGCCATCATCAGTCAAAATATTGCTTTGGTGGAGGCTGTGCAGCCCATTTATTTCCCCCATTTGGAGTCAGCTCAGGTATCTGTGTCTATTCAAGCTCTCTGTCCTGCTTTCATTCTGTTTCAGACCTGACGATTTGACCATTGTGATTTTTTTCATGTGCATTTTTTTAATGATTGAAAATAGAGATGTTTTTTTTATCTGTAATAATCCAGATGTTATCTATTGGACGAGCCCAACATCCTAACATTTGGTTTGGTTTTCTTTCTGAAATGGATCTCTTGGACTCACCATCCTCAAGCAATTTTGAGTGTGATTCACGATGGATTTACCTCCATTTTTACATCTCATTATGGAGGTAAACTGATTCCTACCCTGTACAAAGACAAGAACTCATTCAATACTTTAAACAAAGACAGGAACATCTTTAGAAAAAGAACCAATAAGATCACTTTCACATTGTGGTGGTAGATAGTATTGTGTACCATATTTGCACTGTAAAATGTACAAAATGTCACCATGTTGTTGGCTAGTGACCTGCAATCTTATTCACAAGCACTTTGAAGCATGTTTATTTATCTACAACATACAGTGTACTCTGAAACAGTAACACATTTATAAATAAATATTGCAATCTTAACAATCTTACAGTTCTCTTTTTTTATTGTCAGTTCTTCATGACTCGTCACCTGAGCTTAACGAAGGTGAGGCAGCCGCTGCCTGTTCTGTCTCCTTCCTTTCAATTCTTCTCTTATGTGCTATCATCATTCACCAGCAGGTCCTTGGCCTTTTCTTCCCATCCTCACCCTCTCAAATGTTAATTTAAATAAATAGATCTCTAGGAGAAAAAAAAAGAATCATATATCCTTAAAATCTTAATAAATCTTTGAAATAAAAAGCTACAATTAATATCTTCCCAAATAAGGACAAAAAATTAAACATAATAAAAAGCATTCTATTTATCAAAAAGGACAAACAGAAGGAAAAAATATACATAATTATGTTCAGCAAAACAAACATGTTTCATGAACCCATATCTATGCGTGAGATAGTCAAGAGTGTCACTCCATTTTTCGTTTGTATTGTAAAGTCATTCAGTATATCCTGTTAGCTCCATGTTTAACACTGCAGTTCTCTGGTCTGTCTTGTTGCCTACATGGTTTCTGTTTTAAATAATCCTCATTATTAAGTGTTCGTTCAGGCTTTGCAAAGCCCAAGCAGCCTCCTTTTTATACGAGACACCTCAGTCAGTCCCCTGTTAGTTTACAGACAGTATTTCACAGTACTGCACTGTGCACTTTAGTTCACAAAGTTTCTACTGCTGTCCAATCACAGACAAGGAGAGGGGCCAGGGGATGATGGGATTGGTTCTGAATACAGGGAGAACGCCGTCATTGGCTGGAAGGTTTCACGCAACAGGAAGTAAGCCTCAAATATGGCTAATGTCCTTTCCTGTTTGTAATTGTGCAAGTTTAAATGCCTCTGTCTTGGATCCAAGGGAGAAACAGTCTCTTGTATGTCATATCAATTTCCAACTCTTCACACATGCTTTAGTTTGAGGAAAGAGCGAGATCGCCCATATTCAGTGCTGAATGGCAGCTCCCACTGGTGCCTGAATTTATAGTCGAGTACTTGGAATATATATATTTTTACATGTTACATTTCATTTATGAGCAATGCCAGAATGAGATTGGTCACATGATAGAACAAAAACAAACAGATAGTGTATTTGATGCTCATCTAAATTTTAGTATGATTATTACATAACCATTCAGTAGACTTGGCAGGTAAATATTAAAACTAGATCTATCAATAATCAATCAACAGCCACAGTCAGTGCTGGAAATACATCATATGAGTAAAAAATACTTCAGAAATGACGTTCTCGCCATCCTCGTTTAAATGTATAGTGGCTTGATAATGTTTTTCCAATAACATACCCTGAATTTACTGTATAGCATAATGGTTTACTGGTATTCTGAAAATAAACATTCATAACCAATAGTGACTTTAGTATTGATTTTTACACTAATATTTCCACAATAAATAATATAAAACAAACTGAAAATGTTATTTATTGTTTGCTACCATTGATTTCAGTGTGAGCTAGTGATGACAGTATGCTTTCCATAGCCTTAGGGGAGCCAAGTGTAAGTATCCCCTAGACTGCTCAATAATCACCACACTTTGTGTTCCCTTCACTGTTCTCATATTCATCTCCTTCTCCCTCCCTTCATCCATTGCAAAGGCATTACAGGTGAATTGTACTCATTGTCCATCCTCCCCCTCCTGCACTCATCCTCTGCCCCTCCATTTCTCAGTCTCTTTCCCATCAGTCACAGATTGTCTTGTAGCCTCTCCATGTAGGTTCTGATTTCAGACTGACCCAGGTCCATATCTTGGCACACCCACTTGATGTCATCCTCACTCCCATTGGTTACCAGGGCTGAAGAGTTGGTGTATGGGCCACCCCCGCCCGAATTATCATTGGGCAGAACGGTGGCAAAAGACGTGAACTGGACGCGTTTGCGCTTGGCGGCCGCAACCGCAGCTGCGGCCGTGGCTCGGGGGGAATTATTCAGATGCTCCGCCTGGCCAGTGGCATTTTTGCCACCAGTAGTGATTGCTGAAAGGCACTGGTGCGATTCTGCAACAGATCTGGGCAAGGTTTGTCCGTGGGTGATGCCCCGGTGCCCACCTGTACTACCGCTCCCACTTATGGTGCCCATGACTAAGGTATTACCAGCCCCGTTCAGGAGGTACTTGTTCTCCTCATATCCTCCTTCGTTCCGGTCAATGATGGTGGTGCACTCATCAGGCAGCCCTCCCTGGCATTGGTCTGAGTGATCAGCTAAAAGGTCGGCCTCGTTGCCAAGCCACACCCAGTCATGGGCATGGTTCATGTTGCCTCCTGCTTCCAGCACGGGGACCTGCTTGTGACGGTATCTGCAGAGGAAGAACGATAATTAGTCTACAACTGAAATACTATTAACCTGACCTGAACCTTAGGTTGAGTAAAATTGTTGCAGAACCTGATAATGTAATAAATTCCCGATAATGTAATAACCCCGATAATGTAATAAAAATCTGCACTTGAGTCCATTGAAAATGTAATAAAACCTGATAATGTAATAACTTCCCGATGTAATAAAGTGCATTTCCCAATAATGTAATACACTTTTTACCAATAATGTAATAAAGTATAACATTAATGGGAGGTTATTACATTATCAGGTTAGCCTTCATTTCGCAAGTCCTGATAATGTAATAATTCCCCAATATTGTAATAACTTAACAGCAGACCACCCATTACTTGGGTTCAAGAGGTGATACTGAGTAGGCAACTCTAGCTCAAGAGCTCTAGCGCCACCAACAGGTCAAAGTTGAATGTTTATTAACTTTTGACCCGTTCATCCGTTTTTCACAAAGGATGTATCACTGGAACCCTTGGGCCAATCCGAGCTCAATGCATCCGCAATGGGGTTTTTCGGCCATATTGGATTTTCCGCCATCTTTGATTTGATCAAAAACCTTCCATTAATGTTATATTTTATTACATTATTGGTAAAAAGTGTATAACATATTTGGGAAATGCACTTTATTACATTATCGGGAAGTTATTACATTATCAGGTTTTATTACATTTTCAATGGACTCAAGTGCAGATTTTTATTACATTATCGGGGTTATTACATTATCGGGTTCTACAATTGTCCTTATTTGGTATTAGCGACATGCAATATATATTTAGACCAAAACAAACAATGGATGAACCACATTTTGCAGATAAGCACATTGGCCGTGAATGCCAAGTGGTTGGTCCCAGCCTTACAGGTGCATATGGTGGCCCACACAGAGATTTCTCAACTCTGGATGGAGGCCATACAATTTTTTTTTATTGATGAGTTTCTCTCAAATAAGAAAAGCAATAGGTTACTTAGTTATAACAATTGTTTACCTGAAAGCAAAGCTGACACAGTTGATAAGAAAGACCAGTATTGCCAGACAGAAAACACCCAAAAGGGCATACATTCCAATCTCCAGGTCTGACAGTCCTCTCGTAGTCTGGGTCAGCTCATTATCCCCAGTGCCTGGTACCTCCACTTGTGCTGGGTAGCTGCTGTAGTCCCCTGCTTGGTTTGGGCCTCCGCCCCGGCTGCTGCTGCTGCCTCCACTGGCAGCTTTACCACCTGAAGCACGATGGGTGACTGTGCTCTTGGTCGTTGTGCTAACCTGTTTAATGGAAAACAGCACAGAGGAATGGTGGTGAATTCAGATTTAAAGTGGGTATTGAATATATATTGACCAAAAATACAAATACAGTTAAGTTAAAAGCTGAATTAGTCTAACTGTACTGTTAATAGTTAAATTTGAGACTGGAGACACGCCTGGCAGTGTTTATGTCATTCTCTTCTAATTGAGCGACATCAGATTACGATCTAATGATCCACTACCGGTGTAGCAAATCACTCCTTTTACCAATTGCACTGATAATAAATTGTGAAAAATCTTTATCAATGGTTTCCCCCCACCTTCCTCATGGCTCCTTCCTCTCGATCCACTGCTGCACTGTTGGACTTCCACTCCCCTCCGTCCTTTGCTTGGTGCTCATTGGTGCTGTTGTCCATCCCGCCTCCGTCGTCCAGCCCGCCTCTTCCCATCACACCTCTTTCTTCACTCTTTGCTCCAAACTTCACTATCACATTGCCAACTCCAGATGCCAGCACACTCTTTCTTTTGGATTTCTGGCAGGTCTCAGAGATGACCATCTCTACACGAACCAGTGATCCCTGTCCGTCGCCCTCTGCCACTACAATAGGCCAGTGTTGCTCCTAATAAAAAACAGAGACAGTGTTTGTTGGACACCATGTTTTCCACTTTTTAGTGGCATATTTTACACAGCTTTAAACCACACTGGCCAGAAAAAGAAAACTTTTATTGTGTAGTACCTGATTGGTTATGGAGATAACATTCTCATCCAGTGACACAGCCGAGAGAAGGAAGTCCTTGGGATCATAGACGTCAAGTGGCGTAACTGAACCGTCACTGTACTGGATCCAGGCACTGATCGCTGCTTCCTGAAAGAGAATGACAAACACAATCCATAACACACTGTAGATCTAACTAAGAAAAGTGTATGAAATCCTCCGTTATCGGGCTACGATTAAAGGTCATACTTAAATCTTTAAATGGCTATAACTTTGATACGATATTTGCCAGAAATGGATGATTTTGCTTCTTGGTGTATGAGTGGTATCTGCATCAAAGGACAAACAAACTGCTGGTGAAGCATTTAGCAGCTAAAGAGCCAGATGTTTCTCTCAGTAGTTGGTGGAGACCAAAACAGAGCAAAAAGAAGACAGAATTTTGTAAAATGCAATAAAATATAGTGTCATGCTTCCATACATTATTCTTTAGGGACACAACTTCAAAAATTGAAATAAGTAAGTTTAAGCTGCCACCCCTGACCAGGCATGAAGCCAATCATAATTAAGGTTAATGGGGTGGCACCTGCAGCGGCCAATCAGGCCTTCCTGGACACGCTCCTGCTTACATTCTTTCTTCAACACTTTTGACACAACAACTTGATAAGATGATAGGGTTGACAGCTTGTTTTGGTTCCCCCAAGAGGTAGAAAAGTTATTAATTCAAGTTTAAGTGTGTGGCACAGTACAGAATCACTTAAAAAGCCTAAAAGGATATTTTCTAATTAGGTGAAAGAACAGATCCCTCCCTGGTGAATTTTAAGAGCTTTAGCTCATATGTATATGAGATAAAGATGTCATGGCCCTTTTACAATGCTCCAAATCAAAGCTACTTGAACATCCTCTGGAGTTATTTGAACATAAATTACAATAGATTTAAGCCTCCCAATAGGTGATTCTCAACCAATATACACTTCACCCCATCCATAATCAATAAAATGTTTGAATGCAATATAATCTGAGAATATAATTTTCTCATCACACGTTATCAAACATTCATCCAACCTACGCAGACTTCTCTGCAACCTTCACATTGACCGACCCTTTTTTCGCTATTTAAGACAGCATAATGGAAATATCATCTATCGTAAACAACAACCTGTATGTATGATAGCACTTCATAATAAATAAATAAGAAACATAAAAATAGATAACATTTTATTTTCCCAATCTAGAAGTTCTGATCTTGTTATAAGTCAACAATTCTATGGCTCTTATACAAAGATATTCATCTGTGTTGGCCTTGGTAGCTTGAGGGTGTGATGTGTTTTTTTGAGTGATTCAGCTGTTTGCGTCTCCAACACAATAGAAATAAATAGCATGTTGTTCCTGCTGAAGCAAGACACAGAGACATCTACCCCGCCATCCATACACCCACATAAGCATGCACAAATACTTGAACATGTAGACATTGATAATTGAAACCTAACCAGTTATTTCTGTACACAGACACTTTGTCATTTTCTGTCTTTCTCCATTCTGAATCTTTGCCTTTTGTCAACAGCAGCTATTTCCATAAATAAAAACAGAGTTCAGCAGAGAATGTATTTTTCTCCGCTTTTCTTTAAGTGATCCTGCCTCACTAATTTCCCTTGATAAAACCCTCTGCTTTCTTTAATCAGAACACAGAAAAGATTGTGTAGGTATAACGCAGCAAAAACCTCCCTACAAAAGTAATTAAGCTCCAACGTGAGGAACAACAACCCTTTATCTCTTTCCCTCCCTCTATTTTCACATTAAATTGTAATTTTTCCGTGCCTCCTCCATTGCCTTATTTTCCCCCAGCTTTCCCTCCGGTCTTCTCTTTTGCACTTCTTATTTTCTTTTCCTCCTTACTTTCCCTCCTTACAGTAGCATCATCTTTCTACAGGTAATGGTGAATGATAGATAAAACCGGACAGATAGAAAAAGAAATGAATCTTTGAATAACATGCAATATCAGATCTGTATTTTTATCATAATGAGCTGCTTCTCATCCAATTAGCCCTTGGATAAAAATTATAATGTGAAGGGTATTGTTAAATAAAAAATGGAAGAGAGAAGGGGGTAGAAGGGGGGGAAGTGGTGGGGGGGATGTGTGAGGGATAATAGCTTGAGATAGGGTGATAAAATAACCTTTGGCAATGTGATTAAGAGTCAAGAATAGCTTGTTACCACTGTTACAATATAGTATACATGTTGGTGGAGGTGACCATGTGAGTTGTGTGTGTATTTTTCTATAGATATTTTGTTGTTATGCACCAAGTAAGGAAGCAAAAGTGGAGAAAAATAAAAGTAATTTGTATATGACAAATGTAGTTTCAATTGTGATCAAACATTATCAAAAAAACAACTGTTTTTTTCTGGCTCTAGCTAACAATATAATGTGGAATATTTATTTAACTGTAGACCTTTAGGTGGTTGTAACTGTAGCTAAGCAGAGCTATAGCCTGGAAGTTACGCACTCCTAATTAGAAACTGATTATGGGGGAGATAGCAGCGATGTGATGTTCGCAGCACAGAATTACTGTTTAACTTCTATGATTACAACCTTGGGGGTATTACTGTAGAGACAGAACAGCTTAAGATGCAGTCCATCAGTGTGTATGTGTGTGTGTGTGTGTGTGTGTGTGTGTTTGTGTATGTGTGTGATAAAATCCCTAAAATCAGCGAGTTGTCTGTTTATCATTCTGAAAATCTGATAAAAACAACCCTGGAAGGATATGATATTCAGCAGAGATGGGGATATGTTCGTGTGTGTGTGTGTGTGTGTGTGTGTGTGTGTGTACCTATAGTATCTCCTACCTGTTTAGGTGTGTGTAGCAGGTCTGTAGCGGTAGTCGTTAGCTGTATAGCCTGGTAATTTCCCGGACTCGCTGTCATACTCAGAGACAGAGATGCAACAAGCTGAACTCCGAGGTCAGTGATGGTGACCTAGACAAATGAGAGAATGCCATAATTCATGCCAGTAAAAGGGACCCACAACCTAAAATAATTCAGTATGTTATTTTACCTTGTCGTCCAATACGGTCACAGTCTTCTCTGCCAGGATGGAGTCAGAGAGTGGGGACAGAACCTGCAGAAAAAATCCCAGAACACATGAATGGTTGTAGAACGGCATTTACAGTTCAGAATTGAAATGAGTGTTCTCCTTCATTATGAGAGTTGCAGAGGTACGACGGCGTATTAGGGACAAGTATAAAAATAAATAAACAAATACAGACACAGGGGAGGGGGGTAATATTTAGAGAAAAAAGTCGCAATTTTATCAGATTAAAAGTGGCAAATAAAAAAGAAAAAGTAGCAGATTTATGAGAAAAAAGTGGCATAAATGTAACCAGCGATATCCTTGCACCAAGTGGCAGACTCAGACCGTTTGAAGTGCAGGGGCGAAAAAATAAAAAGGGCACATTCTGCACAACATGGGGCTTCACCAGCGTGCAAAAACCTATAACGCATGATGTGTGATGAAATAGTCCTCATCCTTGATTACAATAGGCATTAGGTTAATGGAGATCCAGATCAAAGTAATTAATTATATGGTAATGAACCAAACCTAATCATCTACATTTTTAAGTAAATTAAATCAATCTCGTGCACTTTGAGAGCTAAATGAGAGCAAACACCTCACATAACATTTTTTAGAGTTAACAGGGCTTTCCACTCGGACTTTTATGTTTTATTTCAGGCATTTTATTTTGATAGTATTCTTTTAAATTCTGTGGTGGATTCTGTTAACACACTGTGCTCTTATTTTGAAAGCCGGCTCGTGAGAGCACATCATCATAATTTATTGTGTGAAGGGGCACCCGAGGGCACTCAATAATTTTTTCATGTATAAAGGGCAGCCAATAAGGCAATTTCTCCCGTTTCCACCATCTAGAGGGCACTTTAGCAACAACTTTTCAGGGGGCACTCATTAAGGCACGTTAACAATTTTTTTGTACATAATTTTATGTACAAAGGGGCACCCTAGAGGGCACCAAATCATATTTTCCATGTGTAAAGGGCAGCCTATAAGGCACTTCCTCTTGTTTTCACCACTCTTCAGGGCAGTTTAGCACGCTTTTTCAACCATGGAGGCACAAGGGGGGGCGACCAAAGTCTTCAAAGTCTTGATACTTATAATATATAATAATATATATGATAATATGGTGATTCTGGGATGAAACCACAAGTATTTCCTTATTGCTAAATACTGATCGCAAAGTATAATTTGATTAAGTCTCTCACATGAGACGTAGTACATGGCATGTGGCAGCTTCTGTGGTGATGTAGTTCCTTGAAAAAAAAACACTAGCCTATTTTTCCAACTTTTTTTCCCTCATAAATCTGCTACTTTTTTCTCCTAGATTTGCCACTTTAATCTCATAAATCTGCTACTTTTTTCTCCTAGATTTGCCACTTTAATCTCATAAATCTGGTACTTATTTCTCCTAGATTTGCCACTTTAATCTCATAAATCTGCTACTTATTTCTCCTAGATTTGCCACTTTAATCTCATAAATCTGCTTCTTATTTCTCCTCGATTTGCCACTTTTTTTCTCGAAATATACCCCCCTCCCCCGGTCCGTTTTTTTTTTCCTTCACACTTGGCACTAATACACCATCGTACAGAGTTCACATATGCACGAATTTCATCCAGATGTGAGTTCCGAAAAGCTTTGCATTCTGCAGCAGTTTTACATTTAGTGCTCTAAAAGTCCTTATTAACACAGTGTTCAACAGCTATAAAGTCCAAGAATATTCTATCACATTACTGACAAGTTGACTATTTGTCAGGTGATGGACAGCTTGTACATGAAAATGTTGAAAAATAATAACAATTAGAACAACAAGATCCTGTTGATCCCGCAGATCCCACAGATTGGAAATCCTGATGCATGTGTTTACAAAAACTCTGAAGAAAACACAGGAAAGAGTTGCATTTAAAGATATTTTGTTGTTGTCTCAGTAATTGTAGCCTTAAGGTGACAGTGAAGTGTTTAACACTGACAGAGGAGCAGCAAGAGCTGGTTAACACCACGGTGCTTTGGGCCGTATAGACTGGAAGTATCTGTTTAACTTAGAAAACACACACACACACACACACACACACACACACACACACACACTAAACACAGACAAATTGTAAAGGCTGACAATACGGGTATTGTCTGTGTAAAGAAAACTGCTGGTTCGGAAACACTTTGGCTATTATTTCACATCTCTGACACAATGTAACACAAGCTAAGTAGTGGAAACACACACACACACACACACACTCACATATATACGCAGATGTCCTGCCCTAGCTAACTAAGACAACTTAGCATAAACAAAGCACAAGGCCAAAACTAAAGAACTAAAAAGAAAGCGAATGAAAAGAGAAGAGAAGAGAGAGAGAGAGAGTAAGTGCGAGTGGCGAGAGAGCTTGAGAGAAATAAATGGAGTAGGTGTCAGAGAGAGAGAGACAATGACAAATAGAGAAAGACAGAAAGTGAGAGGGGGCAGAAAGAAGGAGCGCGAAAGAGATTGGGCTACAGATGGAGCGATGGAGCAGCAGACAGACAGTGATAGAGATTAGGAGCCCTGTGCTGTAGTGTGCTACTCCGCCCGGCGACAGGAGGACAGGCAGATCTGATTGGTGTACAAAGAAAATCTCTCAGCGAACGTGTCGGGGCGTCAAACTCAATCCCACCCTCAGCCAGCTAACAAAATGCAATGATTGACAGCTTTGGGATTGCTCTTCAAGAGAGGCAGAGAATAAGAGGGCGAGAAAGAGAGACCGGGGGGGAGAAAGGAAGGAGAGAGAGATGGGGAGGAGAGGAAGAGGCGAGACTCTGGGAGACGGAGCTGGGGGGTAAAATTGAAATGTCAAACTATCAAATGACGGCTGTCGACTCTGGCATCTCAATGGGAATGCTGGGTAAATTCTCTCTCCTGGCTCCCAAACAGAGCACAGCTGTCTCCATGCGTGCATTTGTGTGTGTGTGTGTGTGTGTCTGTGTATGAGTGTATGCGTGCATCCGTCCCCAGCCGAACGGATGCAAACACACACTCAGCTGTTCCCCAAAATCCCCAAGATATCTTCCCACTGCTGCGCTCAACTCAACGCCAAACCACTTCTAACACACGCACAACACACTCTTCAGAGCAATCAGGCAAATGTCGGCACTTAGAATGCTATTCCATCCTGAATAATAAAATATGTATGTAAAATATGGAGAGATCTAACATAATAGGATAGAAAATAACAAAAACTGTGAATATGATTGTGACATATTTGCTGGTTTTGCCTGGGCTCTGCTTTACAGCAATATACCAGCAGTGGAAGACAGTAAGCCACAGGACTGTCCTGCACTGTCACATTCACTCACAATGGGCCAGCTTATTGGGATTCAGCAAGTGCGCGAGTGTGTTCACTGTGTGCCAGTGCAAGTGTGTGTCTGTGTATAATTGCAGAACATCACACTGAGATGTCAGGGCCAAATCCGACAGTTAATTGTGGCTAATTGTGTAACGAGCTCGAAGGCGAGGCTTATAACTGCAAGAGAGGAAGAAGAAAAAGGAGAGGATAATGTTTACATCACTGCAGTGCTTATGGCTGCAATGAGAGTTGCCAAATTACACTGCGCTTCACAAAATCATAGTCTTTCTTTAGACTTGTTTTCCAACAATGATGAATATATTGTCCATGTGCAGTGCGTTTTCTTTAAAATGCAATACAAACACTATTTCTGGGATATTTTATATTTAGTTAATTATACACCAGAGTTTGTCTAGTATTAAACTTAAATTAAAAGTTTAATCAAATAGGCCAACTTTGAAAAGTGTTGGGCTATTTCATTTCATATTTTATATATCATATTCAGGTTTGATAAGAGAGAATGGCCCTCATTTTCAAACGAGCATATGACAGAAAGTGAGTGAAAAGTGGGTGTAAGATCATTTCTACGCAAGCCTCGGCATTTATCAATTTGGACGTGAGCGGAGGGTACGATCAGATCTCACGTCTAGTCTCAGCTCATGTACGCAAATCTGAGTCAGCGTGAAGTCCACACGTCTGAGTCGGAGAATTGATCTTAGACTATTGTATCAATGCCTGGAGCTGATGAAACTCTTTGGTGTTTTGTTTTTTAATGGTGACAAAGCAAAACATGATGAGGTTACATTATTTATCATTAAAACATATTTTAAAATAAATACATCCTGGGACCGTGAAATTCTTTAAACAGGCTACTAGCCGATGATATTAAATGTTGTTGTCTTCTGCTGTTTACTGTTTGCTACTCTCCTGACAGCACCACCAATTTCCTTACTTTTCACTTCTTATGCTGCCAAACTAAACCAGTTTGTTGTGTTGCAGCTGTTGGATCTGCCTCTGAGAAATTCCTCTTCTTTTTGAATTAAAACTTACTTTAAAACATTGTTTACCTCCTTCAACCAAAAAGCTGTGAAAATCGGGTATATGTTGGGGCGTGACATTTAAATTACACTTGTTTCGAGCAGCCACATTTATCAACAGCCGATCATTCTTACATTGTGATTGGTGGGATACGAACGTTTGATAAATCCCACGTGAACCGTGTCGTAAGACGAAATATAAGCTCAGATCTGCGCTCGTTTCTACGCTCCTTTGATAAATAAGGGCCAATGTGTTGTTCTGGGGTTTGTAACAATTATATCAAAATAATGTGAAAGACAACAGACAGGATAACTTGTACAGTGATGAGTATAACATATGGTACATACCTGTATTGTGGTAATCCCAAGGTCCCGCCCGATCAAGATTCGTCCGTCGATCAGTCTGGCAATGCGAGGATCTTCTACCTGTGGAGCACAGAAACAGGTTTCAGCCAAGACCTTAAAATGTAATCCTTTTTTTTTTTTCTCGACTAACTTTTAGGCTTTGGTGCTTTCATACTGGATGAGTACTACATAAATTGCTTGTTTTGCCTATTGCTAAATAGTCAAACATCAGTCCAAACCGGAAATAATTAAAAGAAAACCTCAACATTTTATGAAATATACAGCTTTTACCTCAAATGCAAGATGAGAATGCAGACACCATGCCTTGTCATGCTTGTGTGTTAGAATTAGAGCTAAAGTTGGGAGATGGTTATAGCCTAGCTTAGCATAGACACTAAAAACACAGTGAAACAGCTGGCTTGGTTCCCTCCAAAGCTTTGAAAACCCACCTACAAGCACCAATACAGCTTAAAACAACCATAACTCCATCAATCAGAAATGTAAAAACAAGCTGCATGTGACTGCTAATTTGTAACAATTGAAGCTAGCTGTTTCACCCTACTTCCGGTCTTTATGCTAAGCTCATCACCCTCTGTCTTCAGCTATATGCTTAACATACAAAGTTGAAAGTGGTAGTGATCGTCTCATCTGAACCTAAGAAAGCAAGTTAGTAGCCTATATTTCCCAAAATGTTGAACGTTTCCTTTCAAACATTTGGTGTATGTGTGTATGTGTGTATGTGTGGTTAATGTGTAAACCTACCTTTAGCTGGTCCAAGACCAAATGTGTGATATCAGCTTGCCAGTCTGCACCCAACATGTGGACCATCTCTCCTCCAGGGTCAGAGGGCTCTGCGACAAAATGGGTGAGGACTCGCACCAAGGCGTACTGGTACTGAAAGTTCAAGAGAAAGTCAAAATTAGACTTTACTGCTTAATTAACGACACAAAGGGCTCTTATTTTTTTCTGTGTAAGCTTGTGAATTAATAGAAATAGAGTTCAATAACACTGCAGAGTATCTGTAGCTCAGCATTACATACAGTTAGTCACATTCCATTTCCAGTTTGCAGTTGGAGTGCTCTCACTATCTCTCAGGGATATTGACATTGAAGAAAAGGATTAAATAACTCTCTTTAACAGTGTGTTAAGAAAACCAATCAAATAATACCTGGAGGGTGCAGCCTTTGCCCTTCCTCTCATCATCCTCATCATCTTCACTGTCTCTAGTAGGTCTGGGAGGGAAAGAGATAAATGAGACAGAGAAAGAAAGAGAGAAGAGAGGGTGAGATTATCTGGTAATTAAATGCCATTTTTATACTCTACACTCAGCTCCAGGTAATCTGCTGTATAATCTCTGCTCCAGGTTACTCTTTCAGTCAAAAAAAGACACAAGTTTTTAATCCATCTTAACACATTTAGAACGCTTAAGTTGTACAATGTGCATTTATTGGAAAGCCCAAGTAGATGTAAGGTAATGTAGCTGGCCTTGTGCTTTATTCTCTGGTAAAAGTGCCTGTGACGTGTTTTTCTTTAACATTGTAACGTCTCTTCATTGAAAAAGCATTAATCAATTTCCCCTTCAAAAGGATCCTCAGTTTACCTCAACAATCTAAAGTGGGATTTCTCAAGAAGCTAAATATGTACTGAAAATACTCAAATGGTTCATTATGTCCCAACGATTATAACTGAAAATAAACTCTTTTTGTACTGGGCTAACAAGGTTAAGTGCTGAGTTGTGTGTTCTGCCAATGTTCTCAGGCACTTTGTATTCTATTTGAAAAACTTGCTGCTTCCTTAAGTACCTTTAGCTCTCGTAACATGCCGTATGGAGTCCTACAGGGATACATTAATGGGCCACTCCAGTTTAATCTTTATGCTGTTTGGCTCTATCATCAGCAAACAAAAACAGATCATTTATCATCACTATGCAGATGACAAGCTGCTCTATACTTCATTGCGTTCTGATTATATAAATCCTGTAAACTTAATGATACTGTGACATTTATTATTGTACATTCTTTGTAGATGACGTTAAATATGATTCAGTTCAAAGGGGAAAGTAACATTTTTTGTTAGTTATTTAAGTATTTAGTTCAGCCGCTATTTAGACTTTGGTTTTTCTGTTGTATCTGTTGGAAGTTTTTTTAGTATTGATTTTATAATGTTTTATCACGTTGGAAAGCTATACTCTACATATAGACTTTAATTTGATCTAGTCCTTATTGTGGCACTGACTTTCATAAGTTTATACCACCTCTGTCCTGCATCTATGACAAACCACGTTTTGGAAGTTTGTTATATTTCAAAGACCCTTGCAGTGCTTCTTAACCACCTGCATAAAATCACATTTTGTGTGAGAAATTAAATAATAATAATATACAATACAATATAATAATACAAAACTCCACAAGTTAGTATTTTGAATAATCACAGAATGCCTTGAATACATCAGCTTGAAAACAGAAAGCCTCTTTCCCTCACTCCCGAGTGAAGGATCGCTCTTTCTCACAGGCAGACACACAAAGAGAAACACACATTCTCTTTTCTTTGCCTCCCTCTGTGGTGTAATATCTACACAATACCACATGCAGGCAGGCCCACAGTGGATCTCTCTCTCTCTCTCTCTCTCTCTCTCTCTCTCTCACACACACACACACACACACACACCACTGTGTCCTATAACTGTCCCGGAGTGTGAAACCCCGGTAATATTACAGGATTCTCTTTCCATTTCCCAGTGTCCCAGTTGCACATATGTCTGTGTGAGAGTGTGTGCCTAATAGTGCTTGTGTTTCAGTCTGTGAGATAGTAGTTAGGGGAGATAGAGGTGTGTGTGTGTAGGTGTGCCTGAGTCTTTGTGTGCACACGGGTTGGTGGCTATCTGAGCAGAAATTGGCGAAATTGAAAAATAGGTCCAGCAGAACAGAATGGAAGGGCGGCAAGATGGGGAATAGAAGCAACACACACACACACACACACACACACACACACACACACACACACACACATTCAAACAAAGAGGCACAGAAGCAGGCAGGCATGCATGCAAAGAGAGAACACACAGACCATTAGGAATGGGTTTTTCTTATAACCTGAGAAAGAAAGTGCACATGCATATTTTAGCTGATTTTCGACAGATTGTGTGCTACAAGTTATAAGCGTATGCCGTTATTAAAATCCGAGCCTTTAGTTTCCCCATTGTGACTCTGAATTTGAGTTCAAGAAACTAAGTTGGAGGCTGTGTATTTAAATGTGGCAACATTTCTTCTTCTCTATATTGAAGATAGAGTCTCTTAGATTATATAAAGCATTTTGGTTCATGTGCACAGCTGAACCCCAGTGCAGCCACTGCAGAAGTTCTGGCATGCTTGATGTGTGTACCACTGTGACTCCATCCTCAGAGGACCTAAAGTTTGGCTTCATTCAGCTTAAAATTTGATTATATATTATAGAGTCAATGAAAAGGGGGAGCAGATGTAACAGAACACGGAAAGAAATTAAAATATGAGCACAAAAATGAAAGTAGGCACTCTATATGATCCTCTAAATGTAGTCTTTTTTTTAATATAAATCTAAATACACAGTGATAGACAATCACAGACTTCATGTTCCATTTTTAAAATTCTAGTGCAGTATCTCCTGAGAAGTAAATCTCTGTTTTTGAGGTTTAGACAGTTTTTTCCCTGGCTCATTACCGAAATTTCCACCAAATTCTACGAGAATAGCTGTTAACATGCAAACAGACATTCCAAAATGCAACCTTGCTACGAGGTAAAACTTCAGCAAGTGACAAAATGGACAGAAGAAGAAATTAACCTAATCGTGGCAAAGAAATAATAAAGGAGTTGGTTTAGAAAAAGTACTTTTCTGATACAATAATTACTTTTCTACTGTATATTCGTCTGAGAACTTTCTTTCTTGCCGCAGGGTAGACAAAAGAAATGAATGCCCTGAAGACACTTCTACTGTTTATACGTCATTGTGCCAGTTTATAGACTGTTACATTACTTCTTTTTCTCTATTGTTATGATTCTCTTTCACAGCTTGCATAGACACACTAACATACCAACATCCTGTAACTGATCCACCCACATGCATTGTCTCTCCCTTTTGAGAGAATGGGTGCATGTGTGTGTGTGTGTGTGTTTGTGTGTGTGTGTGTGTGTGTGTGTGAGTGTGTGTGTGTGTGTTTGAAGTGACTGAATGCCTCATTCAGTGGCAATGATGCTAAAGCCATAATAGTTGTCATCAGTATAGCCAGGCAGGCCTTGACCTCATAGGAAATTATAGACTGGCTGGAACGATATGTGCTCTCAACTGCTCCATTCAATAAGCACTATATCACACACGCACGTGTGCACACACACATGCACACGCACGCACACACACACAAAAAGAAAGACATCCACACAAAAGCCAAAAGACACAAACACATTCACATTCACACATTGCCTTGTTTTCTCTTTTCTTTTCTCTCTCAGTCGCAAAGAAACACACAAATCTTAAGATTGATCATAAAACAAAATTACATGCAAAAAGGACTCAGACTGTCTCTTTCTTCTTGTTTTTCTCAAATGCTCAAACTCTTGCTTTTTGTTGGAGAAACAATATGCATTGACTGCTTTCAAGCAGAACAAGTGCAGAAACTAAGAGCTGTAGACAACGTTGTAGAATAGTATATCTGCTTTTTGTGCCGTTTCTGCCTTCACACATTACTTTACACTATAAGTTCAATTGTTTGCAGAATACAACACATTTGGTGTGAGAGGAGGTCCTGACTGTTCCAGTAACACGTTTGTAGCTACACTTGTTACAGCAGTGCAACAAAATGTGTAGTTTCTGGTTTATGCTCATGTTTGGGTTTGGATCTATCAGTAGTATCTTAGTTCACTATGTGTAACACTGCAACATCAATAAATTGTATTAATTTTGAGACTTGACAATATTTCCTTTGAAAGATATAGGACTGTGTCTAGTGGACCTTTCCTCTGACCATAACTATTACTCCCAGCAGAACACCATGGTTGAATTTCAGTCTGCATGCACATTTTTTCAGCCTAACACTGTAGAAAGAGAACAGTTAATATTGATAGCAACAAGTTAACGGACTGCTGAGTCGTCACTGCATCTTTCTCTCTGCACTGCCTGGTGTGTGTGTGTGTGTTTGTGTGTGTGTACAGAGCCCCACCCTCACAGAAACTCAGATATCAAAGAAGAGGAGAGAAACTACATGTAAATGACAGCAAAACACTGCAAATATTCTCACACTGAGCTATGGAACCACTGCCCTGCAACCCGTATCTGTTTAATTAAAGGCTTTCATTTTTATACCTTAGTCAACATATTGCAAATTTTATGCTACGGGAAATGGATTAAAAAGAAAATCAATTGGTTGAATCTATGCTTTGAGGAAGTAGGGAAACTCATTTATTTTGCATATGATACAAAAATATAATTAAATTTACTATTTTTAAAAAAAACCTGTTTATTTATCTTATTTTACCATATTACTAGCTCACCTCTTTTGGGACGACATAGGTTATAGACTAGAGTGGCCGAAAAAAATCAGCTGGAAGGATGTACTGAGTAATGTTATATTAGTTTCTGCAATATGAAATGAAAGCAGATAAGTAAAAAATGCAAAAGATGTGTTAGTCCAACAGAAAGCACAGACAAGACAGACAAGAAATGTCCGTCTCAAAACAAACCTTGGGCCGAGGGACACTCAACTAACATAAATATCTTTTTTATACGACTTAAATGGAAAACTGGCCTTTTAAATGTTTTCTTCCAGCAAACCTAAACATACTGTACATTTCAAATACCTGGTTTGGACTATATAGCTGCTAGAGTGTGTTTCTTTCCCAAAACCACGGTGCCAGGCAAGTAGAGTGATTGCCTGCACCAAGGTTATAATAGTTTTGGATTTTTCATTAGTTTTAGTTTTAATTTCGTTGTGAATTTTGTTTTCAAATTCAGTTAGTTGTAATTCGTTTTTAGAGTGAGTTTGCTAGTTTTAGTTTTAGTTTTTGAAATGCTTTAGTTTTAGTTTAGTTTTTATTAGTTTTAGTTTTTTGTAATGGGCTATGTGTTGGGTGCAAGGTTCAAATAATTTACAATAAATTTTTCCTTAATTTCCTTTGCCTTATCCATATTAGCCCCAATAAGGTTATTAACTCATACAGTTCTGGGGGTTTTGAATTTTGGTTCCTGCATGTTCACTAACCAGCAGCTATTCATTTGGAGCAAAATAAATACATTTGTTTGCCCAAGCGCATTTGTTTTCTGAAAGCTGAGAAGTTGCTCTTTACAGCCAGTATGCTGTCATTGCGGTAATTTCCCCTCGTGCCTCGACCGGAAGCCCACAAAGCATGAATAAACACACTCAGCAGTGGAGAAATAGAAACACTGGATTAGGTATGAAAAAAGTTTACAAAGACGAAAACGACATTTTCAGTATAATTTTAGTTTGTTTTAGTTAGTTTTGTTACCACACGATACAGTTTCAGTAAGTTTTCGGGTTTTTTTAAAACTCTTGTTTTTATTTCTATTTCAGTTAACGAAAATGTTTTTTCAATTCTAGTTTACGTTATTTCTTTAGTTTTCGTTAACTACAATAACCTTGGCCTGCACAACATGAATCATTAAAATGCAAACTGATACTCATGCTTGCACCCTCTATAAAACCCTCAGTTGTTCCCTTAAGGTCACACATGTAATTTACCTCTTGTTAGTGATGATGGGGACCCTCCAGCCTTTAACCTGGCTCAGCTCAGTATCGGACACGTCTATCTGCAGAGGCAGCTTGGGCACCCAGACGGTGAGGTGCAGCTGAGCCGATAGGTGCAGGTAGGTGAAGTTGACCGCCAAAGACTGCCGGCCGCGCATTTCTTTACCGTTCACCAAAACCTGGTCACAGTTTGGGGACACCTGAAAAGAGGACAAGAGGAGAGTTGAGTTCATGTGAGTCTACTGACCTCAAACTGACTTAACTCTGTGATTTCTGCAGGAACACATGCAGAACCTGTTCTTAAACACAGCCTTGAGCGAGCTTTCATCACAACATTTGTGCTTTTGCAGCCGATAAGGTATTTTTTCACTGATTGCTTACACTTTTATTCATCCTGTAGAGCACTTTGCAGAGTGCCCTAGAAAGAAAGGTTAATAATATGCTTCTGTAGGCTCTTCAGCGTTGGCATTGTGGGTATGTGAATACCAAGGGAGCCCCTGTCACCTCCACCACTCCGAAGCAATGTATTAATTTTGCACCATGTAACATTCGAAAACCAGTAAATCACATTCATTTTAAGACATTAGTGTAATTGCTTTGAACACATGAGTCCACCCACGAGAATACTGCCAACCTTTGTGCTGCATTTTAAACTGTGTGCCATTGAGTTAGTAGGAGATCTGTTCTAAAATGTGAAGAGGGCTAGAGGGCAAAAAGAAACATTCTCTCTGTGAGAGGAATTATGAAAAATTATAGTCTTACATTTGACGACACTGAAAAAAGTCAGAGACAGTGATCTAAACCATGGTCACTGAGTTTCTATTACGTTTTTGTACAAGTTCCACCACTGTTTGTGCCCTTTTGTTCATCAGTTAGTTATTGGTCTAATACTGTCACTCTGGTCACAAGTAGTATTCTGTTCCTGTTCAATAAAATTCTGTTGAAAATGACAAACAAAACACTTTTTATTTGCACTTCCGTCCCAGCACCAACAGTAAACATTGAGTAAACAATGATTTCTCCAGACCAGAAATAGGGATTTTCAAAGTTTAGCCTCTTATTGTAAGGCCCCCTTTTATTTAAATTGGGGGTTGTGTGCAGTGGATGTTTAGGGGGAGATAGCAGGTCAACAATAAATGCCACATAAAAGTGGTGAACATCATCTGAAAGCTGTGAAGATTAATTTGAGATGCAGCTCAGCACTATGTGTCAAGTGGCTCTGGTCAAAAATCTCTAATCAACATGACTTAATTAATTAACTAATTAATACAATTAATAAACATATTAAGGTGTATGAGGGTTCAGAAAATTCATATTTCTCCTTTTGAAGTCCATTTCATCCTCAATTATGGTCCATAAGTTGTTCCAGCAATTTTTGGGGGTTTATACCATTTGTTACACACATTTGGTGCTGAATTATGCAATTTCTCTTCATATTGAGAATGGATAAAACAATTTCAAAACCCCTTTTCAGAATATTGCATCAATACACCACAACAAAGACAAATCCATGCTGTGAGTTGGTTTCTAAAACTTTGGCCATTTTGGAGAATTCTGTATTTTCAGTGATTAGATGAAAAAAAAAATCACCATGCCAAATCAAAAATTGAAAAAGTTTTTTGGCAACTTTCTGGCATGATATCCTGACATGGTTGGTACCAATGGATTCCTTAGATCTTTTAGTTTCATATGATACCTAGAAGGCAAAACGGCAAAAATTCTGACTTTCTCTTTGAATAATAGCTGTTTAAATAGAATGTGCTCAGACAGTTTTTCAGACACAGCAAAGGTACAAAAATAACTAATTGAATAATTATTCAAAGTCTCAAGTCTGATATCATATCATATCAAAACATAAAAACCGATTTGTAATTATTAAAACACTGTGATCTGTCTGTGTGTAAAATAATTATTGTGTTTACCTCATTTGAGTTTTTAAAGATAGTCACATCAGTGGAAAATGTCTTGTTTATCAGCCTGACTGAAGTTACTTATTGTCCTTAAAAGCACCGTTACATGTTTTTTTCCCCCCCATAATTATGGAAATGCAAAGTATCTAGTTTTAGAACAGTATTATTCAAATTCAATTGATACTGAAGTGCAAAACATTATTGTAGACACTGGATTATTATGGTTGTGTTTCAGGAAGTGGACAGCATCCATAAAGACACCGTGACAGGCAGAACAATGAAACAGCCAGGATTCTAGTCACTTTCATTTTCACCCTCATTGCTTGTCTGACTGTGTGACTGATTGAGATGACGTGTTTTGGACAAATAATTCCATGTGTGTTAGCAAAAATGGATTCATGCAAGAAGGAAACTGATCAGAACTCAACGTAGGCATATTATTTCTCATTATTTCCCAAGTCTGATGGCTATACTTTAAGTATACAATAGCCTATATACAGTCATGGAAAAAAATATTAGACAGCCCTTTTTCTTCAATTTCTTGTTCATTTTAATGCCTGGTACAAGTAAAGGTAAATTTTTTGGACAAATATAATGATAACAACAAAAATTTAAATTTAAGAGCTGATATCTCAACATTTTCCATGGTTTTCTTGATAATGAATTTGGTTATTATCAGCTCTTAAATCAAACTCTTATGAGCTATTTTTGTTGTTATTATTCTATTTGTTCAAACAAATGTACCTTTAGTTGTACCAAGCATTAAAATGAACTAGAAATTGAAGAAAATAACGTCTAATAATTTTTTCCATGACTGTATAATCTCGTGTCAAGATTTATACATTATTCTGGGCCATTTACTCATTTTGTTAATGTTTGATCTAGAAAACGATATTTTCTGTATCCAGATTCTCTGCATGCATGAGTTTCAAAACTATGCTTGTCAGATAATATAAAGAAGACTGACTAACAACATCTAAAGGTACAAAGGTCAAATCTATAATAAATTGATTGCTGCACTGTTAAATATTTTCCTGTCTTTTTGTTTCCTGCTCTGTCCCCCTATCTCATTATTTCTATTAAATTTCCACAGCCGGTCATCCATTCCTTGCATGTATATAATTTCCCTCCCCCTCTTTCTCTACCCTATACTTTTATTCCATTTTAATATCTCTTTCATCTCTCCACGCCACACTTATCCTGCGCACCTCATTTTTCCTCCCCACCCCTTTCTATTTCACTCCCCGCCTTATATTTAACACACGCTCCCTTTTGTCTGACTTTCTCAGTCTTTCTGTCTGATAAAGTCTGTCTAATTCTCACTGCCTGTCTGCCTCAATGTTTTTCCAACTTAACTTGCAAAACTGATAATTTCCATACACTTAGGTGAAGCCTTTCCTTCCCCTCGGTTCCACTCCACATTCATTCAATTCTTCTGTTTTTAAATGTATATATGTATTTTTGACATTAATTTACCTGGGGTAGAGTTCCCTTGTGTGTATGCTTTCTTTCAGCAACACTCTCTTTCATATTCATCCAAGTCATACACATTCATACCAGGCTGCTGACCAGACAGAGTGCTTCACTAGTCTTGATTTTTGTGGAAAACCATAGAATTTGTGCATTTCTTGTTCTAGTTCTCAAAGCTATAATTTTCCCAAGAGGAATGTGAGCCAGCAACTTGTTTGTCTCAACCTTATTTATTGAAAGTTACCGACGGTATTTTGCTGCTTGGCTTTTCTGAGGACCTTAAAGGCATAGTTCAGATTTTTTGAAAGAAGGGCTTTGTGAGGTAGTACTTATGCATTGTCAGCTACTACCTAAAGTAGATGGTGGTCAATGAGGAGTACCAACACAACAGCAAAGCAATGTACATGAAAAAAAAATCAAAACAGTTTAAGTATATGGTAAATTTCAACATTTTACTTCTTTACCCTATCATCAGAGAGCCCTGTTTAGGTTTATGTGGGGGAAAAGAGCCTATATCTATGTTTTTATTCAAAACCACCAGACTCCATTGATAAAAACAGTAATTTTACCTCACTAATTATTAATACTTAGGGACAATTAAAGTACCGAAGTGGCATTTAAGTAAGTGAATCTTAATCACTAGTGGGCAGAAAGTTTCCAAAATAGAGGAACTAAGGTGATATATGGATCTACGCTTTGTTTCAAAGCCACCAGACTCCATTGACAAAAATGGTAATTTTAGTGAGCAGAACATGGAAGTTTCTTTGAAGAAAGCCTAGATGGATACATCAGCTTAAGTTCTTCTGATTTTTTCAAAGTTCATTTTAGTTCCTCCGTTTTGGACACTTTTTAGTGAGTGAAAATTCTCTTACTCTAAATTTAACTTCTATGTATTAGTATTATTTTAGTATTAGAATTTTTAATAATACTCTCATTTACACAAACTTTGCAAAAGCAAAGCGTTGTCTCCATTTGATAAACACTACATATGAAAACATACACACATTTTATCCATTATATTTTCTGTTCAGTGTGAGTAATGCTAATGTGCCAACTATCATTAACTATCATTTTTAGTGTTAAAAGCATCAATGAGATGTAAAATCATAAAATATGTAAAGGAGAGGGTTTAAAGTCACCAACTTGTCTGGCACTGAAGGTTATGATGTTTTAGAAAATGTGAAACATTGAAGCCAGTTTGTGAGTTCTGACATTATAATATTGACTTCAGGTTTTTACATCAGGCTCTGGCTGATTATTGCCGGGCTCGGGCCGGATCAGGCTCATTTTTCCAATTTCCCTGTTAAACACAAACAAGCACACACAGCACACACGCACACTTTTGTGAGGTGTGGCATTTTCCTGGCTCCCTCGTGAAACTCTTTGATCTCAAAAGAGGTTAACATTTCGTACATAAGAGCCAAACCATTTCCTCTCTATCTCCTCTCACCTTTTAATTTCTTTCAATTTGACTTTCTTCTCTGTGCTTCCGCTCCCCAACATAAAAGGAAAGGTGCCCAACCCTTCTCCTCTCTGCTTTCTCTTTTCAATTTCTCTCTTTCTTCTCTCCCTTTAACTTTCTTTATATCTCCCCCAACATCCACTATTTCCCTCTCTTGACCCTCTCTTTTTCTTTTGTCTCCATCTCGCCCTCCCTCCCCCATCGCACCGTCTCCCTCTTCATCTTCCTCTCTCTCTGAAACCTGATTTACCGCTTGTTAACATCAAAGGGATGTTAGACTGTTGGTGCCTCAAACTATTTCTCCAAATCATTTTTATATTCCAGGTGTAAATCAGTGTGAAAACTGCACTTGGTTACTGTGGCAGGGTTCAGTTTCCAATGAAGGTATAAGACAGCAGAAGTCAAGAAAAAACACAATGGTTCTGCTTGAACTCCCACTGTCGCCATTGTTCAGGTCTGTCATTTCTACCACAGGTTTGCTGAATCACTTCTGCTCGATGGCTGAATGCCTCAAAAGAATGTTTAAGAAAAAAATACTTTTAGTTCATTTTGCCAGCATTTGAAAAGTTTGAAGAAACAGGCTTGGGACATTTGAGGTGAGTAAGTTCGGGGTTTACAAAATACTGACTTGGTTCGTCGCTTTTTTGAAAAAGAGTTGCTAGAGGGGCAACTGTTAGAATAACCTGTTATTCTGTCTCTGTTGTCTGTCTCTGTGGATGGGGGTCACTATCTGTTGACGCAGGTCACTATCTATGCGTGCGTAATTCACTAACTGTGTATGTACTGTGAAGGAAATTTGGTGCTTCCTGCATGGTGGGACATGAAGTAGGCGGTGACCTACTTGATATTCAAGACACAAGGCATTGTGGGAACTGACTGTGAATTTAGCTCTGATAACACCATGATTGAGGGGAACACGGAGATCAGTGGGGTCTGTCCTGAGGTGATGTATAGGGCAGGGAGATAGGACCACATTGAGACTTGCTGAAGAATCAATGCTGGGAAATACAACCGATATAAGTCGAGCGGTGTAAGGGACTTTGTTGTACTGTAAAAGAGCCATTCGGAATTGTGCGGTGTATGGAATACGAATGTGCTAATAAAACTTGCTGAACAGAGTATTGACTGCTTTGTGTTTGGCCAGCTCACTCATTAACTTAGTGCAAAATTGCCACGACAGTACCCTCTCTCTTTGCATTTATAGATTGATCATGCAAGCTGCTTTGCTATAATGCTCATGTGCTAATCTTGTTGTTAAACTATTGGTAAACTAAATACATTTACTCCATCTGCTTAATCCTGTTGAGTCAGTGAAAGCATGGACGCATTACTTCTTCATGATGTCACGACATAAAAAAACGAGGCAACATCAAGTCCTGCCGTCACCTTCCCTTTAAAGGACTAGCTTGAAACTCCAGGTTTTGTTTATGATGATAACTCAAGTGAAACAGACATAAGGTCAAATATATTTAGTATAAAAATGTAAACATATGTTATATTTGCAACCTGTAAACACATTTGCAACATTTAAAACTCATTGCGCGTTATTGTTTCAAAAGGGGGAAAAAACATCATCGTCAGACAAATTTTTTAATGTTTGTTATTTTTTGGTTTCATTTGGGTTCAAAATGTTGATCTAGTAAGGCAAAGTGGAAAAATAATTATCAAGTTACATTAATGAGATTGTGAAAAAAAATTAAAGTATGATAGCGATGTTAAATATGCTAAATATGCATGCTTTTTTCTCTCCAAGTTGACAAAATAGCCCAAGACTCCAAAGGGTTAGACTTCCTCTGCCCTATTTAGAGTAAGATTCTATCATCACAAAAATATATATTTTATATGGACATTGCAAAATCTGTGTCTCCAGGAATATCTCTGCAGGTCATATAAAGGCTGGAGTTTGTGTTTTGAGAGTTTGTTTCAGGTCAGGTCACGTACATGGTGTGCTGAGCAGAAAGATAACTGTCTTCTCTGCTTGGTGACATGACGTGTCCACGTATTGAATAAACTGACAAACCAGCGGATCGAGAGGGAGGCACCTTCTAGAGAGATCTACCTACATTCTTAGAAAACTTTTGTTAGGCTATAAAATATGACCAGCCTATGTGTAATCAGGGAAGGGAAGATTGAACCCAGACACTCAAATCTTGACGTATTGTAATAAAATTGTCAGAAGTTGTTTTACTGCATCAGGGTCTGGAGCAGACTGTCAGACCCTGCTGCAGTAAAATGAGAGGTTTTCTCACTGCACCCTGGTGCTCATGGAAACGTTTGCCTTTGTCCACATGTCTGATAAATTTAACACAAAATGAAAGTTCCTTATAGTTGCTTTAACCTACTACAGTGTATGAATTAAATATGCTACATTGCGACACCTCAAAAACAAACATAACCTGTAAGAAAATGTTTCCCTTGAAATATAAATGACAATACAGTTAAATCATCTTTACTCTATGACTGTAATAGTACATTTAAATGTACTGTTTATGCCAGTTTGTTTCTCTTCATCTATTTCTCCATGAACACATACTGTGCATGATTTTAAAATAAAAAATATGCAAAAAATACTAGTTTGAGCAGCCATAATGGAAAACTAGGAAATCTCGAATTAAATCTCGAGAGCTGCTTTACCTGTTTACAGCAGCCGGCTGCATAAGTTACTTTTACCAAACACCTTTTTTAAATTTGAGCCAGAAAGTTGGTGTTGTGTTTAGAAATACCTGTTAAAGGTTTTTCTTTTCTTGTAGCTTTTTGTTTATTTTCATTGAATTTCTCTTTTTTAATTTTATTGTTCTTTCACACTCTTTTTTTTGTTTCTCGTAGGTTCTTTTTACTGTATTCTCTTTGTTTGTGTGTGTGAGAGAGTGTGTGTGTGTGTGTTTGTGTGCATGTGTGTGTGTGTGTGTGTGTGAGTGTGTTTGTGTGTGTGTGTAAGAGAGTCCACATGGCACAGAGCTGCTGAGCAAAGTGCCAAAATAGGCTCACGAGAGCTGCCAGAGACATGATGTGGAGATGGCGACACACAGAGAAAGAATTAACGCATGAATACAAGCAGACATACACACACACACACAACACAAACATACACACAGCTGGGGACCTGGCAGTGAGAGTGCCAAAAAAGAGAAGAGCGGAAAATAAGAGAGCTTGTTAAACGATGCTGTCCCTTCTTTTTATTCATACACCTAAATTGCTTTTCTGACTGAACAAGCTGTATTTTGGTTTTTCAGTGTCATCTGTTGTATTTATGAATCAGTCTAGACTTAAAGTTATTATTGAATAAGATTTATTAATTTCCATTCGCCTACTCTGATTACATAATAGAAAAAAACACCAATATAACAAAACGTTATCTTTCCCCTTCCTATCATTTAAATGTGACTGATTGGGATTTCTGTCTGTCATGCTCAATGCCTGTCTGATTAAGTATTTTATTATACATTGTTAAAGAATTAGTTTGACATTTTGGGGAATACACTCATTTTATCTAATGCTAAGACGAAGCCTGTTACCACTTTCATCTTAAAATATGAAGCTCAAGCCAGCAGGCAGTTAGCTTAGCTTAGCATAAAGACTGAAGACGGGGGGAAACAGCTAGCCTGACTCACTCCAAAGGCTGGAAAATAAATCTGCCAGCACCTCTAAAGCTTGAATGAACATTTTGTACCTTGTTTGTTGACCAACACTCATTTGCTGTTTTACTAAACTATTGGAGCTAGGTCCATAGTAAATGCAGAGACAATAGAATGGTATTAATCAAACAGTATATTTACCTTCCCATGGTGGGAGGGTGGCAGTAGGTTTGGAGGTGGGTTTCAGTGCATTCGCTGTTCTCTTATTACATTAATTAGAATAGTCCTCAGCCAGCTCAAAACTGTAGGGGATTTAGTTAGAAAATGAAAAATATGTAGCAGTGGCATTGCCTATATTTCCAACAAGTTCTCCAACATAAATGGCAGAAGGGGGCGTGTGTCAGTACCACAAATTACGGCATGTATCGCGCCTCGCGTTTCATGGCACATCGCGGTACAATGGCGCATTCTAAAAATAGCACACATGTACAGTCCATGGTTGGAAAAAAAAGGCTGCAGTTTCTGTGGATTTATGTTGTAAAATCACTTAGATCTTAGATTTAGGGCAAAAAATTGGTCAGGCTTTATAGAAAAACTATTCAAACAGTTAATAAATGTAATTAAATGCTGGAAATGAAGTAGTTACAAGGGTCACGTGACTACCGCAAGTTACGTAAAAAAATGTTTATTTACGTGAATCACTTTTTTAAAAAACATGACTTAAGTAAACAATGGTTTACTTTTACATAGGACGCTAAAAACTTTCCTTGGCTGTCGATCACGACAACGTCAGCAAGATGGCAGCGGACGCATTATAGTAGACAATGAAATACGGAGACATAGCTCGTTTTTCGCTGCCTGTACACACGCCCTATATTTTTTGACGGGAGAACAGGCTGATATTTCACCTCAACCACTTTCAAAACAACAATTTGGTGGATTATTAAACCATCCACCCATCCCACCCAACCTTAACCCCTTATCCGAAAAAGAAGCTGACATTGGCGGGAGGTGAGGACAGGTCACCAGACTATCACAACACAGACACATAGAGACAAACAACCATTCATGCTCTCATTCACCCCTATGGACAATTTAGAGTCACCAGTTAAACGAAAGCTGAATGACTGTAGGAGGACCCGGAGAGAACCCACACTGACATGGGGAGAACACGCAAACTCCACACAGAAGAGCTGCAAGCGGGAGTCAAACCTGTGACCTTCTTGCTGTGAGGAGAGAGTGCTAACCACTTCACCTTACCTCACTTAACTAATAACTGGGGGATCGTCCGTTGCATTACACAACAGGGTCCAACAGAGAATCAGAACCCAACTTTTTTTTCTTTTCAAGTCCTAAAAATAAGAATGAGATTCAGCCTCTACTTTCTCCCCAAAAACACCTTAAACAGCCAAGCCAAGACTGTATGTTTTTATGTGTGTCATGTGTGTATCTTATAAATTGAGGAGGCCAAAGACAAAGTTCCACCACTGTGGACAATAAAGTCCTATCTAATGTAATCTAATGTAATCTAAGATTTATGTCTGCTTTTGCATAAATTGCTGCTGAGATGTTAGGAAAGTTTTCAGCAATTGTCTGCAGCTCTAGTTACCTCACTGAACCTGGTGGACATGTACTGTAACTAAGCAACAAAGGTAATAAGCATATATTCCAAAATGTCAAACTATCCCTTTAAAGTGAATGCATTAAGTGTCGATCTATCACTTTCTGGTCATTATTTTGGCAAGCACCTTGAGTTTGGTGAAATGCCTTTTCAGGATAAATGGCTTCATTATTATATCAACAGTTCCCCTGTTTCTGTCACAGACGGTATGAGATGAAACTTTAATGGCTCCCAAAGAAAAACAGAGCAGAATAAAATAGAAACTTTAACGTTAGACATTAGGCTGTCCCCATGGAGTCTGAAACAACTTCTCAGCATCGCAGAACAGTCACATTCAGTTTGGGGAGAGCAGGACACAAAGGTTTTAACTTCAAAAAGCTTTATATCGTTGTGGTTAAAACAAGTCTCATGAATCTGAAAGATCCATGCATTGGAATAAAGAAAATACAGAGATTGTGAATTATTACAGTTAGTTATTAATATTTAAAACGACTGTTATGACTGTTAGGCAGACTGTTGTTATATCAGACATGCAGACACAGACACTCAGTCAGAGACACACACACACACACACACACACACACACACACACACAAAAATGCAAAACCAGACACTGACACACACACAGAATAAGTGTATTGGTGTTTTTGCAAGTAAACAGCTGAGTTGGAGGTTTGAGGACACTGAAGAATGGATTTAATCTCTCTGTTTCTGAGAAAGACAGAGAGGGAGAGAGAGCAGGACAAACAGGAGCGGGAATGAGAGGGAAAGCAAAGTGAGAAAAAATTGAAGAGACACGGAGACACACACACACACACACACACACACACACACACACAGAAAGGTAAAAGAAACGCAAAGGAAATGCAGCGGGGAAAAGTAGCAGAGGCGAAGTAAAAGTGTGGATCTCAGCAGTTAGGACTTGTTGAAAACACAGAGGCCAGAGAAACTTTCTTTACCTTCATCAAATAGCACAAACAACACCACAACAATGGTACAAATTTCCAAAGAAAATTGCTGAAAACTCTCCTAACTTCTCAGCAGCAATTCAAGCAAAAACAGACAGAAAGCTTGGTTGTTTAAAATGTGTTTTGGGAGAAAGTAGAGGCTGAATCCTAGTCGCTTTTTCAAGACTTGAAAAGAAAAGATGGACAGGCACAAACACAGGAACAACTGCTTGCGAGGAAAAACATGGAGATGGTATTAAATGTAAATGCAGCTTTTATAAAGTGTCAAAAGCTGTAACCCTTTCTCATTATTGCATATAAACCCTAGACTTCAGAAATATGCTGCTGCTGCAATTCATACTCAGATCCCTTAGTTAGCTTCACACTTTGACAGTCCGAATTTTAATTCTCTGAAATGTTTTTTTTTACTATAAGTACATACTTTGACTTATAATGATCTGCCTACAGTAAGAATCAGATATTATGCATGCAGGAACCTCTGACCCACAGACCTCAGGCTTGTTGCAGAGAAAACGACATGTTTTATTCTCAGCTTTTGTGTAGAGGTTAATTGATGGTCGTGTCCCGATATGATGTACATGAACATGCAGCGCTTGTAACAATCCTGTTTCTAACTGTGCGCCTGTCAAACAACCTGCTGCTGTTTTGGCGCCGTCCCCCAAAGGAAAAAACCTCTGCTTGTTCTTTGAATGTCAGACCTTAAAAGCAAAGGCCTTGTTGGTGCAGAGTCACCTGTGGCTCATGTTACATTATACTAATTTGTTTCTGCCACTAGTGCCACCTTGAATTTCCCAATTCTCTAAAAGATATTGCAAATACTCCTCTGGTGATTTTTTATTTGTTGAATCAAGAACTTTAGCTCAGAGCTGAACTGTGGGAAACAATGTGTTGACTCTCTCTGTTGACATATGCACATTTTAGCTGCATGTCATAGCTTTTCTTATGCAATAAGAATAATGTCTGATATCAGCAATACCTTATGTTCTTTTGTTCAGAGAGAGCTATTTGAAATACTTGATTCTTGTATATTTAGTGTCAGTGAGTGTGGAGCTTCTTGTCCAGGCCAAGTTCTGCTTTACTCGTATTAAAGTTATCACTTCCGGCATCAAACACCCCCACAGTTCCCACAACTCTGACGAGCAAAACTGGGTGAATGGCTTGGAAAAGCTCTACCAGAATCCTCCCAACTCTGCCTACTGGGAGACAGGTCAAGGTTACCACAAGGAATATCAAAAGCAGAATTTGGTTTAGCACTGACAGGCTTCATCATTGCAGCTAGAATCATTCTTTTCCATTGGAAGAGTGAGACTCGACCAGAATTAACTGACTGGGTTAAGCTGATGACAGACAATGCCTCCTATGAATTTATGATAGCAAGGTTGAATGATAACAAAGGGGAATTTGACTAAGTCTGGGGTCATTTTGTGAATCATATAAGAGGACACAGTTGGTGACATCTTACTTTTGTGTACTTTTGTACACACACACCTATATATAATTTAATATATATTCAAAACCTGACAATATATACATATTGAAACCTGAGAATATATGTTAAAAGTCTGAGAATATATATTGAAATTGAGAATATATTCATATACTCTTTTTGTGGACACAGTGTTTAGTGTTTTTATTCTGTGTATTTTTGTTAAATATGATTGATTTGTTTGATGTATTTTGCGTGATGTTTGAAATATAAGAAATTTAATAATTTTTTTTTTTAAAAACCCAACTGACGAGCCACTCAGAGCATTTAGATTGAAAAGATGACAGCCTGTATATACTGTTTGCATCACTGTTATTGTGCTACTCACTGCATTTTAGCATATGATATTTCCCTATTTGTTGTTATCAGTGCACATAGAGAAATGTGCCAAAAGTTGGATTAGTGTTCCGATGCTTCAGGTCAATCACAGGAATTCTAACCTTATGGCCAAAACTATCGACACACTAGGGCACACTATGCATGATTTGCACTGACCATTTGTAAACACAACATTCAAACTTGGCCCCTCTTAACTGGCTCATGGAAAGTGACAGTAAACCAGGTTTGAAAAGAGATTTGTCCACTCTGTTTTGCCTGGCCATGTTTGCATTTCTTTTGGCACTTTGTCTGCTATTTTTATAGCCTTTTGCCCAAAAATGTCCCTGTTAGAATGCTTTTTTCATGATTGTATAACTGTTGGACTCAACACAATGTAATACTCAGGTATGTGTATATATAAGGAACAGGCCTTACGTCTTCTGTGTAGACAGGTTGACCATGAATGGACACATTCTTGTAATACTTTAGGAACCTGCAATATACAACAATAGCTGCTGCTGAGCCTCCACTATAAAAGATCATTCTGCAACGTATTCTTCATTCATTCTGGTGCATGTGAGATGAATCCGAAGCGTTCCGTCCACACTAACATCTGCACTGTTTAACTTGGCAACTCTCCTCTGTCATCAAACCACAACAAAAACGTATCAGCCCCAAACACAGTAATGAAAAGAAAAGAGAAAATACAGGGACTGCTACACAATACTTTTTCTCACTTCTATCCATTTAAAAAAAACTAAAATCCTGCATTGTTTTGTCTTTAAAGACTTAACAATAACTGTTTGCTCCAGACCTCATTTGTCCAGGTTGTGTTGAGCTCTCACACAGTTTAAAAAACCTGCAACTGAAAAACCAACCACACAAACACATGCAACACACACAACTCTGCTGGCTTTTTCCCACTCTGTGGTGCTGCATAAACCAATACCCAGACTATGGAATGAGCTTTTAGCTTATTACATTTCCCTCTTCCACCCGACTCCTCTTTCCTTCCTCAAAAACCTACTCAGGAGTCCCAAAAGTCAACCACCCACTCACCCCCCATTTACCGGTGATCTCCCCAAGCTGACTCATTTATTTAAATCCATATTCATCTCCCTTCAAGCTAAGTGATTTGTCTGAATTTACAGTTACTTCTCCCTCCGTCTTCCGTCTATCTCTTACAGTCTCACATTTTCACTATTAGCCTATCTCGGATGTATATTTTCACCCTGCAACGCAATCCATCCATCTCTCTCACTCTCAGATTTCATCCCACAATCTTTTTCTCCATGTGTTTCACACTCTCCCTCCTTCCCTCTCTGCCCATTTCACTTGTTCCCTGCCTCGGGCAATCCAATCCATCTGACTTTAAGAATCATATCATCCAATCAGGGCCCACTCGGTAGACAGGGGCGGGCCCTGAGGGACAGACTAATCAACTCTCTGATGGGATTAGACCTCCCACCTGTCCGTCATTTAAGAGAAACCACACTAGGCCAATCGCCTCTGCACATAGTTTCATATGGCTGTCATTTAGATATGAGGTTTGTTTTCTGCACACACACACACACACACACACACACACACACACACACACACACACACACACACACACAGAGGAGAGCACCCATTAGCAGCCTGTAGCCCCATATATTATTCTGATTTGGCTCAGATAATAGACAGCTGATGGAGAAGGCACTTGGAAGTTGCACACACACACACACGTGCGCACACGCACACGCACACACTAACACACACACACACACACACACACACACACACACAGTTTGCAGCATATCACTGCGCCTGTCATTTTGAATTTGGAAAAGGAGGGAGTAAAATGTTCTCTAATGGCCATTTGCACTCTGCTTTTCTCCACAATAAAACTGTCTAATCAAGAGAGAGAGAGAGAGAGAGAAAAGAGAGCCAGAGTGAGGGATAAAGAAGAAAGAGAAATGAATCGAAAAATATAGAAAGAAATCCAGTAATGGAATGAAAAGAATGGGAAGAGTTATGAAAAGTTAACGAGAGGAAAATGCCAGAAGGTGACACAGCAAAAACATAATACAGGAAGAGAGAGAAAGATAAAGAGACACACAAAAGAAAAGAAAAAGACAGAGGGAAGCTGTATGAAACAGATATGAGCTAAGATAAATGACGGGTTACCCTTTTGATTCCTTTTCCACATTTCTTAGATAAATAATGAGAATATGTATAAATAGGAGAGTCTCATAATTACATATGGCTGTGATTATTGGAGAAATAAAAGGATCAGTTTTACTGCATTGTGGTTTCAAAGTAACTTTAGCCATCATTATGTATCCGTTAACCACAACTTTTTAACACTGCCACGGTTGTTGTTGACGACAGAACAATGACTTGCTCGTTATCTGATCATTACACTCCATGAAAGCGAAATCTAAGAGCAACACATTTTAAAAGGGATTTAAAAAGTTTGTTTTCGGGTTATTAGATCGACAGAGAGAGAGAGGGGACAGATGGAGAAGGACACAGAGAGAGCAAGTCAGTTACGATAACAAAAGAGAGAATAACACATAAAAGCAGACTGGTTTAGAGAATAGAATAAAGGGAAATTTGAGATAATGTTGCACTTCCAGTTTAAAAACACATTTTAAAATATTATCTGTGTTTCTAGTATTCAACCACTGACAGAACAGATATACATTCACTCCTCCTGCAGCAGTTTTCAGGACTACATCTCTCCTCTTGATGATACTCTGCCGGGAAGGTGCCGTGCTGGCATTTGGGGAATATAAATTTCACGTCTCTGTAACTGTATCTACCGGTCAATAGCAATGTAACACAACAGCAATCAGAAGAAATGTCAGTGGCATTTGTTTTGTGATATTAGCACAATTAGTATAAATAAACTTATTGTCAGCCTCCACCACACAGGTCAATTTCACAGTGAGGATCCGTTGAGGCACATTCATTGTCCGGGTCCAGACCTTTGAATCCGCCCACTCCATCGAGTTGACCGATTCGTCTGGCATCAGTACATGAAACAGTGGTTTCTAAAAAACAATTGATCCAATCAATGGGCGGGACTAACACTGTTGTCAAGCTGAGCGCCAGAACCACAGACTGTATATAACCTGGATGTAGTCTCCACTGTATTCTGTAAAGCCATTATGAAGCTCAGTGTGGTGGCTTTGGCAGTGATTGACTCTTGGGCTAAATAATAAAGCTTTTTATAAGAAACCCGGCACATGTGATGGCACCCACCTAGCACTCAAAGTGGCCATTATGAATAACTTTAAGTATTAATTTAACCCTCTGTTATGTTCATTTGTAATGTCTGTGGATCAATTTGACCCCGGGGCATATTTAATTATCCAAAAGTGTCAGAAACTAAAAAATTCCAATAACCATTGTTTAGTTTCACACTTCACACAGTCTCCAGTACAGACCATTTTAATTAATATTTAGTGCAATGGTGTTCTTTATACTCACAGATCATGGTTCAATGAGGATAAATCACTCGTTTTTCATTAAAAAAATGCATGTTAAAACTCTTTTTTAATTACCACTGGAAAGACCTACATATAAAATACAATGGTTTTTACATGACATTGATTTTTTTAAAATTTTATTTTACATTCATTTCCCCCCCCCCCCCTTTTTATTAAAAAATGCTTTGACCTTTTTTTTAGATTTTAAACTTTGAAATGGGTCAATTTGACCCGCGACATAACAGGAGGGTTAATCAAAACAGGTGTGTTATATAACAATTCACTTTTGTCACTTTAGAGTTGTCATGAACAGGAAAAATATCTATAGAAACAAAAAGGGGCAGTAAACATGCTTATTTTTGCTGTAAAGTTGGGCATTTATACATGAGGATCTATGAGGATTGACTCGCTTTTGGAGCCAGCCCCAAGTGGCCACTCAAGGAACTGCAGTTTTTAGCAAATCCCCTTTGGCTTAATTTTTCAGTTTCAGAAATTGCAACTTTACTGGAACCGCGGAGGAGCGATCACAACAATGGCACGGCATGTGTTCTGGCAAGCCCTCTAAATATAGCCTGGCATTATAGTTTGTTTTTACTTCACTCCAATCTTAAAAACCAGGGCAAAAGAATATTGGCAATGCTACACATCAATGATGAAAAAAAAAGGAAATTTGTAAAGGCTTTGCCACTCATTCACAAATGCAGGTGCTATAACGAGGCAGTCTTTTTCGGTTAAAGTTCACCAAACTTGAACTCTACGCGATGCTGAGATTCACCCCTTCACTTGTGTGGAATGGAAGTGAACAGGAAGCAAATATCCGCTAATGTTAATTTCACACATATGTGACCGTGCCCTTAGAGTAGAAGCAAAGTCAGACTGAAGATGGAATCGGAGTGTAACAAATTGACAATTCTGTCTAATATCAGGCAACCCATTCACCCATTCAGCTCCTACCTGCCCTTATTCTTTGTTCCAGTAAACTCTCTTCTTTCTATCTTCTCGTCTCTCTCCAACAAGACAGATGAAAAAGTACTTTATACAGTCTTAACTTCAAAGACTTTCTCTCTTTGACTCTCCTGTCTTTGTCGGGGAGGTCTATTGGGCTTTAGGAGAGGCGGGGGGGTTTTCCTCGCTGTGAGTTTGTATTTGTGTGTGTTGGATGGTTGTGAGAATTAGTGGGCTTATTAGCATAGGGATATAAGTCAACACTGGCCCCAATATGTCTATTTGTATGGCCTTATTGTGGCCTAGGTGTGTGTGTGCGTGTGTGTGGAAAGGAGCTTTCTTAAGAGTCCATATTTGCTTTTTTTGCTCATTTCTGACACACTATTAAAATCATATTTTAATGAAAGATACCGCAGTTATTCTTCTCTCCTGCTTAGAAATCTTCTATCTTGAAAGTTGTGCGAAATAACTGAATTGGGTAACTTAATATAGTGTTAAAGATAATTCTAGGTTCTTTTCACTGTTTGATAAAGCACATGATTGTACAAATGGCAGGGCGAAAACAATGTTGTTAAAAGAAAATTATAATAGAAAATATACAAACAACAATGAGAAGAGGCAAAACAACAACAAAGACACACAAAACAACTACAAAGAGACACAAAACAACTAGAGGCAAAGGATAACTACCAAAAAGTTTAAAACAACCACAAAGAGACACAAAATGACAATAAAGAGACACAAAGCAACTTCATAGAGACTCAAAATGACAACAAAGACACAAAACAACAACAACAAAAAGGGCAAAATAAGCTCAATGATAACTAATAAAACAAATAAAATGAAACGTTAGAAGAAAATTACTATATATAACATACAAACAGCAATGAGGAGGGGCAATGCAACAAAAAGGTACACATATATACTATACTATAAGTAAAAAAGGTAAAAATATAAAGAAAATATACAAACATAAATGAGAAGAGGCAAAACAACAACAAAGAAACACAAAACAACCACAAAGAAACACAAAATGACTTTAAAAAATCAATTACAAAGTGACACAGGACAACTACAAAGACAAAAAAGTCCCAAAAAAGAGACACAAATCCCAGAGAGATAGGTAACAACTACAAAGAGACACAAAACAAAACAAAAGGGCAAAAAAACTACAAAGATAACAAAACAATAAATAAAATGAAATGTTGTCAGAAGAAAATGATTATATATAATATACAAACAGCAATAATGAGGTGCAATGCAACCATAAAGACATACAAAACTACAAAAGGACACAGAACAACTATAAAGAGACAAAAAAAATCCCAAAAGAGACACAATCCCAGAGAGATGTGTAACAACTACAAAAAGACACGAAATAAAAGCAAAAAGAAGCTAAACTAAAAAGTCTGACTCTGTATTTTGCACGTCTCTGTCCAGTAGTCTGTGGTCTCATAATCCCCACAAGTTAATTTCACATGATAATCCAAGACCAAATCCAAAAACTTGTGGAAAAAAAATCATGAATGCACAGCTGCTTGAAATGTGAAATGATGGTATAAATGTTGTGCTGTTCTCCAGGCCTTTAGTCCACTCAGGACGGACTTAGTGGACTGAGTCTGTTCAGCTTGTTATGGGGATAATCATACTGCTGATTACTTGCTTGTACTGCCCTCATTTTTTTTTGCCCTCTCAATTTTACACTACATTGTTTCACAACATTTAGTCAGTAAGGCTTAAGTGGATGTAAACATTAGCGGTGTAATGCTGGATAGGCCAGACGTTCGACCTCCGTAAAAGCGGTTCAACAGCCTGGCCTTTGTAATGTTAATCGCCCTGCAGTGGAGGCCGACCGCCGGCTGCTAACAAGAGCAGCGAATGCAGCAATACTGCAGTTGATTTAGACAGTCTCTCTCTCTCTCACTTGCACTCTTTCTCTTTCTTTCCTCCTCTGTGTTTCACTTTTCAACTTCTAAATAGTCTGAGTGCGAAAGGAGACGTGGTACACATGACAAAGAAGGGCAGAGACAGAAATGACTTGAGACGGAGGCAATTTAGGAACTAGAAAGAGCATCAAACTGTTCAGGCATCTGATCAGGATGCCTCCTGGATGCCGTGGAGCTATTCTGGGCACGTCCGACTGGGAGGAGACCCCGGGGCAGACCCACAACACACTGGAGAGATTATACATCCCGACCAACACGAGGCGGACTCAGGATCCCCCAGGAGGAGCTGGAGGACATGGCTGGGGGAAAAAGGACATCTGGGCTGCTCTGCTTTTCCTCTAACCTCTAACTGAACTGGATAAGTGGCCAGTCAATGGACTGATGTTTGACTGAACAGAGAGGAAGGAGCACGAGTCTCGAGTGTTTTATTGATGAACAGCAAACCGCCGCGGCATCTTGAAATAAATATCATATTTGCGTTTCATGATGTGGGGCCTCATGTCTCATCTTCCCTTTGGCATATAAACAATCTGTCTTTTTCTCTCAGCATGTCTCCCTCTTTTCCTACAGTAGCTCTGTCTCTGTTTCACAAAGCCACATTATTTTTTTGCTCTTTCACTGTTTTTCATCATCTTACTCCCTCTCTCTCTCTCACCTGTCAGGTTTATTATTTTTTATTTAAATTTGTACATCTCCTTTGTGGCTCTGTGTGTGTGTGTGTGTGTGTGTGTGTGTGTGTGTGTGTCACATGGATAAATGTGCGAATGAGCCCAAACATGGGCCAGTGGGAGACATGGGCAGGTGTTTTACTTAGTTGGTGGGACAAACATTTCTTACCAGTGCAGATATATACACACATGGGACACACACACATGCACACACGGCACAGTCACACACACACACCAACACAAGAGTACATTTATTTTATATGACCATATATACAGTAAATTGGGTTGATTAGATTTTACATTTTTTTAAAACTGACACTAAGAGATAGACTTCTAAATGAATTCCAAGTGGATCCCCCCCCCCCCCCCCCTTTGTATTTATTCAGTTGGAAAATATCTCCAGTGATGCTCCAGGAAATATAAAGTGTCACTATAGCTTCCCACAGCTCTAAAAGCAGCTGAACCCTGGGGCTTTTACCCAGTTTCACTCCGACTGAGTTAATATAACTTTACATGCATGTTGAAATATAGAACGTTGAGTTTGCTGGATAGGCTATTGAATAAAGTATGATGTTCCAGTGCCTCCGCATAGCATGCATACCTATCTGTTAGTGTTAGGGTCAATTTAACTTGCTATATGGTGAAATTCAGATAGTCAGCCTGCATCCCGACCAGAGTGTGACAGGATCTGACAGGCTCGATAGACTCTGGTTGCGTTTGGGGTCATTTTCATGAGCGTTCTGCAGGAACACATATTTTGGGCAGAAAATATGAACACTGCTGCCAATTTCTCAGGATGTAGAGCTTCTGTTCTCTGACAGTTTAACCACCTGAAACATCTGTTAACTCACATCAAATCTAAGTGGGGTGCAAGCCTCACTCAACTAAGGAACATCTCTAAGTAACGTAACTCAGTACATTTACTCAAGTACTGTACTTCAGTACAAATTTGAGGTACCTGTACTTTACTTAAATATTTCCACATATTTAACTTTACGGTTCTGCTCCACTACATTTAGCTGACAGCTTTAGTTACTTTCAGGGATAAAAAATATGCCTGTGCAGTCAAAATTTCAGGCCCATGTAGAACTTTTATTCACAAATTATTCTTGTTTTAACTTGCACTAAACTCCCTTGAGTGTAAATGAATCTTGACCCTAAATCATTCAATGGTTGATTTTTCTACCATTTTTTTCAACTATGCTATTACATTTAGTAGCCTGTAGTGTAGAACACAGTGAAGGTTCTCCTTTGACACTGATGTGAGTGTGTAAATCATCACAAACCATTCACGTAGTGACCGTGATTGGTTAGTGGACTGCCAGTTGGAAGCATCGCGTTCATCGTTATATTCGTCGCCATCTTGCGTCGTCATCTTGTTTCCGATACGCGGAGCAGACTATATCTGGACTGTGGAGGACCACGAGGGATCTGACGCCTCTCTACACCTCAACCTGACTGAGAGGAGACGCTGCTAATTCATGTTAGCATTTACTGGGACGTTAGTTTTGGCCAAAAAAACAAAACAAAATGTATGTTACTTACCTCAGAAAACTGAGCAGCGACTCCTTGGAGTGTCTGTTAGTCCAACCAAACGCTGAACAAGACATTTTTACTGAACAAAACGTTCAAATAAACTGTCATTAAGTGAAAATACAGCAAAAGGGTCAAAGTTATGAGACCAAACCGGTAAACGTCTATTTTTTAATATCTATATAAGGTTATGTATAACTTTATTGACACGTTGCCGTGGATACGCATTGTTCTGCTTCTCTCCTGATGACGGCTCGCCTTGTTAGTGACCTGTCAATCAAAGGTAGCCACGCCCCAAATCATACGACTCTTTATCTTCTATTCTCTAAATGGGGCCATTATTTACACTATTAACATGAAATTGTCTTGAAGAAGATTTTTTACTAGTGATTGAGACTGTAGTGTTGTCCTAAAAAAAAAATTCTGAGGTAATAAATCAAGTGAGAAGTTTTCTCATTTTGCATTGAAATTAATATACAGAAGTGTTTTTGCAGCCAAACTTAGCGCCCCCTGCTGGAATTTTCGTTAGAATGCAGCTTAAGACACTTCCTGGTTTGCCTCCATGGTCAGACCCGGAGGTTGCCGCCTGGTGTGAATACACACACAAAACTGGCATTCAGATATTGGAGAGACAACAGTCAGCTAACTTCTCTGACCAATAACTGCATCAAGACAAAGACAGGTCAAGCTCAGGGCAAGACAGACTGCTACACACACGCACACACACACACACACACACACACACACACACACCTAACACACATCTGAAGGACAGCTAGCAGCAGTCCAGCAGTCTGTGGTGTCTGAACTGTCCATGTGTGCCAGTGATGGGGCGCTAATGCACTGCCAGGAAGCAACATGGTTCCCTGAGGGGACCCAAAATGGAGTCATGGCAACAGCTGCCAAAATGTCAGGGTGAGAGAGAGAGACGGATGGAGGGCTGCAGCCCCTCCTTCTGGCCACAGCCAAACACAGTGGACACATCATTTTACTGTTTAAAATTATATTTCATATTCATCATTTTCATTTTTTTATGTGCTTGTGGATGCATTATTCTTTGGTGGGTCAAGTAGGCAAACTAAAGTAAATCTGAAGCATAAATCTGGTTTTCATGATGTGACTGAGTGCTTTCACCTCAACTAAAAGTTTAGAGGAGGAAAAAAAAAAGCTTTCTTCACTTTAAATAATCCAAAAGTGACTAAAAAACAGGCTCTATTGGAAAAAACAGACACAGCGTCTAGTAATCGGAGTGGGGCTGCATGTTATCTGTCCCATCCATAAGCGCATATGTGCCGAATTTACACTGGCTTTTAAGCTGCCTGGTGGCTTTCATCCTGTAAATAGAGTGTTTTCTTCTTTTGTTGAAATGGAATATCTGTGTTCTGTTGTGCACACAGAGCTGCAAATAACTCACTATTTACCTGTGGAGGTAAAGAGATAAAACAAATGTTCTGTGCCGTACTGGCAGCTGCTGATTCTGTGGACAGACCGGATGGTCATGTTCAGTATCTGAAATGCGAGGGATCAAAACACCAGAGTGAGTGGTAATCAGAGAGAGAGGGAGTGAAGAAAAGAATGAAAAAAATAGAGAAAAATAAAATGAAAATGCTAAGAAATGCTTCGAAAAAAAAAAGAATAAAAAGAATTTTAAAAAAGAAGAGTCTCTTATTTCTAAATGGAGTACTTGTGTATTTGATGCATTTTATATATTTGTATGATTCTTGGAATTCTTGGGTTGTATCTTCATGGTTGAAAAGCACTTATTGTTGCTTTGAATAAAAGCCTCAGCTAAATATCGTAATCATATGTGTTAAGCCTGTATGCTTAAAACTGGCACCCCCTACTAAAAGTATCTTCCCACACTCCCGAAAAAAAAAGGGGAGCGCGATAAGAAGTGAAAGTTAGAGGAAAAACTGAATTTCTTTTTGTGCGTATTGGTAGTCAAACTGTCTTGTTTACCTTTTGACCTCCATCAAGTAAAGCCCTGAGTTATGGCCTGTGTGTGTGTTTGTGTTGAGTAAAGCATAAAGAGGTGTAACACATGGCACCACCCTACTTAAGTTATCAATACGTGTGTGTTTATGTGATTGTGGCTGTGTATTTTAGCATGGTAATTAGCAGCTAATTAGTTATTGATTGGAGGCCAGTATATTTTATGGAGGTGAGAGGGCGAGTGTGACACGGGGCACAGCATAACACCTCGGCCATAATTCAGCCTTTGCTATACACACACACACACACACACACTTTTCTGCACTAGCAACCACACATGAAACTAGAGTGACACTCATACAGCACAGACCTCCACTAAGGTCAACGGTGCATTCATGGGCCCCTCAGATGGTCCCATTTTCTGAGTTAGGAAGTCCATCGTACAAGTTTGGTTTGTTCATGAGCTTTAAGTCATAATATGGAAGCAACATGGACGCTAAAAAATATGTGTTTTTTTTTTAATTTTATTACTCAGAGCGTTCGAATAACATAACATAATAAAATGGCTGTTTCCAGGATTTGTTCAATGATAAAGAGCAAAGGAAACAGATCATGTGAGCCATGAAACATGATCAGAAAACTAGTTATTCCAATTATTTCGACACCACTTAAATGCAGCATAAAATAAGTTGTGAGTCTGCCTTATGATTTATAGAAATGCAAAGTACTTTCAGGAAAAAAAAACACACAAAAAAAATAGTAATAATAATTGCCAAATAAAAGAAATGTATGTATATAATGTGTATAGAATATATGTATTCTGTCTTTTATATCTACGTATGTGCCTGGATCTTGAGCTGCTGTGACAACTAAATTTCCCCATTACGGGATAAATAAAGTCTGATCTTATCGCATCTGTTATTATTTTTTCTATCTGAAGTTGCTTTTTATGATTTGGTAAAAGAAATGTTCCTTCAAGTTCCAGTAGTTTTTCTCTAATCCCGAGGACAAAGAGAAAAACTGCAGCAAAAACAAACTCCTCGGTGGAGGGAATAAGTTCTTTCTTGATTGACTCACTAAGATGACAATTTTTTATCCTTGAAGACATTTTAAGTTAATGATCAAACCAATACCACAGCAAGCATTGCTGACCCTTTCATGTAGAAGCTCATGGGAGTCAGACACTAGTGATAAAGCATCACAGGAATCTGCCCTGTGAGTCTCAACACAAGCCTCCTAATGGTTCCAAAATCTCAAATAGCTTCAGGATCTCGGACAGGCAGAGAATGTTAAAATGAATTCCTTTTATTGGTGTAGTTAGTCAGATGACTGTCATAATCCTACTGCCAACTCTTCTCGGACCGGACGAAGCACCTTTTTATTTTAACCAAAGCTGTGCCATCAGCAAACCTCACCAAATATCAGTCTGAATGCTGTCAGACAGAATTTACATTTTAGGGTCCTTCTGGGGTAAGTTTGGATTAGAATTGACATAATGAATGCCATAGTCTGAAAGGAAGAACTGCTTTTATGGTAGGAATCCTTTGTGGCGAACTGTCTTTGCATAAACTTTAAAACATAATAATACTTTTACATGAGAATGTATGGAGCCTCCGAAGTGACATGAGAAACAAACAAAAAAACTTGAGATCTCGATAAACTTTGAGGCTTCATTAGGCTGTTTTGAGGGAAGTGCCTGATACACGATACAAAGGAAAGTGAAAGTTCAGCTAAATTAATTAAAATACTTTACTAATCCCACAATGGGGAAATTCAAACTCTGCATTTGACCCATCGTTTTTTACACACAAGTGAACACACCATGCAAAGAGCAGTGGGTAGCTGCATTTCAGCACACCCAGGGAGCTGCATGGGGGGTTAGGTGCCTTGCTCAAGTACACTTCAGTCCTTGACCTGTCAGTCCTGGGATTTGAACCGGCCACCCTCCAGTAACAAGCCTGATTCCTAACCTCTAGGCCTCGGACTGCCCTAATGCCCTAAAATGCAGCATAAACAAAATGTTTTATGTTATTAATTAACTACAAATGTCTGTAAAACATAACAGGACTGTGCATAGGTGCCGACTTGGGTTAAACAGTGTAGATATACAGGTACATCTAAAAAAAATTAGAATATCATGAAAAAGTTCAATTTTTTTTGTAAGTCATTTCAGAAAGTGAAAATCAAACATTATATACATTTATTACGCGTAGAGTGAAATATTTCAAGCCTGTTTTTCTTGTAATTTTGATGATTCTGGCTTACAGATAGTGAAAACCTAAAACTCAGTGTCTCAGAAAATTTGAATATTGTGAAGATGTTCACTATGTGAGTCCTGGGTCAGTGGTGGTTTGGGTCCATGTCCTCTGCTGCTGTTGGTCCACTGTGTTTTCTGAAGTCCACAGTCAACATAGCAGCCATCTAGCAGGACATTTTAGAGTCTTCATGCTTCCACAAGCTCTTTGGAGATGCTGCTTTCATTTTCCAGCAGGACTTGGCACCTGCCCACACTGGCAAAGGTACCAAAAGCTGCTTCAATGACCATGGTGTTACTGGGCTGGACTGGCCAGCAAACTGGGCTGACCTGAACCCCATAGGAGTCTATGGGCTGTTGTCAAGAGGAAGGTGAGAGACACCAGATGAGCTGAAGGCTGCTATAAAAGCAACATGGTGCTGTAGGCTGATCTCCTCCATGCCACCAAGTATTAATGCAGTAATTCATGCAAAAGGCGCCCAACCAAGTATTGATGTATAGAAATGAACAGACTTTTCAGAAGCACGACATTTGTGTTTGAAATATCCTTTTTTATCGATCTTATGTAGTGTTCTAATTTTCTGAGGCACTGAATTTTGGGTTTTCATTATCTCTAAGCCATAATCATCAAAATTACTAGAAATACAGGCTGGAAATATTTCACTCTGTGTAATGAATCTATATAATAAACAAGTTTCACTTCATGACACAATTGACAAAAATATTGAACTTTTTCTCAATATTCTAATTTTTTGAGATGCACCTGTAAGGTCTGATGGAATCATGATGTGGCTACTTAATATTCACGTCGGATGGTTCTACATGAGTGGAAGTCGTCATAGTGAGGATATTACCCTTTGTTTTGGGCCTATAAGTACCTCATACTGGAAATGTATCTAGAAGAAAAAGACACTAATATCACCAACACATACAGTGTGTACTCAATTAATTAGAGAGTTGGCAGCATAGAAATGTCGGAAATAGGTAACATTTGTGTTATTAAACATCAAACAAATTACCTCAAAAGTGGCGCGGCAGTTTGATCTACAATCATATTCGTTGCAGGTAAAATGTTGATGGAAAAAAAATGTAAAGTGTCTGATTTAACAACATCTGCAGGTGGTACTGAGTTCTAAATAACTCAAGTTGGTGAAATTCTAATATAAAATCTGTTCTGATGCAAGATCGATGCAAGATATTTCTGCACTCTCACTGTATACTGTAGTGACACTGAAGCTTTTCATTTTCATAAAGCCTCCAGTTCCTTTTTTATATTTCACTTCCTGGAAGTCACTTCTGTCAGTGAGCAATCTGTTGAACATTTTATGGGGATGCACTGGGGAACATTCAGGGCTTTGCTGATTCAACAACAAAATCTCTTTCTGCAGCATAAGAAGTGAATCACCGGAGGTCTAAAAAATAGTTTTAGACCCCCTCAAGGTCGCCGCTCCCACAGATATATGTCTTTGGGTGTTGCTAATGGTCTGGTTTGATGTTGTGCACTTTAAATCGCTGGCTATTTCCTAAGCCTGTTACTGCTAAATGGAAAACGTGTGAGTTTAGATGTGTGTGTGTGTGTGCGTCTGTGCTTGTGACCTCTGCCTTTAATCCACTTTACCTTTCATTTCTTTTCCGGGCTCTAAAATGACCCAAAGCACCTGGACAGAATCCTCCTCTCCTTTTTTCCCTCGTCCTTTTTTGTCCCTTTTTCCCTTCTTAAATCACACAGAATTCATTTCCTCATCAATCCATCCATTCAAATGAACCTCATATCCTGAACTGTATCTGTGGATCGCATCAGGTCGTATTTTAAAACTTTTTAATATGATTGCATCCACTCGTCACCACACATTTTACCATTTCTCCTCTGGGAAAATGGTGTATAGCGGACAGAAAAGAACCTCTGACACTGATGTCAGGAGGAAAATATTCTGACATCAATGTGAAAATGTATTCAGGCTTGTAAGGAAATTCTCTTTTTATGTTCCTCATGCAGAGGGAGGTCAGAGGTCCAATTCAAATGAAGAGCAGCATCCAAATACTGATCGTCATTTTGGGTCTTGCAGTGGTGGAATGTAACTCAGTTAAGTACAATTTTCAGGTTCTTGAGTTCTTGAGTTCTTTACTTGAGTGTTTCCATTTTATGTAACTTTATACTTATGTACTTTTTACTCCACTACAATTAGCTGACAGCTTTATTTTCCTTCCAGGTCAAGATTGAACATGATGAAAATGTGATTCATACAAAATTATTATGTGTTCTTATAAATTAGACCACATAAAAGTTTATTAAATTGCCATGACAACATTAAAATGCTGCTTACATAATGTTTCAATAATAAGACGCCAATAATATATATATTATATATATATATATATATATATATATATATATATATATATATATATATATATATATAATATATTGCCCATAAAGTTGGAATAACATAACAGACACAATTGTCTGTTAATTGTGGTTTCATTTTCATTGTGGTATGTTTGGAAGAGATTGATAAATACAATTTTGAAACTTTATCTGTTAATAATGAATCACATTTTCACAATAATTTCATAGAGAGGTAAAACATATTTTATTCCAACTTCATGAGCAACCATGTAAGTTTTAGCTTTAGTTACTTTTTAGGTCAAGATTTGACATTAAAAAACATGATAAATTTAAAATTATTATGCGTTCTAACCCTATCTTGACAACATTAAATGCTGCTTTACAATAACAACACACAATAATATCTAAAACATTTTCAGTTGGGGGCATTTCGTTACATTACATTTAATAGTTTAAGTCCTTTTTAATGCTGAAACTTTTGTATTTTTACTTCAGTACGTTTCTGAATGCAGGACTTTTACTTGACGAGGAGTAATTCTGCAATGTGATATTAGTACTTTTACTGAAGTAAGGGATCTGAATACTTCTTCCACCACTGATGTCTTGTTCCAGCATTTTGACCAACATTTTTTGCACTTGACTGCAAAATTGGCGTTGGCAATTTAGATTTTTGATCGGTACAACCCCCTTTAAAGATGCATTATAATTTACATTATACTGTTTAAATTTCACCATTGTGCTGTAACTGTTCCGCATCAATCAGTAGTTGTTTGGTTGCAACAGACTGCTGAGAAGGTTTATAGGCTGATTAAGGGCAAACTTGATTGACTTGATTGGTTGATTCATAAAAAACCATTAAAAGCACCACTTAGTTGGCACTTTATCCTTTTTTTTTTGTTCTGTTCATTCTAGTGTTATACAGAGTACTAGCTTGAAATAAAAAATTAAAATAAATAACCCAAGGTGACTGTAATTATCCCTTATTCATACCCATTCATAAGATTAAAAGATGGTAAATACGTTGTTTTTGCCAAAAGAGGGTGCTTACTGATTGGACGGGTGTGTACTTCCACACTTCATGTATATGCACGATGCAACGCGTTTAAACACTCAAGATATAATTAATTTTTGAATTTATCTGTTTTAATCAACAGCCGGGCAGCAGCTCCAAACCTTTAACGCAAAGCACTAACAATCAATTTATTTGCCAAGAGCAATAAATGTACAGGAAATTGTCCTTGTGGCTTTGATGCATCTACACAGTGACAACTCAAACAAGTGTATAAGTACACAAAGAGGTGCAGAATATACAGAATGCACATTCACTGTGAGAGGACAGGACATTATACGTACTGCCCAACAAGCACTCTGTGACACACAAAGAGCTGAAGCTATAGAAACACGAGTAATGTATTAGAGCAACATGAACAGTTATAATTGCTCTGAGTAAAATTCAATTCATCTTGATCAGCTGCATTTGCTCCTGAGGCCTGAAGTAGCTTTAAGACTCATCTTGACGTTATGAATAGTGTGTCATAGTGCAAGCAACACTTGGCAGTAACAGGAAATGAACTGAAAAGAAATGACAGTAATAGTGGTATTATTAAACCCAGAGGGAGAAGACGGAACGCCTGCTTATCATTTTTTTTATTCTTCTCTAACAAAATTTGATATTTCACCTGTGCTGACTTAGGCACTAATGATTACTTTAAGTGCATATGGTTCAAAGAAGCCTTGGAAAGTATAGACCTTATCAGCTCTGATAATAATAACCTGATATGTTTTCTTAAAAGGTTTTCTTTCCCCCTGACTCTACATTTTATGCAGCGTGCCATATTAAAGGAACACTCACTTGCTGTCAAGTCATTCTGTGACCCTAATGTCACCACAGTGTTTATACTGTACACACATACACAAACACACATTTCTGTCACTTGTGAGGATGCTGTATTGACTCACATTAATTCCCTGTAAGCTTACCCTCACCCATAATCACTTCACGTCTTACCCAAAACCTCAACTTTCCTGTCTTTACTGAAGCGTGATACTAACCTTTTCTAAAAAGCATGAAATAAATGACTAACCTTGTGTGAAGTTGGGGGAACTATATTGGATGCTGGAAATAAAAGTTCTATTCATTTTCTTTATAAGAGATGAGTCACAGGTAGAGCTTTTCTACAGCTTGTATGGGTATGTATCTAACAAATATGTTAGAAAGAAGTTAAAGTTAGAAAGCTGGGTACATAAAATCACATGGTGAGTACAGTACAAACTAATATGTACAAACATCCAATTACAGAGCTTAAAATGATGTTAGTGGAACATAAAGATTATACTTGAATTTGGCAACTATAACGCTGTTTTGTCCATGACTGCAAAAACAAGGCTCTGCATAGCATTTCGAAGAATATTACATTTACCAGTATAAGAAACCATATGGAATGGGAATTCAGAGTTTGGAAAAATACTTTAGAACCACTAGCCATGTTTTCATTAAAGTCAAATCGAATTTGAAGCAAATTTTTGAAATGTCACATTAAAGAAAATGCTAATAAACAAAGCTGCATGAACATATTTTTGTCAGAAGAGGGCAGTGTAACGTGCTGCTGTAGGCTAACCCCTCAGTAAACAGTAGAAGAAGAAGAGGTTGAGCGAGAGAGAAAAAACAAAAACAAAAAAGAGGTTACTAATCTAATCGGACAACTTTGGCCACCCACGGGAGAAAATGGAGAGAAGTCTTCAGGAATTGGATTCAATAGAGCAACTTTTAATTGTTCTTTCATGTCAGAGTGGAAACAGCTGATCATGTGAGTTAAATGTTGGATATGTTTTATTCTATAAAAGCGTTTCCATCTCCCATTTAGTGCATTTACTATTTTACTATAAAAAAAAAAAAAAAACACCTCAAGCAACCCTAAAAACTCTTATGTGCATTTTCCAAAAATATTTTCCAATTTTTTTTGTTTCCATCATGTTTTTCTCATGCAAATCTTCAAAACTACACAGATAACTTTGTTAATGGAAATATGGCTAATATCTCCCCCCACTTGACAACTCTTTTCAACTCTCTCATTAATACTTTTATCACTTTAACTTTACTTTTGTGACATAATTTGCTATATATGATGTATGCCCTATGCAAATCAATCTTATTATTTCACTGGGCTTACTCTTTTTCTCCCTGACTTAAGAAATAAAATTTACCTAATTGGCCAAACACACACCAAGCCAGGGTGAAAAGCACCTTTCCACAATAACATTTACTGCGGCTTGGAAAGATTTTTATGTGTTTCAGTTTGGAAAGATTCTATACAACATGTCACAGGAGTGGCAGGACTCTGTGTGCTGCTTGGATGCAGATATTGTCTAATCACAATTCAGATTTACTGCAGAATCAGATGACCACAGCTCCAAACGGCTGCCACAGCTTTCCATAGACATTTCAAGGCGGCTTGCCACATTTTCCCACGGTTCGCCTTTTCTGTATTAGTTTATACTTTTTTGAATCCAGTTGTCCTATTACACTACTGTTTTATTTCTATAGTAACTTTATAAGATTATTGATTTGTAATTATTATCAATGAACACAAAGTTTGACTCAATACTGTTCAGAAGGTCAACTTCTGTCCACATTTATTGGAAGTGTATTCAGTTCGCTGCATAGCATGTACCATGTAGAGGATGGAGAGTCTGTGACCTGTGTGAGTATGCAATAAATACAAAAACACACACACAAATTTAGAAAAAAAAAAGATTTAAAAAAAAACAAAACTCATTGATCAATTGAATGATTTATCCTCTCTGCCCCCTGGTGGCCATCAGTATTAAGGCGTCTCTCTCCCTCCCTCACCTCATATCTCAGCCCTCTTTTATATTCAAGTGCAGTGACAGCATGTAGGCTCTCCTTTAAAAAATTGTCCTTCTCTGTCTTTTAAATGTGATGTGCTCTACCACCTCCATCGACAAGAATAGCTCCATGACCTTCAGAAACCTGCATCCAATTGATTGATGTCCGCTTACCTCAAACTATGATGAAGCACTTCCTTTAACCACAGTCCCACATATTCCTAAAAAACGGTAACACTTAATTCAGTCCCAGACTTTAACCCAACTGAAGCCAAAAACTCTGACCCACACACAGTGTGAGAGGAGGACAGAGTTGCATTTAAATGGTTACAAGTTTGAGAACTGCAACAGTTAGTGTGTGCGCTCATCAATTTTACATTGAAGCGCTGAAGCAGCTCTAATCCGAGCACAACCTGCTAATTACACTGTCATTTGATCTGAAGAGAAGTGTTAATAAGGACAGAGAATGTAGATGCTGAATGCAGATCACTTCTCTTTCAGTGTGAAGAATACTTTTTTGAATTCCTCAGCAAATATCAATGTCCTGATGAAGATATAACATAAGTGCAAACACATGGCGCCTTTTCAAGGGCAGAGTGACGTACGTGTGTGTGTGTGTGTGTGTGTGTGCGTGTGTGTGTGTGTGTGTGCATGTATGTGGGGTCACGTAGGCACGTGTCAAACTCTGCAACTGGTTCATTAAATGGCACACAGATCAATTCTTAATCTGCTTTGTATCCATCCTAACACATTGAGAAACACAACCCTGCATCCCCCTCAAGCATGCATTCAGATACACACACACACACACACACACACACACACACACACACACACACACCCTCCTCCATCACTTCAGAGCGATTTTGTCTTCCTCTTTGTCAAATTCAATTACTGACGACATCACTAAAGGAATCTCCACACTAACCAATTACCGCTCAAATCCTCTGGGTGTGCCTGTGAGATGATCTGTGTGTGTGTGTGTGTGTGTGTGTGTGTGTGTGTGTGTGTTTCAGAACAGTAATGTGAAACAAGTATGACAGAGAGGGGACAGAGAATGTATTGCTTTTTTGTTTAGAGCAAGACACTGGCCATAAATGCACTAATGAGTGTGTGTCCCATGTGTGAATTAACCTTTCCTTAAAGGGACAGTTCACCCCAAAATCAAAAAGACATATTTACCAGACCTCTTACCTATAGCGCTATATATCAATTAGATTGTATTGGTGTGAGTGTTGGAGATATCGACAGTGAAAATGTCTGCCTTTTATTGAACATAATGGGAGATGCCACTCAGTTTGTGGTGCTCAAAGTGCCCAAACAGTAATGTCTCTTGCCAGAAATAATGACCAAAGTATTGAAGGTAATTCACAGACCTTGTTTTGAAATATTTCATGTAGGAAACATTTTCTTTCCATCAAAGAAAGATAAGTGCTCACAACAAGGTCTGTAGATTATTTGAAGCAAGAAGGTCATGACGATTGAGTTTCTTTTAATGTACTTCGTGTGGGAGACTAGCACCATTTAGTTCAATTACATTTGAAAAACTTTAGACATCTCTACAACACACAAACCAAAATAAATCTAGATGGATAAACAGCACTACCGGTAAAGGGAAAAAATGTGTGTTTTTGATTTTGGGGGTTAACTGTCCCTTTAAGACTTTCCTGCAACTCTTAACTTTATGAACTCACATTGCACAAATGCAGAATAAAAAGAAAAAAGTCTATTTTAACAACAGAAAAGGTGCTTTATAATTTAGTTAATGCACTTGGCAAACGTGGCTCTATCTTGTGTAGCGTTGGTTGGATTCCTGGACTTCCCCAAATGAAGCAGGACAGAGCTGTTATTTTCATCTGGCTTAGCTAACTGGCTCACCCTGGCTTAGTGAATGGTCAATTGTTTCTGGTCAGGGATCCAGGTGTTAAGCCGGTGGGATATTGTCCTGTGTTTGCTTTTTATAAAGTAATCAGCAACCCTCTTCTCAAAATCTCTTTCCATTGATCTCTTTCCTTTCCATCTCCCTTTTCCTTTTCCTCCTCTCATATCCTTTCCTTTGCACCAGTTCGTCCAAAGTCTCCTCTCCTTTTGACTTCCCCCTCATCCCAGTTTTCTCATATTATCTCCTCTCCTCTCGTCATCGATCCATTTGTCATCTTCTCGCCGCTCCTCATACTGTCGCTCCTCCTCTCACCTCCTTGCTTTGTCAGAGAAAGGCTTGCGTGAGGTCAGGATAATGGCACTAATTTGTGTGTATGTGTGTGCTCGTCCCCTATCTGTCCCCTACAAGCTTTGACACCGTTGACCTCCACATACTGCTTTGTCAACATTAGTAGCACATACACACACACACACATCACAAACAACAGCATCTCACAGGACCTTAACAAGATAGTTTACACTGACAGAGAATGAGAGGCGAGGGAGGGAGGGAGGGCTGAAGAAGAAGAGAAAGTTATTATCTATGTAGTACATCGCTGCTGCTTATGTTGTTGTCAGGGATAAATGAGCTAAACTGAACAACAAGAGCCGCATCAGTGAAATCTACAGCGGTGCACTACAGCCAGTGACAGGCTTAGCCAGTCATTTCATCCATACGTTCATTAGCAGGGAAGGGAAAAGCACTGTGCAATTCCCCCTGCAAACATTTATCCACCATGAGTAATTAAACAAAAGGGTGCTTAATGGAATGTGATGTGAAACCAAATGAGAACTCTAATCTTCCTCAGACTGTTGCTTGTTTCTTGCAACAGCAGAGAAACATTTCCTCTCCTCAAGAGTTTATTCCTCAGTTTTACGAGTTTAAGAATGAAGCCAAAGTGGAGCAGTTGCTCAACAAACTTACAATAAAAACAGTGGATAGTGACAGTTAAAAACACATGCGAAGGTAACGGCAGTCGTTCCTTGATTCATCTATTTATTTTCCCTGCTGGCTTAATGCTTTTCATTATTGCAGGGGCCTGGAACCCATAAAAGAATTGTAAAAGCTACTACAGGGGTGAGTATCTTATAAATTCAGCATTATGTTGTTCTGTTGAGACAGGGTGCATTTAAGGGGCTGCCATGTTCAATGGCTCCAGTTTAAGATTAAATACATCGTGGACAAACAAAAAGGTTTTTTCATTTAAGTCGGAGAACTTGGTGGTGTTTGTTGTCTCTTTGTGCATTGTGTCACCTTGAGTGTTTTATACCTAACTGTTTTTCTTGCCTCTTTTCTTCTGTTCTCTTTCTCTTTATGTGTTATAAAGTGTGATATAAAGAAAGTTAAGTTGACTTCCTAATATTGAAACCACTCAAAAGGCTGCTGATAAGAGTGCCAGGTCAGACAACACGACATATTTTGTGGTTCAATATGGAACACTTGTTAATCACAAATCTATTGGGCCCAGGGGAGTGCCCAGGGGAGTGCGGTCCCACCAGGTGCCTCCCCATTTCCTAGATGACTCAGACGCAGGACCTAAGGCTAATTTGTTTTAAATTTTGTAGTTAAGTACTTAAATAAAGTATTGAATCTTTATATTTAATTTATATTGAGCCACTATTATGTTGTGATTGGAATATGTAACTTAAAAAAATGTGACTGCCAGATACTGTCAGGGCCGGAGTGGGGCCACTTTTCAGCCCGGGAATTTCAGGCCCAAGACCGGCCCACTTTTTCCATGGTAGTGGAAATTGGATAAATGAAGTAACAGTTCAGCTCTTACTATCCTGTAGTTTTTTTTATTAATACCATGGTTCAACAGATAATGTAAAGGTTAAATAATAATCCACTTAAGCTGAGAAGTTGACAAAAAATATTTCACTATTCCACAAGGATACAGTAGGTTGATAAATTAACAAAAGCATAAAATAAATAAAGCATTTGAAACATATCCCACTCTTCAATAAAGATGCATATTGAACTACTGTTTACAGTTCAACTCACAATAGCTACACTATTCAGTTACATTGTGAATAGCACCATTATCATTTTTCCACAAAGGTATATTATGGTGGTTTACTCCTTTAGGCTACTGCGCCCACATCTGAGCAAATAATGCATATTGGTTCATCATGGACTGTCATATACTGCTCTTTCTTACATTAAATAACTTTAATTCATATTGTTTACTCTGTTATCTTCTCTACCTGTCCCTGTAGTCATGGCCTCCTCATTGCAAATTTCGGGCTCATCATTTTCAGCAGGAGACTGGCTTATCTGCTGCTCAGAAGCTACAAAGAAAAAATAATTTCACTGCATAGCCTACACAGATCAAGTTTGAGTTTTGTTATCAATATTTTCATAATATTTGCAAAGTCTATGAATCGCCATATATCAGGTGATATAAAAAGGCTTATATTTTAATTCAATTCAATATTTTGCTTGCGAATAGGTTGACAACGCTTCAACGATATTAATCACGTTACAACGTTAGCCGAACAGTTACGTTGCATTAAGCCTATGTCTCTCTTTACCAGTTGCCACTTGTGTTTGTCCTCTCGAAAATAAATCTGTAAGCTTGGCACATTTGGCAGCATCCTCCTCCAATGCATTTCTTTTCTTCAACCTGGCTTTTTCAGCCCCTCCTGGCCTCTTCCTCCCATCCATCCTCCCCGACGTGTATCGTTGAGATAGGGCTGGCCCAGCTATCGGTAGCCTACCTGAGAAAACTTTTTTGGAAAGACGGCTATGGACCCAACCAACTTTATTTGGGAGGGGAGAACTCCCTCGCATGGTACAACCCATGCTGAGGCTGCGGTGTCAGAATGCAAAACGTGTTTAGCGTACTTTAAGAGAAGATGGACGTGAAAAATGTCAAATAAATAAATAAATAAATTATCGGCCGGCCCAAAAGTGAAGCAGCCCACCGGAAACTCTCCCGATTCTCCCAATTACCCACCCCGGGCCTGGATACTGTAATGCTGGTAATGAAAGTGGACATGAGCGGTCATGACAGAAATAGTATATTAATGTTCTTCCAACGTGTGTTTGTGTGTGCCATGAGGACTTGATGTGTGTTTGTTGTCTCTTTGTGCATTGTGTCACCTCGAGTGTTTTATACTTAACTGTATTTCATGCCTCTTTTCTTTTGTTCTCTTTGTCTTTATGTGTTATAAAGTGTGATATAAAGAAAGTTAAGTTAAATTCCTAATATAGAAACCAGTCAGAATGCTGCTGAAATGGGTGCCAGGTCAGACAACATGACATATTTTGTGGTTCAAAAAGGACTTGTTAATCACAAGTCTAGTGGGCCCAGGGGAGTGTCGAGGGGAGTGCCCAGGGATCTGATTGGTCACCTCTGAATGAGTCAGAGGCATGACCTAAGGCTTATTTGTTTTAAGTTTTGTAGTTAAGGACTTAAATAAAGTACTGAATCCTTATATTTCATTTATATTGTGCCACTATTAAGCCGTGATTGCTATATGTAACTTAAAAAATGTAACTGTCAGATACTGTAATCTTGGTAATGAAAGTAGACATGAGTAGTGATGACAGAAATGGTAAATTAGAGTTATTCCAATATGTGTGTGTGCCATGAATAAATCAGTGCCTCATTTGGTCTACCACAGTCAAAAAAGTCTTAAATTTGTGTGTGTGACACAAAAATGGCGGCTCCTATTAGCGTTGATGCTCCAATAGCATCAGCACTGGAGAATGTTCATTCATTGAAAGAAGAAGAAAGAATGGCCCTGAAGGCTTTTCTTAATGGAAAACATATTTCCACTCTTCTCTGGACTAACGATAATAGACAGATGGTTCGTCCAATCACCTGCTAGGTATTTCTTGAAAGTGCTTGCCCGTTTCTAAACACCTTCTAATGACGGCTTCTCAGATGGTTCTGTGTAACAAACCATCTGGTGCGTCAGGATAGTAAATAACAGGAGCCACGCATTAAATCAAGCTATGTACGTCTAAATGGACAACTTAGTATTTGGTTGTACAAATATTTAGGGACCTGCAGCAGTTTGAGTCTGCCAATCCTGGCATGAGAGACAAATTCTGCATGAAGCCTGAGAGAAAGTGCTGCCTCAGAGCCGCAGCTCTGGGCATGATCGTCCTCTGTGTGTGCTGCGGAGGCTCTCTGGATTGCACTTTACAGCTGTCACAGTGACTCACTGACAGCTACAGCTACCTGGAGCTGTACCCCATGGGTGCCATTGTCAAACAGCTGTCTGTGTTAAAGTGTTCGCCGAGTGTGTGTGTGTGTGTGTGTGTGAAGAACTACGATAGAAGGCGTATCCGTCAGATCAGATGTCAACAAACAACAAACAGTTTGCTAACACTCATTTATCACACACACACACACTCTCTTTTCCACACAAATACAATCAGCACAAAGACGGACTTAAGGTTTCCAAAGAGCTTCTAGTTTCTCCTCTGTGCTGTGTTATACCACTGCTTCTCACAGTATCAATATGTTGTCCAAAAAGTGATATATTTGGTGGATTTTTTTCTCCATTTAACACTTTCTGCACATCAAAATGAAAATATCAGCTGCAAAGATTTGGAAATGTATCTTTATTTAATGGATGATGTTATTTAAAACACATTTTTTTATGCGTCAGACTGAAGGCCTCTGTAATATCCTTTTCATTACTTCTCTGAATGTCTTGCTTTAGGCAGTATTTATAAGTATGAGTATTTATAGATAGAAAACTGTGTTAATACATCTTATGTGATGCTGAAGTAATTCAAGGGCTCTTTTTCCTGATCCGGAAACTTCAGTGATATAAAGCAGGGTGGACGCTGACACTTCAACAGGGTAAGACACCAGTTTCCTATGAATAATCGTAATGTAGGTGTCTACACCTGCACCCAACTCCTCTGATTTGCAGAGGATATAAAGAAACCCTGGTTTATATTATACATAAAGGTGCCTTGAATGCTTAGAAAATGAATGAAAAAGCAATAGTTGCATCAAGTATTTAAAAAACGAGGTGAAGACGTGTGAGTTGAACATGTTTCAGCTTGATTGAAAATGTAGCACTTATCCCAAAGACTCCACTTTGCAAACTGTACAGAGAAAGAGTTTAAAGTAAAGTAAAAGAAACGACTGGAGATGCTGGTAAGTATTAAAATCAGTCTGACTTTAAGCTGTAACACAGACGGAGTCAAAAAAATACTCCAGAAGTCGAAATCAGGTGAATGTTTTGAGGCAAAACTTTCTCTAAATGCAGCTTTAGACTGCTTATTGTTTAAATGTTGCGCTTAAGATCAGGTATAGTTAATATTTATTATCTACATGTTACACTGTGTCCATATAGGCATCTATTTGTGTCTTTGTCGATAGAGATCTCACTTAAACACTTTACTGTCCTTGTGTCCCTGTTTCACACACATGTATGCTCACAAGGACACAGAAACACATACACCCTTTTCTAAACCCTTTCATACACTTTTCTTTCCTTCTACATGGACACACAAACACACCCACATACATACACAGAGCGCCGACATTACATCTATCTGAATGAGTTCCTTCCATTTTCCCTGTGTTGTTATTGATCGTACTTAAACAGCACCACTCCTGTCGGCTTGTACCAGGAAATTGGCTTCATATTGAAACTGTCACAGCAAGGGTGCGTTTCACTTCAGGCCCTGAGGGCATCGGGAGACGTAGTACAGGAGGAATCAATCTTCACTTCCTGGCATCGGCTCGTTCCTGTAAAGGTATTTCTGTTTTTATTAATTAGTACAGTAATTCTGTTAGTTCTGGTGGCAGAGTGTCTTTGCAGCAGGTTGAAACTCCATCCTGCCCAAGAGTCCTTCAGAGGGACACTGGAGCTCTGCCAGTTCCCAACTGACCCTGACATCTGACCTCCTTGTGGAGGGGATTAAGCCAACACTGAGGAAATGATTACAAAGTCAAAAAGAAAAGCAAGATAGTGATGACATCGAAGTTTAGAAAGTGGAGTTTTGTGCACGCAGCAATCTTAACCTTTGTTTCATTAAAGAAAACGATCTCAATCAAAAATGCACGCACGTTCTCATGCGTTTGCATACAGTTAGCTTAGATAGATGGATGGATGGATGGATGGATGGATGGATGGATGGATGGATGGATGGATAGATAGATAGATAGATAGATAGATAGATAGATAGATGGAAAAACACTCTACACTACAGATAGATAGATATAAACATAGATAAATAGATAGATAGATAGATGGATAGATGGATTGATAGATAGATAGATAGATAGATAGATAGATAGATATATAGATATATAGATAGATAGATAGATAGATAGATAGATAGATAGATAGATAGATAGATAGATAGATAGATAGATAGATAGAACTTTATTGTCTGTTCTACAGTCAAAACAGAAATTTGTCTTTGACACGCCTTCATCACAAATACACTTAGAAACACATTCACACACAACAAAAGATAAAACAGTGCCGCCTATTTTGTGCTGTTTAGGACAGTTATTGTAGAGGGGATGAATGATTTCTTGTAAATGGTATTCCAGGCCAGTCGGGTTCTGTATCGTCTGTCAGTCAGAGGGAGTTGTGTTGGGCTGTTCTGGTTATTTTTCTGGCCTGATTTATTATGCGGGAGAGGTTTGTTTTGGTGGTGGTAGTGAAGAAGGATGAGATGTTATAGATTAGTCAATATCACCATAAGGTGGCTTTGAGATTTTAATTTAGCATGGATGGACATTCAGTTAGCAACATGACTCAGTTAGCAAGTTGACTGTGTACTATTTAGCAAACATATTTCAAATTTCAGAAAGGTTTTTATATTAATTTATATTTCACTATGACAGTGTGGACATGTTAAGCTTGACAACATTCAGCTACACACATAATGATGAAAATTACAAAATATAAGAGTAAATAACTAGCCACTGTTTCAGCCTCCATTAAAGAAAGACAAACTGAGAGAGTCATAGGGTTTCTTAAAGGGGCAGTTATCCCACAATGACAGGGTGGACTGCTATTTCAGGCACATGAAAAATGTTTTATATGATTATGAAAATAGAATATATATGATAAAAAAATGAATCGTTTTATCAAATAACTTGTTGTGGACAATATAACCATGTAATTTTTTTCTGAATTAGTATCAGTGTGTGGGACATGCCAAAATCACATACATCCAATCTATAAAATGAAGGAAATACAATTTAGGAGACTTATCATTGCCCTGATATTTTTATGTGAATGTTTGGTCATTTATAATTAGACCTCAGAGTTTCATTATTTTGCTACATTTTCATGATGACTGAGCAATTCTGATGAGGACACCAAAAGGCACTTTATAGTGATATTGACTCAGATGAGAGTGGATTCAATGAGTGATCTGCAAACAAGTGTTAAAATGTCTTTGCTGATGTTACAAGTCCTCAGTGTCCTGAGGAAGTGAAGATGGTGTTGTGCCTTCTTGTAGACAGAGTTAGCATGATTTGAAAAGGAGAATCAGGTCGATCTCTGTCCCGAGACACTTAAAACTCTGTACCTGCTCCACCAGCTGACCATGTATGCTGAGCTTTAGCATGAAATGCAGCAATGCAACGGAAGGGAAAAAGACGTCTAGAAAATAAATATGGGCCGCATTTTTTTTTTTTAAATCAAAGGAAATGCATTTAACATATTTGCGATGCCTCAGGGGTATACACAGTGTGTTTTGGTCAGTAACACTGAATGTAAACAGAAACTTTGTTTACAACTCCACCGGGCACTTTTAATCAGCTGAATGCCATACTTATTTTTTGATGCAACCTGCTACTAGAACTATTTTCTAAGAAGCTGAGAATACAACCTTTATAAAATCCCTTTTCTTGAAGATGGGGCTAAGATGTAGATCAAACAGAAATCCTCCTTTAATGATCCGTTTAACTGCTCGGAATCGTTTTATGGCACTTTATTAATTCAGCTTTACTTTATCAAACCACCGAACCAAATGTAATTAACCTTTGTTCTCTTTTTCAGCTCAGAAAAAAAAACTGTTCAAAACTGTTGCTTTTATGGCCAAATAAGTGCAACATTTTTACATGACATTCAGTAAACAGAAGGTGAGATCTCAAAGGCCGGCGCACTGTGATAAGTGTCTCATTATGCTCTGTTGCACAAAGTGAATTACAACACAAATCCTCCAGGATTTTAGATTATAATGATGATTCAAGATGGATCCCCTGCTGTGTAAAATACCCCCACATTTATCTCCTCACATTATTATGATTTCTTCCCTGTTTTTTAAACGTTGTTTGTATTTACCAAGCGCATGAAAAAAATGATTCCTTAATCCAATTTCTACTTACCTGGCAGACCGTGACTTAAGACTTTCTGTGAATTGCCTGAGTCCATTTTTCACTTTGGCACATGCTCAATCAAAATATCAAGAGGCTTAATTTGCTGTCTTCCCCCAGAATGCACTGCAGGCAGCAATGCAGACCAATAGAAATCACATCAAACTGAAATGTGTAATTCATCTAGTTAAAGAACACCTGAAAAGTTATTAACAATGAGCCTTCAGACCTTGGACTGTCTAATATACTGTAAATATGTGGTTGTCTCAGTGTATGAATTAGATCATTTTAGCTGTGTGTGTGTGTAGAAATATGAGCCAACTTAATGTATTATTCTCAAATACATCTCTCTCTCTCTCTCTGTTCTTTGAACACGTACCTTGACCACGTCCACGTCTGTCGAGCTGCAGGTCACTGAGTCGTCCACCTCCCTCACCTGCCCGTCGGTTTCCACAGTAACCAGTTTGATCGGCATGGCAACCCTCCGACCTGTAAGAATAGCCGTGTTCACCACCTCCGTGTCCTACAGAGAGAAAGAAAGAGAAAGTTTCTTTAAAAAAGACAACATTCTTGAACACATTCTTTCTTCCTGTATGCTCCATATTACAGTTAGTACACTATACAATGCTATTGTACTATAGCCTTGTATGAGAAGTAACAATAAACATGTTAAAGACATAGATAAGATAGATTCAAAATTTTGTGTTGAATTTGAGCAAAGTTCATTAAAAACATGTCTTAAACTATTTTAAGTGGAAGTGAGTTTTCTCATTTAACCCATTTAGGCCTAAAACGCCTGGAAAAAATGCCTGTAAAACCTCTTGCCGATTTTAAAATAACCCCCTAAACCCTGAAGTTTTTCTGGAAATTCAACAGAAGTGTCAACGCTTCCTACTAAATAATAGATTTTTCAGCCTCAAGTATTTGAGAGCTTGTAGCTGTTATATCTGAGCTCCCTCCGCTGTAGTCATCTTCCACCATGATTTCAGTTCTGGAAAAGTCCCATGTTGCATTGCGACACTCCCACATGTATTCTCTTTTGTGTCTTTCTTTTAGTCTTTTTGTGTCTGTTTTGGTAATTTTGTGTCTTTTCTTGGTCATTTTGTATCTGTTTTTTGTCATTTTGTGTCTTTTTTTTTGTCATTTTTTATCTGTATTTAGTCATTTTGTGTCTTTTTGTGTCTTTCTTTGGTCATTTTGTGTCTTTTTTTGGTCATTTTGTGTCTCTTTGTGTCTTTTTTTTAGTCTTTTTGTGTCTGTTTTTGGTAACTTTGTGTCTTTTCTTGGTCATTTTGTATCTGTTTTTCGTCATTTTGTGTCTTTTTTTTGGTCATTTTGTATCTGTATTTAGTCATTTTGTGTCTTTTTTTGGTCATTTTGTGTCTCTTTGTGTCTTTTTTTAGTCATTTTGTGTCTCTTTTTGGTGATGATTTCAAAGTTCTGGAAAAGCCCCATGTTGCATTGCGACACTCCCACATGTATTCTGATGCATCTCATTGGCCAAGAGACCGAAAATAGGTGGAAAAAACTACAAATACTACAAAACGACGTATCTGCTTTCCCAGCTTTAATGGCTTAATTTCTAACATTTTCTCTCCAACTGCTTTCCAATTTACACTCAAAGTTTGGGACACAGTAAACTTTCTTTGTTTCTATTTCGATGCCATAAATACAAACTCAGGTGCTGCTGTGTGTGTGAGGTATACCGTAGTATAGTGGTGCATGAGAAAGAAGAAATGGCTGAAGATGCATGAGCAGAGACAGGAATAAACAAGTTACAGCGACCAGGGGAGAGTTTTAAATGAAGGAGGGAGAGGGGAAAAAAAGAGGTGATTATGAACTTCACGACTAATGTAATCAGCATGATTACATCTGATTAGATCTTTCCAACAAAAATAGCACAAAGAAACCAGCACATACACACATACACACACACACCTCAGAGCTCAGTGTGCCAGCGTCAATCTTGATTATTTGGCATTGAGTTTCCAAGGGGGCATTTATCACCGCCAACACACACACAAGCCTGATTACGGGGTGTTTCGCTGGGCCCACTGTTTCTGGATGGGGAGTGTGTTTGCGTGTGTCTGCTACAGTATTTGACTCTAGTGTAATTCAGCCGTGCATATAGAATGCCAACAGAGAAGTGAAGAAGAGTTCACTGCATGTTTACAGACACTAAAATGGTTTCAGACACACTGTATGCTGATGTTTCTGACCTGCTACGAACCTGTTCTTCTTCCCTGCTGAATAAATATTTTTTATTTTTTATTAATATATATGTATATATATATATATATATATATATATATATATATATATATATTAATAAAAAATCGTCCTTAATAAAAAATAGTCCTTGTGTGTAATATGATGTTGTCGGCTAGTGGTGGAGCTGGTTTTAGCTACTATCTATAACCCTGAGTCCAAAATAAGCTGGGATATGGTCTAAAATGTAGATTAAACAGAAAGCAATCAATTTTTAATCCTTTGTAGCATATATTCGTACTAAGACAAAATACACTGTACAAAGACAGTGTATTTTATGCTGAAACTGAAAACCTTGCTGTTTTATACATGTGCCTCAACTTTTTTCGGGTTATTCACTACAAAGTTTTGGAGAAAAAAAAAAAAAGAAAAAAAGAAAAAAAAAAAAATATATATATATATATATTAATCAAATATTATAATATATAATAATACAAATATATTATACATATTTATTATTAAAAAACATTTATAGTTAAACTAAAAAAATATGGGGGATTTTACGATGATTCATTGGGTATAAAAAAAAGGAAACTGAAAATTTCCATTATTTTTTAAATAAACTTACTTCCCACACATGCTTTGACAGGTTGGCAAGAGGAGCCAGAGATTAAAACACCTGCTTTCACACAGGTAGGCTTAGTGCAGGTGTTGATGATGCAAGATGTTGGTACAAACACACACACACACACACAAACACAAGAAAACTAACACACAGAGCCATGAACATCACATGAGATCAGACATTTAGACACACAGCTACACTGTAGCTGTTTATAGAAACCCTTATAAAGATGTAGAAACAGAAGGAAGACTAACACACATCAGGGTACACACACACACACACACACACACACACACTCAAAAGTTTAAGCACATGTGACCCGTGACAAGTTGCCTAATGCCATATCCCTCTCTGCCACACACCACTGTGACCTTTACTTAATGAGATCTGTCTTACACACACACACACACACACACACACACACACACACACACACACACACACACACACACACACACACACACACACGAACATGCACAGAAAGACTCTTTCTAATCTTTAATTCTTAGTTTTCTACTCTGCTCAGCCTTGCCTGAAATCATAAATAGATACTGTAGATATATAACACAACAGAAGAGAGTTCTGCAGGTTGAAGGTGAGAGACAGGTGAGGAGGAGGAGGAGGAGGAGAGGAAGAAGTGGGGACAAACAGGATTAAAAGCATGGAAAGATGAAAGCGGGAGCGCAGGAGAGGAAGATGAAGGGCACAAAGAAAGTAGACGTGCAGGGAAAAAAAATGACGAATTAACGGAAAGATTCTTCTTCCGCCTCGAGGGGAGGAAAGCAGATGGAGGGATAAAAATCAAAGAGAAGGAGTGAATGTGTTTATGTTAGTATGTAGCCTATACGTGTATGTTAATATGTATGTGTGTATGGCGGAGCAGTGGCCTCTTGGAGGCCATAGTAGTGCCACAGATAATATCATGTTTATATCTCTGCAACCTGCACCACAGGCCAAAATAATGACAACATGCAGGAAAACACATTTTCTGTAAAATAATAAAGGTATATGATATTCATGCATTTTATTGCTCCCCCTGCAAAAGCCCTACATCTGATTTTCTTCCTTGAACTGATGGTGAATTTAAACTGGCAACACAGTGACCATTAAATAGTTACACTTTGAGTGTCGATACGTGGTTTTATCTGAATCAAGGCTACAGAAAGAAGTGCTGTATGTTGTATCATACGGTAGCTGAAATGGATCAAAGCACAGAATATAATAAAAGTATAAATATATGGACAAAAAAGAAGAATCCATCCTCACTACAGGGCAGAACAATAAAAGTTTTTATACAATGCTTCAGTTTTAGGGAGACACTCTTCAATATCAGTTGAAGTGTACACTATATTTAGAATATTTTCACTGCTTTACCTTGCCATCAGACTGCTCCATTTCATTTTATGTAGAGTTTATGTGAACTGAAGCTGTTATCTATGCTCTTGTCATAGCCACCAAACTCCGTTAACAGAAACATTAATTTTTCCTCACAGAACACAGCAGTTGCTGCTCTACCGCTGCCTCCTTTGTTTAGTTTTGTTTGTGTTATTGTGTGAATTTCTGGTGTTTAAAAAGGTTTGTAAGGATTCACCGGAGTCACATAATCACCCGAACAAAATAAACAATCAAGGCAGCGGTTGATTGGTCACTCCTGTGCTTTTCTAGATTAAATTATTGTTTTTTGTCTGGTGACAAAAGCATAGAACAATGAAATTAATTAATTATCCTCAAGCTATTATCTAAACTCAGGCTACCAGACGACCATATACGCTCTTATTCACACCTACGGGCAATTAAGAGTCATCAGTTGAACTAAAGCTGCATGTGTTTGGACTGTGGGAGGAAGCTGGAGGAGCCGGTGAGAACCCATGCTGACACGGGGAGAACATGCAAACTCCACTCAGAAGAGCTGCAAGCCGAGTTTCAAACCTGCGACCCTCTTGCTGTGAGGTGAGAGTGCCGCCATGTAGCTCCTAGGGCCTAGACCAACTTCAGTTCTCCCCAAATATACTCAAACAGGGCTGTCTGACGGCAAGGCAGAGTGGTGCAAATATTATATGATATACAGTCATGGAATTTTTTTTATTAGACCATTGTTTTTTTTCAATTTCTTGTCCATTTTAATGCCTGGTACAACTATTACAACATTTGTTTGGACAAATATAATGATAATGATAAAATGATATAATGATGATCTATAATATACTTCAAAAGAGTTCATAAGAGTTCATAAGAGTTTACTTTAAGGTATGACATCTAGTAATTTTCGAACCTGGTCTCACAGGAATCCGTGAAATAGCCACGGATTCACTGAACTCAAAATCCATGGAATAGCCACGGAATCACTCAAATTTCTGTGAAACTGACACGGATTTCGCTACAATGCAAGTTAATGACAGTCATATCCCTTGGCTATTCGTGGTCCAAGTCACGTGGCTTTCAAGGTCCCGGCGGTCAGAACAAATAACACGGAGGACAGTTCTCTCATTTTTTGTGAAAAAAAAATAAATATTTTGACTTAGTTTCTGCATAATAATGGATTTTGATCACATTTCTTGCGAGAAATATATGTCTTATTTTCTAAATATTCACTCAGTGAATGTACATTATCACTTTTTATGTTGGAATAGCCACGACTAAAGGTACATTTGTTTTGACAAATATAATGACAACACCAAAAATAGCTAATAAGAGTTTACTTTAAGGGAAGATATCTAGTCATATTTCCATGGCTTTCTTGGTAATGATTTTGCTTATTATCAAGAAAACCATGGAAATATGACTAGATATCATCCCTTAAAGTAAACTCTTATTAGCTATTTTTGTTGTTATCATTATATTTGTCCAAACAAATGTACCTTTAGTCGTACCAGGCATTAAAATGAACAATAAACTGAAGAAAAAAAGGGTGGTCTAATAATTTTTTCCATGACTGTAGGTATAATATACACTTAAACCATATTTTCCTGTAGCTAAAACAGATTTAGCTGCAGTACATTCCTGTCCTCCTGTCTGCTTTTCCAAACTGGGGGCGTGTGCCAACCGCCATCTACTGTAGGTAATACACTGATTATGGATAAGTACCTCATACAGCCCCACTTAAATAAATCCCCATTCTGAGATCTTCCCTGGCACAGATTTAATTTTAATTGGTAGTCCATTTGCATGGGTCAGCAAGCATCAGCTGACCTGAGTCCGTGACCCTCCCTCCGATCTGTGTTGGACACGACAGACTCTAGTGAGAGTTGGCGGACAAGCATGTCTAACAGCAAAGGGGAATGTAATTGAATTATATTCAATTTAAATAAACTAAAGCTGTTGTTGGTAACAGCAGGAGATCAATCTGTCACAGACATCTAACATGAATCGGTCCAGTGCCGGTCGAATGCAAGTAAACCTGCCTTGTTTTTCGCCCGTGCTTTACTCGACAAGCAGACAATCATGGCGAGTACCTTATTAACCTTCATGATAATAACAACTTGCATTAGCAAATACACAGACAGCAGGATACAGAGAGGACAGAAATGACTGAGGGAAGAGAGTAGAGTGGAAAAAAAAACAAAGCAGAAAATTAGAAAAAGAGAAAGTGAAAAAAAAAAACAGATAAAAACACAGCAGGAAGAAAAATATTAGAGCGAGAGCAAAGGAGACAGAAAGAGAGACAGAGAGAGAAAAGGAAAGAATTTCATGCCTGTCCAAGGGAATTATTAAGTGGCTCGTCAACAACTGGCTCCCCACTGCCTTCAAAAGCTGCTCCACACTGCACCGAGATAAGCTCAGAGGAGGTGTGTGTGTGTGAGTGTGAGTGTGTGTGTGTGTGTGTGTGTGAGTGGTGAGGTCTTGTGTGTCAAGTATTTCTATGTATGAATGAATGTGAGTTCACGTAGGTTCCTGGCTGTACGTGTGTGTGTGTGTGTGTGTGTGTGTGTGTGTGTGTGTGTATGAATGAATGGGAGTTCACGTAGGTTCGTGGCTGTACATGTGTGTGTGAGCATGAGTGAGTCAGAGAGACTTGGAGAGAAAGAGGGAGCAGTAGAGAGAAAAAAAAATGTGTGTGTGTGTGTGTGCAGACATGCACCCAGTGTGCACTGACAAATATGTCTGTGTGTGCATGTTGCAGAGAGAGGTGAAGTCTAGGAAACAGCCTCTCTCTTCAATGAAGCTTATCCATGCAACCGTGTGTGTGTGTGTGTGTGTGTGTGTGTGTGTGTGTGTGTGTGTGTGTGTGTGTGGCGTATAAGGTGTGTGCGATTTAAAGTGAAGCAACTAGAGCGAGACCACCCATCACAGGAGCACACACACACACACGCACACACATACACATACACACACACTGTTGTAAAAGAGTTGACACAGTGGAAAAACTGGAGCTTTTTGCTCTTCTGTACAAATTCAATTCCAACTGTGACTTACAATAAGAGTATGTAAGCAGTTCTCTTTCTGTCTCTCCCTCCGTCTCTGTCGGTCTATCACTCTCTTTCTCTCTCTTTCTCTCCGTCTCTTACTCTCACTCTCTCTTTCTCGTACACACACACAGACACACACAGGAATCTCTTCCAGTCAAAATGGAAGCACCACCATCTGATCTATGACAGTGTTTCCAGTAAATGCACTGACATTAACACACATACACACACATACAAAAACATATCTACCCTATCTACTTTTCTGTCCGTTGTTTAAATTGTCAAGTTTCTCATTTGGGGGAAATTGCTCGGAACAAATACGACTCTGAGTCTCCCTTTGCTCTCATTGTGACCTTTTCACCACAGTCTGATAACACAAACACTGTAGCCTTGGGCTGTTTTTTTCTGCAACTCCCCGTAATGAATTAAAATCTCTAAATTGTGTGATTTCAGAAGAAATGGACAAAAAACAACAAGAAGAAAATCATGCCCTGTGGTGTTTTTTTTTGGTGAATGTCATGTACATGTAACGCTGTGCACCACAATGACTTCTATTTAGTTTATTTCGGAGTTAAAGTAAGTCAGAGGAAGCTGCAGTGTGTTTGGCACAATTTATCTGTAAAGTTAGTGGGAAAAGTTGTCCAGACATACACTTGTTCCCACCCAATTACATGATGTATATATGTGTGTATAGCCACAGACAGGGGACATTGTGTTAAATCAAAAGCAATCAATTAATTAGGTCCTTTGGCTATATTCCATGCTGACATACACACACAGGGGCACATACTGACATGCGTTAAGCAAACAGCAAAGTCTGCTGAAACAAAGCCACCAAACGACATGAAAATACATTAAAGCCACTTTATTTATTGACATATTAAGCATTAGCTAATTGTGAAGTTAACAAACACCCTACAGTTACTCTCGTAGCATTCAGGGCTGAAGTTGAACTGAAGCTGCAACACTTAATTGGCATTAACAACACTGCCACTGACCATTTCCTGTGTTTCCTGTGATGCTATTGATCTCTAAATTAACCATTTGTTCCAATACAAAAGGCTTGTTCTAAAAATAGCACTCACGTCCATATACAGACACATATGGTTCACAATTGTAAAAAAGGCTGCAGTTTCGGTGAGTTTAGGCTACAAACCACTGACCTAGGTCTTGAGGACAGTTTAAACAGGAAATGAATGAATCTACCGCTCAAAAGTTTGGAGTCACTTAGAAATGTCCTTATTTTTGAAAGAAAAGCGCAATTTTTTAAAATAAAAATAAGTGTTTTGTGCTGATTTGAGAAGCAATATCCTTCCTCAGGTACAGGTAGTTGAGTATCTAGAGGTAAAGTTGGAGATTTGTACAAATTAAAATTATTATTTCTACCCTTGTCAATGCCTTTACTATATTTTCAATTTTATAACTCATTTCATGAATAAAACAGTTTGTTTTCATAAAAAACAACACAAACATTTTATGAGTGACCCCAAACTTTTAATCAGCAGTGTAAATGCTGTAAGTGAAGCAGTTATGAGGGTGACGTGAGCAACAAAGTTAAGTAAGTTATGTCATCAATCATTAATATCAGTCAGCAAGATAGCGGCCGAGGATAGTCTAAAACGTAAATGTGAGTTGAATTGTGCTGCATGTAAAAACATTTTTGAGGGAGACTAGTCTCAAATTTTTACAGTTGGGATCTTATTTTCCCGATTATGCTGACACCACATGACCACAGCACAAATGCTCTATCTCCCAATATAAATGAAACTGAAAAATAATTTGTGTATCCGCCTCGTAATTCGCAAAATGTCTGTGATCCCACTGACAAACAAACACACAAAGCAATTAAAAAAAAAGACCTTCTTGGTAGGTGTAATATAAAAGAAAAGACTGCAAGACAGGCATGTTGAGAGGACAGAGAGAGAAAAGGGTTCAAGGAGGAGGGAGAGGAGAAGAAGAAGCTATTTTTATCATTAAGAACCTTCTTCCATGTCTTGACACTAGTGGAGATATACGAACAGGCTACAGGTTAAGTAACAGTTTGAGGGGAAGAACTGTAATGGGATGGTTTATTGAGTGTTTGACCAGGGTTAAAGCAGTGAAACACTAAATAGTGTGTTCATCTGAGTGTATGTACAGTATATGAGAGAGCAGAGCAGAATGATAAAGAGACAGAAAGACTTACTGCTCATAAAGACAAGAAGAAGAACAGCATTTAGCATTTATACTGTGTTTGTCTCATTACATTGGTTCTTTTTAGATGTTTTTTCTTGGATCTTAATCTCACTTTTCCATGCTTAATGTCCCTGCTCTTCCTCACCTGTTTCTTACCTGAAATCCATGTTTTGTTATGTATTTTTAACTGTGTGTAAATGCAACAGATTTAAACATTAAGGTATCTTGTATGTGTGTGTGTGTCTGCATGGGAGATAAAAAGGTCACATAAATCTACATCTGTAATGAGAGGCAGCGGCAAGAGGCCAGTAAAGTAAATTACAGGTCATGCATGTATGTTGTTTATTGCATTATATATGGCATTAATAAAGCGATAAAGTCAGTGAAGGTGTGCATGTGTGCAAATCAGATGTTCAGCATGTTACTGCTCCAATTCCATTTTCACGGCTGGGTTCACACATTAATTGAGGTTGTTTCAAGTCCAGTTATCTTGCTGCATTGCCATAAACTTGGTTTATGTACTTTTCAAGGTGTTATTTCAATCTCACAACATATGCAAATTGTATTTATATCCAAGGATATGAAACGGTAATCCGAAAGTGCAAAAATTGGAAATCCTGAAATATAGATTAGTATAAAATAAGTTCCATTAAAAACAGCTAAATTAAGATAAACACCAACTAAAGATGAAAGCTGATATCTAGACAATATAATTATGGCTACTAGACCAAAGGCATGCTTAGCACATGACATCACTTTAAATACCAGACTTATTTGATAGATAGAAACATATATTTTTGACTTTGAGATGCAACACATATATATTAATGCAGATACCTGCCTGGAAGATGAATCCATCTAAAATATGTATTCTTTAATTATCTAGCTATTTTTCTCTGTCTCATTCTGATACCACATCTGTCCAACCTGTACAAGTACAAAATGTTTTCTGTGTGAGTGTGTGTGCTTGAGCATGTGTGTGTGTGTGTGTGTCAGGGCTCAGCTGTGAAAGGAAAATTGGTTGAAGGCACTTAGCTGCAATTTACTACAGACCCATTAAACACATCAAGTGTATCGTACTTTCTTCATGTGTGTGCGCTTTCACGTTTGTATGTGTGTATGTGTGTGTGTGTGTGTGTGTGTGTGTGTGTGTGTGTGTGTTGTGGCGCCCCGGACACTATTTCAGATTTAAGTGCCTTAATGTACTGCACATGCTGACTGTAAGAAGTCCAAGTATTCACATAGACACATCTATCATGCGATTGTTTTGACTGAACACACTTTACTTCACTTTACTACAAATTATGATAATAGACTTCATCTAATACGACATAGGGTTTATGGTTATGGTTAAGTTATGGTTGAGCCCTTAGCTATAGAACAGAAACTGGCATCATATGAAACTAGAAGATCGAAGGGATCCATTGGGACAACAATGCCATGATATCTAGTCGGGACGTTGGTGAAATAACACGCTAAAGTTAGGCTCCTTTAGTGAAGATATGGCAGTTTTCAAAGTGGCCCAGTGACCTCTGACCCCAAGACATCTGAGTGAAAATGGGCTCTATTGGTGCCCACAAGTCTCTTCTTTACATGTATACCTGCTGCTTTACGATAATAACATGCATATTAAGGTAAGGCAACTAAAGCTATTAAGCTTATTAAAGCTTCAAAGTGTACTAACTAACTAACCACTGCCACAGTTTTTGTGTGTGCAGAAGATGGCTATTGTTAATCAACTGCAAGAAAAAAAAGTTATATTCCGTGCAAAGAATTACAGCAAGTAATATAACATGAGTAATATTGTTAGGTGTGGATAATAGGCTGTGCTATTGGCAACTTTTATCATGAGCAAAACTTTTTGTTGCTTAATAAACTGAACCCTCTTCAAGGCATACTTCACTATTTACTATAAAATCCTGTTCCCCTACACAGCTAAAGAGCAGTAACTGCTTTACAGCCAAACAGTTAAACTGATAAAACATTACATTTGTGATCTTCATCTTCATTATCATCTCTCTTAACTCAGGTAATCTTGGTACCAAAAGACAGCAGGAAATTAAGCTTGCCCACTAGCCAGAGGCAAATGATTTAGAGAATAGAAATAAGAGTTAGAAAAGAGAAATGTAGCTATTTGGTAACTTCAGCATTTAAAAGTGTTCTTTTTTAATATATAAACACTTAAATGATTTTGCAAGTCATTTCTATAATAATATACACATAATAGATATTTTCTCACGTAAAGTTGTTGTGGGAAAAGACCCACTGTTACCTTAGCCTACAACAAACCGTTTGACTTTAAACATTTCTATTTCTTTCAGAGTACGTCTCCCTCTCTCTTCTCAGAGAGAAGTTCTGGAAATGGCTTGTTTTTTGCATTTGGTCTTGTTGAAGTAAATGAGCCTCGACTTCAAGTGATATTGTGATTCAGCAGAGCGGCTGCCCGGTGCCACATAAGTCAATACTGTTTACTAGAGACTGTCCTTCTAATGTGCAAACTGTTGCATTGCCAATATCACATCAGGCCCTTAAGTCTGTGAACACAGACGGTCTGCATGTGTGTATATCAGTGTGTGGTTGTCTTTGAATGTTGAATAAAAACATGTGTGTGCATGTAGAGGTGTGTGAAAGTGCACTGCATGTGTGTGTGTGTGTGTGTGTGTGTGTGTGTGTGATGCTGCAGATTTTTATTCACCACTCATCGAAGAAGCCAGTGACACCAGTTGGTATGATCGGATCTCAGTTAGCCGTAAAACCAAACACAAATTGTTGCCATGGTTACTGTGTTATTCAAGAGAACTATTGTTTCTGGTATTTCAGTACCATAATGAGAACTGTGTCACATTTTCTAGTTTAGCATGTTTTTTTCTCCTTAACTGCAAACTGAACACTGTCACAGGTTGTCATTTGTGTACAGATTGGTTGCCAAACTCAAGAGGGCGGGTCTTGGAGGCCAAACGCAGAGAGGAGAGAGCAGACATATTGAACCTTGGCGAGCTGTAGTTAAATGCACGGAGAATATTTACAGTGGAATCTAGGCATGCACACAGTTAGGGAAGGCTACTCCCAGTGCCTGGAGGTTGACTGGAAGCTGGGAGTTAACTGGCTGGTAGCCACTTTGGTGGGAGGGGAAACTCCAGGTGGCATTATTTTGCCCAAACTATCTACAGTGGATATAAAAAGTCTACACACCTAAAAGGTGTTTCAACAAAGTATGAGTTTGGGTGTGCACACCAGGTTATTGTAAGTTTTTTATTTTTCCCGCTAAAAGATTTCAGTTTGTTTTTCAACTTAATTGTTCATGTAATAGGTTACATTAAAGGTGGAAGAAATTCTAACATAATTTATCTTTGTCTCCTTTTTTTTTTTTTTTACATCAAAAACCTGGTATTTAAACAGGGGTGTGTAGACTTTTTATATCCACTATATGCTGTTAAAACGTTCAAAGATTCTTGCTGATTTAGTGATTTATCGTTAACAATCTTGAAAAGCAAGACTTTTCAACATCTGTTCTGTTCTGCAGAAATGCGCAAGAACCGACCGGGACTCTATCTGTTCAGTCTCAGCTAGATGCAAAGTGATCACCCTCATTGAACTTCTGTTAACTGTTTATAATTTGAGACGGCAGTTACTGTACAGACTTGGCTTGGGGACCAAATCCAGCTCTGACAGTGTGGACTGGTAGCTGGGGAGATGCCAGTTCACCCGAACGAGGCACCAAACCCCCAATTTACTGACAACTGACCACCACTGTGACATCTCTCCACAGCAATAATGAATGTGTGTATTTTGGGACAATGTGTGTCCTCTAATCAGCTGACCTCAGTAAAGGAAGGCTATAAATGACTCTCTCCCAGAACGCCTGCCTTTGTGTGCCTGTGCCCATTATCTGGTCACCTTTTACCTGGCTGGTCTTTTTTTTTCTGATTACCTGCTGTGGATGTTCTGCTGTCTGCTGGTTCTGTTTGTTTACCTGAACCAGGCGTATATAGCAGTCAAACTGCTTTAGGAACTCCCAGTGTTTGGTTCAATGCTTGTCGACCAAAAAAACGCCCGTCTTTGTTGTTGTGGTAGAAAATTGGTGGAAAAACTTGCATAAAACACACAGTTCGCTGCCGACTAAACTGTGCTGCAGAGTGGACACAGCATGTTGAACAGAGACAGAAAGACTGAGTGAGTGAGGAGGAAAAGGTTAAGAAAGAAGGAGAAAGATGGTAAAAAGAAGAAGGATGTGGTTCAAATATTTGAAAAGGAAGTGAGAGAAAGGAAGAGAGATGATGGAGTGGAGAGAGGAGAAAGAAGATGGCACAAAGAGGACAGAAAAATGATAGAAAGAGGGGGGAAATGTGAAAACATGAAAAGGAGGATCATGAGGTCTAAATACTGAAGAGGAGGAGGAGAAAAGGGAGGGGAGGTGGGAGGGAGGGAGAGAGAGACAGATGAGGGAGGTGACAGCTGGGCGAGCTGCCTAGACAAGATAGAGGTTTTGGACTGTGTGTGTGTGTGTGTGTGTGTGTGTGTGATATGTCAGGGATAAATGGCTATTATCACTATGACAATGTTAATTACAGCCAGACTATTAGGCCCGAGGAGTGCCGGCTCATTTATTTGGCTGCAACACAGTTGTGTGTGTGTGTGTGTGTGTGTGTGTGCATGTTTGAGTTTGTGCCTATGCTGTTTTTTTTTTAATGCTTGCGAGTATAGAAGCGTGTGTATGTGTCTGTGTGTGTGTTTGTGTGTGTGATTGCATCAAACCTATTTGTTAGACAGAGTAATTACTCCAGGCTTTGGCCAAACGCTGAAATGTTTCTTGTGATCTATAAGACTTCAGACTAATCATTACTAACTGAGCTCGAGCCAAATATCCACTCTTTCATTGGGAGTTATTTTAAGACTTTCATAACCCATGTTTTTTTCCCTATGGATTCAAAAGATTATTAGTGCAGTGGTGGGCATGTTTTTCCCCGCATTTCCTTGGGGAAAATTGCAGCATTTCCTATATATATAATGCAGTCACAGATGTGAATCTGCAAATATAAACAGCATCGGTAGAAGCCTTTGAAGAATGCATTAATGAAATGTGTGCATGAATGACCTTGAGGTTACACAAAAAGAAAGAAAATAGTTTTGTGAATACCTGCATATATTTAAAGTGGCGGCCTTAAAAAAAAGTTATGTTGATTGAATTTTCTCCTTAAAGCTTAAAAATGCTGCTTAATTCATTTGCAGATTTGTTGCCATATTCAAAGTCCGGGTAAAGCAAAAATATATATGTAATCTGAGCTTTCCAACCCGCAGAAAAATGTGAACACCCAGACAAATTTGAATCATAAATAAACCATACCAAACTCACCAAATGTAAAAAAAAAAAAAAGGTTTTAAAATAGTGAAAAAATGAGAATACTGCTCTAAAACAATGGGGGTGTGTCCACAACTTAACGTTGGCTTCAGCAGACGTTATAAGTTAATGTTCTTATATAGTGTTGGGGGCGGAGTTATGTTAATGAAGCTCCAGTGCGTCATCGAGCCATGATTTTAGACACGCCCCATTAATCCTGAACACAGAAATGGAGAAAAACTGTTTTATGGTCTAACTCCAAAACTCAGTCATTCAAATTCAGTTTTAAGTCTTTTTTTTTTATGTTTTCAGCTATTATTTTATACCTTGTAGAATATGTTTTCATACAAAATGTATAAATAAATAAATAAATAAATGAATAGATAATTGAATGAATGCGCCTTGAGCTTTCTGACATGAATGAACTGGAATGTAATTTCTAAACACTAAATAATAAACAGCTATTATTTAGTTTATAAAGAAATGTGTTGTGTAGAGAACTGTGAAAATTCAATTAGCTGCAGTTAATTAATCACTCGTGTTGAGTTGCTTGTGAGTACGAAACATAATCTGTCTTCTACTCATTCGTTTGATGTCGTCAAACTGCAAATATAATGCAGTCAACAGCTTCTTTATTCGTCTTATTATAATTATTATAATCACGGTGTCGTGCGTGAACGCATATTTCACTCCCATACAACATGTCACTACAACTGCCAGCCCTTATAAACTTTGCTGGATGTGTCGGTGTTTGTTAGGTGTAGCTTTATGATCTCGGCATGGCATAATATGTGTAGGCGTACAGGCCTGATGAGAGCTGAGAGCCAGCGTGGACGGGAGGGCGGTTTTGAAGGTACTGTTGATCCTTGTGTGACTAATTCAACCACACACTGTGCGATGAAACATGTCCAATTGATAACGTCAAGGCAATAAACTCCCAGCTGGTGGGTGGACAACAGTGTGAGCCTCTGATTGTATCAGGTACCTATGTGAAGTGGGAATGTGTGCGCTTGTGTGCATTTCAGGCATTGTTCAAAAAGAGCAACGCCGCTTGGGTAACCTTTGTCATTGTTACTGAAAACATCGTTGCTATCCATCTGTGTGCCTTAAAGTCACACTGAAATAGCAGGAAAAGTGACTTTAGCCTCCATGATGTGACATATTTTACAGTGAAAAACAATATTTGTGCAGGATAGAGTTCATAAGACTTAAATAAACAAATATTTTTGATTGGATTGAAGTAAGCAGTGGTTGAAGAAGTATTCAGATCCCTTACTTAAGTAAAAGTATTAATTCCACACTGTAATAATTACTCCACTACATGTAAAAGTCCTGCATTCAGAACTTACTTGAGTAAAAGTGCATAAGTAGTGTAGTGTCAGCATTAAAATGTACTTAGTAAGTATCAAAAGTAGAAGTGATCATTATGCAAAATGGCCACATTCAGATTGTTTTATATATTCTAAATATATCATATGATTTGTATTGATGTATTTATGTAAAACAGTGTTTTGATTTGGTAAAGCTAGGGCTCTTTTTAACTTCTTGATATAGGTTTAGGTACTGTTAGGTTTGATTGAAAAAAAAGGCTAATAATTTTATATGTATCATGTTTTTCATGTTAAATCTTGACCTGAAAAGGAGTGGAGTAGAAGTATAAAGTTACAGAAAATAAAATACTCGAGTAAAGTACACATACCCCAAAATTGAACTTAAGTACAGTACTTGAGTAAATGTACTTAGTTACATTCCACCACTGCTGAAGTGAGTGTGGATTAGTGAATTTACAATGAAGCTGTCGTCAGAAATAAATGTTGGCCTGCACCACTTACAACCTGTTGTTTGATCAGGTGGAGGTGGAGGTTGAGGGTGAAATAAAAAATACATACATACATACAGATTGCAATATATATCAAGAAATAACGAAACAAGGACCAAATCGTTTTTTATTTTATTTTATTTTATTTTAATTTAATTAATTAATCAATTAATTAATTTACCATATTTTTTCTCCTGTTCTATTTATTTATTTAATTATTACCATAATTTTTCTCCTGTTTTATTTATTTATTCATTTATTTTATTTTTTAATTGTATTTTTGTTGTGTCTTACCCATACGAAAAGAGCACCAGACTGTCACCAGTGGAAAGCGAATCTGAATCTATGTACCACATAAAATACACATGTATTAATTTTATCACTCTTTATGTTTAAAGTAACTCAGAGCAAGTAACTCTATAACTAGCTGTAAAAGATGAGGCTTAATGTCGCGATTCATAAGCATATAGCCTTTTATTAGACAATTTTTGTTGTTGTTGCTCTGTTCTGCTCCCCAATGCATGTCTATTTTTACAAACCATTTAATATTCTACATTTCTAACTTTAAGACCAACCTGGTAATGAACATCAGCTGAAAGTCCACCACGCTGAATCTACTGTAGATCAAATGATGTCATGTTAATAGATTTACTCACTCTCCATATCCTTAACCTCTTCACCTCTGCAGCCAGTGTCTCTCTGTCCCTCGCTGTCCCATCTGCCTGTCTGTCACCACGCTAATTGCAGCTGCTAACGAGATGCTAACGAGCCTATTGGGGTATCTTGGAGTCAATCACCTTGTTGCCGGGGCAATTAGCACATGCCTAACCTATTTCCTTCCTGTCTCACTGCCAGCAAGAAGGCAAAGGTTGAATCTTTGCACTGACACTCAAGTATGCTTGTGTTTGTATCACAAACACACACGTACACACACACGTACACACACACACACACACACACACGTACACACACACACACACACACACACACACACACACACACACACACACACACACAGGTGCTAATGGGGCCAACATGATAAGACTTCTTTGGGACAGCATTTAGATTTGTCAGTGGTGATTAGCACACAGCTAATTAGAGCAGGTAATTAGCCAGAGATACTAGTGTTCTTTTAAGCTCTTCCTGAAACACCAATTAACAGAGATAATATAAGTGGAATAACATTTAGTGTTTGTGGATGCCTACAGATTTTATGTGTATGTATTTTAATGTATATGCTCCATAAGGGATTAAAGCAAGCAACCAATTTGTGAGCCTGAAATGTTCTTCAGGCATAAATGTCTACAATGTACTGACTTAAGTGTTATAGAAACGTAAAAACTGCTTAAAAACTTACTTTTTGCTTTATGATTGGGTATCAGAAGTGTGTTTGTGAGGATTTTGACATTGAATAACCTTTAAATAATGAGAGCAACATGTGGCACTTTGTGATCATTTTTAATGCTTGGCAGTGTTTTCCAAAAGTTTAATTACCTGCTGTATCTGTTACCTTGTCATTATAATTGAATCTATTATACATAAATGTCAAGTAATGAAACACAAAATTTGAATTGAATCTGATTTTTTTGGAGTTAAAAACAAAAAAATACGACAATTATTAGCAGAATCCTTCAATAAATGAATTTACACTTTCACTAATTTGCTAAAATCCACGTATTTAAGTATTCATAAATCTAACTTTATTTTAATATTACTATAAAAAAGAAATAGTTTATTAATCCTCTGGAAAGAACATATCACATCATAGTAAGAATTGTGTCCATATTCCTAAAGCACTGCTGCTAGCAAATGTGCTGTTGCACAAAGACCTCAAAATGAACAAATGAAAGAGTATTGTCTTTTATTATTTTGTGTTCCTCAGACTCTTCAGCTGTGATCCCTGCATATATTACTTGAGTTCTTCATTTTTTCGGTCATCTAAAACATCCAATTTGTTCGCCTGTGGCACTTAGGGGCAAGTCGAAATGGATAAGAGCATCAGCTAAATGTCTGAAATACAAAATGGAAATGTAAAAAGCAGCTGACATTTGGCTCTCCTCTTCACAAATTTATGAAACGCAAAAACGCAGAGGGAGATGGAGGAGAGGGGAGAGAGAGGGAGAGGAATGGATGGATGGAGAGAGGGAAGGAAGGAGAGAGAGTGGACGGGGGGAGGGGAAATAAAGAGAAAATAAATGGAGGGAGGGGGCTGTAAAAGGAGAGAGTAAGTCAAATTGAGAGAGGGAGAGACGAGAAGAAGAGGAGGGAGGAGGGATGAAGACATTTGGTAGATATGAAAGCTAACAGCCCATCAGACCCCCCCGCCCCACACACACAAACCACTCTTGCAAAGATCCCAGGGAGAATTGTACTTTCAATTTCCAGACCCCTAATTGCATTAGAACTGCCCTGCTCTCGTCTCCTCTCTCTCCACTACTCTTTCCCAGTGTCTCTCGCTCTTCTCTCTCTTCCTCCGTGCTGCCCAGGACTTCCAAGGGACTATTACATGGTGCTCTGCACCTCCGCTGGGCCCTCCTCCTTCTCTCCATCCTTCTCTCTCTCTACAGCACTCTCTCCCTCTCTCTCCCCTCCGTGCCCACTCCTGCCATTTTAGATCGTCTAATTTCCTCCTTCTCGTCGTGTGATCTCTTTCGTTACCCGCTCTTTATTCCTCCGTCCTTCTCTCCCTTTGTCTCTCTTTTTTACTTTGATCAATTAGTCAAACCCCTCCCTCCTTTCTCTGTCTATTCTCTTTCCTGCCAACGCCTATCAATTCAACCCCTCCGCCCCGCTCTCTCTCTTTTCACACCCCCTCAGCTTGCCTATTTTGAACTAGTCAGATTTTTCTTTTTCCTCATTTTCTCTCTCTGTCACCTCATCAGGCTGTCTGTTGGTTTCTCCTTCACTTCTTTAACTCTTACTTCGCTAACTTCCACGCGAAGGGAAGTTTCAGTATGTTATCTGTTAAATATATAGCGCATATTTTTTCATTTATGTGGCAGCAGTTGACCTAAATCTTAAAATGTTTGTAATAAGAAGGTTGCCAGTTTTAACTCCAAGATGTCACCCTGGTGGCAACCCTCTCCTCTTCCTTCTAGATTGTAGCTGATACACACTGGAGCACAACGCTCAGTCCCAACTGCACCAGTCCAGCTGCTTTAGTGGCCCTAGAGGACATTGTGGTTGGACTAAGCAGCTCCCTGGTGGGATTAAATGTAACGGAGCATGAAGGAGTCTCGCCTCAGTTTCTGATTTGGCTCATAAAAACATCAAAAGTCAAATCAGTCAGTCTTGTCAGAAAATGAACCTTTTTGTCTCCTTCCTTCACTCACTTTATCTCAGTTTATCTCCCCTCCATCTCTAGCAGGAGTTCATATATCACCTAAACTGTCTAAATCACTGGGTTAAATCTGGGTTTTTATTCAAACCACAAACTGCAGTGACTGATGCAATTTAGTTCCCCCTCTCTCTTTAAAAATTAAATTAATGGTAGTGTTTGGACGGATTAAAAAGCAGCATTAAAAGCTCTTTGGCACATGATTACTCATCCTTCACCCACACTGCATTTAGTGACATAATATGAGTGGAGGGTTAATACAATACTACTGTCGTTACTAGAGAGTACCTGTAATTGATGGAATTAGCAAAGTCATGACTCGCTTGACTATAAACAGCAGTAGTGCACTGACAACATGAAAGCCTGTTTGATGCATTTATCACAACAAAACAAACACAAAAATGGTCTTTACGCTGTCTTCTCTGCAAGGTTCTTTGGGTAACTTGGAAATTAATTCATAAACATTTTGTTCTGACATCATCGTTACTAATGCAGTGCCTTCTTGGAACGGGCCTCCTGTATTGCTGCTTGCAGAACTGACCGCCCAAACAACCTTCTACTCAACACTGTGTCATTCATTAGCAGCCAGCTATTTAGGACCAGACTACTTCCCGGAACAAAAGTATTGATTTAGAATGTTACGTCACTGATGCTCGAAATGTTTGGCTTCAATCTGCAATCTCTCTTTCTTCGTGTGTTCTTGAATTTTACTCTTGAGTGCGAAAGAGTTGGCACTGGACACTGCAGCTCCTTCAGTCTTCAGCAATACAACCACATCGATCGATTTAGATGTTGAGAAAATCCAAAGACAGAGAGACATGATTTTTGCTAGTTTTCACAATAAAACTGGAGCATTTGATTAGTATGTGCAAAGTGCTTATGTAACAAGGAAAGTTGAAGCATTCCACCATTCAACTCTGGTGCTTTTTTGTCGTACAGTCCATTTGATTTTTGCAGGTATGAATGCTCAAATGAACTCCGGTTCTGCTAAAAAAATGTTTTTTTTTATTCTACATGCACCTGAGTTTGGTTTGCTGCAGGTGAGAATGCAGTCCACGACAAAGGAAGGAAGCAAAGCAAACCACAGCACATTTTATGGTGAATTTGGGCTGACATTTGAGAATCAACACCAGCCACAGTAGTAGCAGGCTTAAAAAATGTCTCGTGGGCAAACGTGATCTAATGATGAAGTAAAGGCCCTTATCCAAATATGGTCAGACGATCACAGAACACAGTTGCCTGTGGCTACAAACAACAACAATCTTCACAGTTTTTAGCAACAGAATGGTGGCTAATGGATTCAATTGCACAGCGTTTCAGGGCTCTAAAAAAGTGAGAAAAACTCAGCCAACAATACATTAAAGTCTGCAGTCTTTTCGAAAAAGTGTCAGCTCTCTCCCACATATTCTGTGCAAAAGACAAAGGACAGCTTCGACAGCGTGACATTTGTTTACAATGCTTGGTGCGCTTGATAAAGCACAGTGTGGAAGCAAAGCAAACCAAATGAAAAATGCAACAATGTTGCAACACCAATGAATCTCACCGAGTCCAGCAGAATTTATAAGTGAAAGCGACCTAAGACACTGTCACACTATGTAGGATGCCAGTTTAATAACATGGTAATTTGTTTATTCTAATAAACAAGAACCAATTAAATAGTTGCTGTTAATAGAGTCCAGCTGGTCTGGGCACAAGTTTCCACTGGAAGTTAGATTGATGTATAGGACCGAAACACATATACAGTCATGGTAAAAAAAAATATTATTAGACCACCTTGTTTTCTTCCATTTCTTCTTCATTTTAATGCCTGGTACGACTAAAGGTACATTTGTTTGGACAAATATAATGAAAACAACAAAAATAGCTCATAAGAGTTTGGTTCAAGAGCTGATATCTAGCCATTATCCATGGGTTTTTTGATAATCACCAAAACCATTATCAAGGAAATCATGGAAAAAGCCTAGAGATCAGCTCTAAGAATAAACTCTTATGAGCTATTTTTGTTATTATATTCATCAAAACAAACCTTTAGTTGTACCAGGCATTAAATCAACAAGAAATGGAAGAAAACATGGTCTAATCATTTTTTCCATGACTGTACGATATAGTGCAGTGTCGATAAGTGGTTTTAGTAGTCGACTACTTGGCTAATTTCTGAAACCCCTACTATGAAGCATTGGGGAGTTTCTGCAGTGCTGAATCCACAGTAAGTGACAGAGGTGTGCTTGAAGCTGACTGGCGTTTGCATTATATCAGGAGAATGTGCCCTCTCGATACACACCGCCCAGAGCAAATGTGCCTTTATCTTCCTTCTTTCACCAACTCTGCATGCATCTACTGCCTCTTCTTTACATTTAGTTAGAAAGTAAGAGCAGTGCCTTCCTCTAGCCTTCTTTAAGTTTTGTCATTTTCACCTCCACACTTGTATTTCTAGCTTTAAAGATTTCTCCCTCTCTCTTTTTCCTCCCACACCTCCCCAGCCTCTCCTTTTCTCTATTCTTGTTGACTGATTGGAGCGAGCTGGAGCCGCTTGGTATGGAAATGAACCTGGAGCCCAGGACACGCGAGTTCTCAGTGACCCAAATGCATACACACTCACATACACACTCAAGGAATATGTCACATGTGTTGATTAATTGGGTGGTTGAAGGCTGGTAACAAGCAAATACTGTAACTGAAGAGAAGTAGGGGGGCATGGGTGAGAAAAAACAAGGCTTGCTCGCTTCTTTAGAAAGTGGGAAAGCTCACAGTAGGTGAGTAAAAACTGGAGGTTAACAGGCTGAATAACAGGGTTGAACTAGTTGAAAATCTGACAGAAGTAACCCTAAGTATGTGAGGGATTGTCACACAGTTAAAAAGGGTGGGAGTTAGAGTGGGAGGAAGAGTCCATCATGATTTGATCACGGCCTTGAAAATAAAACATCTTAGGCTAAAGAATGGAAGTGAGGATTTGTAAAAGAAGCTTTCCTCTTCTCTCCTACTGATTAGGATTTGTTGATTTTCTACAATTCTACAATGTAAATAGACTGTACTTATGTGGCGCTTTTCTGGTCTTTGCAACCACTGAAAGTGCTTTAGACTGCAGACGGCCATTCACACACTCACTCATACGTACATTCATTCACACTGATGAATGCAGCATCAGGAGCAATTTGTAGTTTAGTATCTTGCACAATGATACTTCGACATGTAGTTCTTCTGATCAGTGGGCGACCGGCTCTACCAACATTTAGCAGATGCCTTTGTCCAGAGTGAGATCAAAGAAATCCACCCTCGACCCATCCTTAGTGGACAATTACAGACCCGTCTCTCTCCTGCCGTTCCTCTCCAAAACTCTGGAACGGGCTATCTTCAATCAGCTGTCCTCCTATCTGCATGTGAACAACCTCCTTGACCCTCACCAGTCTGGTTTCAAGAAGGGCCACTCAACAGAGACCGCCCTTCTCGCTGTGACTGAACAGCTTCACAAGGCGAAGGCGGCCTCTCTCTCATCTGTTGTGGTTCTACTGGACCTTTCTGCAGCTTTTGACACTGTGGATCACCAGATCCTCATCTCCACCCTTCACCTCCTGGGAGTATCTGGCTCCGCCCTCTCTCTGCTCAAATCCTACCTCAAGGACCGCACCTTCCGTGTAACTTGGAGGGGTTCTGTTTCAGAACCCTGTCTACTCACCACAGGGGTCCCTCAAGGCTCGGTCCTTGGTCCGCTCCTCTTCTCGATTTACACCAACTCTCTTGGCTCCCTCATCCACTCTCATGGCTTCTCCTATCATAGCTATGCCGACGACACCCAGCTAATCTTCTCATTTCCCCAGTCTGAAACACGTGCAGCAGCACGTATCTCTGCATGTCTGGCCGACATCTCCCAGTGGATGTCCTCGCACCACCTCAAACTCAACCTGGGAAAGACTGAGCTACTTTACCTCCCAGGGAAGGGCTCTCCCACCACTGACTTCCACATCACTGTCCAGGACACAGTGGTTGCCTCCACAGAAACCGCCAAAAACCTTGGCGTAACTCTTGACAACCAACTGTCCCTCTCAACAAACATCACCGCCACTACCAGATCTTGCAGATTCTTGCTGCATAACATCAGGAGAATCCGCCCGTTTCTCACCCAGAAGGCAGCTCAGGTCCTGGTCCAGGCACTGGTCATCTCACGCCTGGACTACTGCAACTCCCTCATGGCAGGTCTGCCTGCCAAAGCCATCCGACCTCTGCAACTCATCCAGAATGCAGCTGCTCGATTGGTCTTCAATCTTCCCAAATTTTCACACACAACACCCCTCCTCCGCTCCCTCCACTGGCTACCAGTGGCTGCGCGGATACGCTTCAAGACTCTAGCTCTGGCGTACTCTGCTGCTAACGGTTCAGGTCCTACTTACATCCAAGACCTTGTCAAACTCTACACCCCTGCCCGTCCTCTCCGCTCTGCATCAGCCAAACAGCTGGCGACTCCCACCCTGCGTGGGTCAACTCGCCTCAAAACCACTTCCAGACTCTTCTCTGTCTTGGCTCCCAAATGGTGGAACGAGCTCCCCACCGACATCAGGACCTCAGACAGCCTGTACATCTTCCGCCGCAGGCTGAAGACCTATCTCTTCCAACAATACCTCGGTTAAGTCATGGTCACCTAACAGATATATATTTAATTTAAAAAAAAAAAAAATAATAAATAAATAAATAAATAAATAAATTCTTATTCTTTTCTCTTCTTTTCTTCTTTAACATATAGCACTCCTGTAGCAATGACAGTTAGCTCTTAAACTTATGTACTTACTTGATTCCTGTGGTCTGTCTAGTACCATCAGGTTGAATGCACTTATTGTAAGTCGCTTTGGACAAAAGCGTCTGCTAAATGACATGTAATGTAATGTAATGTAAAAAAAGATCAAAAATCAAAGATCAAGTCAGAAGGCAACACATGAGTAAGTGCTATGGGTTAAGTTTGAGTCATAGGTGCTATCAGGCTGCAAACACTGTTTTTTTGGGGGTTTTTTCCATCCGTGTGGTTTATGTGTGAAGGTGTTCAGTGAAAAGCTGGGTCTTCAGTCTCTTCTTAACATTCTTATGTTGTGGGTCAAATTGACCCATTTTAAAGTAAAAAAAAAGAAAGAAAGTTAAAAGCAGTTTTTCATAAAAATAAAAAATGTAAAATAAAAAAATAAAAAATCAATGTCATGTTAAACCATTGTATTTTATATGTAGGTATTTCCAATTGACATAAAAAAAGTTTCAACATGCATTTTTTTTTTATGAAAAAAGAGTGAATTATCCTCATTGAACCATGATCTGTGAGAGGTAAAGAACATCATGCAGTAAATATTGATTGGAATGGTTAGTAATAGAGTTATTAATGAAATATAAACAATGGTTATTGGGGATTTTTTAGTTTCTGACACTTTTTATTAAACGTGAAAAAAACGAACATAACAGAAGGGTTAAAGATTGTGAGAGACTTAGCAGATCAAGTCTGGAAGTTCATTCGACCACCGGAGAGTCTAGTTGGAGAAGTAGGGGGAGGAGCCAGATGCTTTAATTGAAAGAGCGTAGTGAATGGGAGCGTTGGTGGACCTGAATAAAGGAGTTCAGGTTGGCAGGAGCTGTGCCGGTTGCTTTGTGGGCAAGAGACTAGAGAAGGGAATCACCAGAGGCCCCACAATACGATATTATTGGAATTTTAAGTGTTTTGCGATATAGTGAGTATTGCGATACAATATATTGCGATATAACTTTTTAAGTGCATTTTGTGCACTTTCAATTGGGATCCAGTCATGTATGTAAAGAGGAGGCTTGTGAGAACCCAGATAACTTATTTTTTCATTGAGATAGCATGATGTCAGAGGTCACATGACCGCTTTGAAAATCACCATGAAAACATAAAAAAAAAGCCTAACTTTGAAGCGAAATTTCGACACCTACCTGACATACTTGATGCCTATAGATTCCTCAGATCTTCTAGTTTCATATGATTCCGGTTCTCCAGTATATACATAAAAGTGAGACCGCTCAGCCTCCGGAACAGCGAAAACAGCGAAAATACTGATGGCCATCAGAATGCTAAATATTAATACTTGGCGGCCATGAATCGATACAATATTGTCACGCAAAATATCGCGATACAATGCTGTATCAATTTTGTCCCCCATCTCTGCAAGAGACAGGGTTTTGAACTGGAAACCAGTGAAGAGAGACACTTTCAGGATCATGTCCAGAGGCTTGAAGGTGCATGTAGGGAGACCTCCTAGTAGAGAGTTGCAGTGATATCAAGAGGACCTGTGGCAGAAGTTGTATTGTATGTTCAGTCAGGTAGGGTCTGATCCTCCTCATGCTGTATCGGGAGAATCAACACGGTCGGGCAATTGTGGCCACATGAACCTAAAGGGTCAGTTGGTCATCAATTATGACACCCAAGTTTTGTGCAGAACTTGTGGGCACAAGTTGCATGGATCCAAGCTGAATGTCAATTGGCTGATATAAAGCAAGAATGAGATGACAAGAAGCTCAGTCTTGAGTAGGTATCCAAGGAAATCTGAGGGCATATTTCATATAAAAACACAAATACAGGCTGTAGCAAAAAAGTGTTTGAGTTCAAACAAATACCTGGGGAGTGTGTTTGTAATATTGATTCCACAATGTCTTGCTTAATATTGGCAAATGCAGGTATTTAGACCTCTGCTGAGACACACCCAGAGAAAATAGGGGGAATTGAGAAAACAATAGCTCGAGACATAAAGATAAAAAAAACTGGTAGGGGGAGAAAGTGAGAAGAGGCTGTTTCTAATAAACACACAGACCGTGAAAATGGTAAATCTATAATTGGGTTTGAAAACTGTGTGCGCGCGTGTGTGCGAGCGTCTGCTTTCATCAACAGATTATTGACTACTCAGTTTCCTCTTCCTACTTACTGACTTCCTTTAAGAGAGAACCAATCAGAAGAGGCAAATTAAGGAGCCACTTAGCAGAAATGCACGTCCGCGTGCACACTCAGCCCACTGAGAAGTGAAACTCACAGGCATCTTCAAGCAAAAACAAAGATAAGTTCTAGTTATTAATAACAGCAAAATAGCAGAGAGGTAAAACTCTGTGGGGTTGAAGGAAAGACATGGGGAGAAAAAAGGGGCCAAAATCATGCAGATTGTTTCTACATCTATATCCCTCCACCTGTCAATCAAAACTTCAGACAATGATCTTGCATTTCTGCTAACATAAAACATATATTTCAATTTAATGCATTCAAATAATGGCGATTTTATACAAAGGAGAATGTATTTTTCTCCCTCTCTTTCTCTCCCTCCCTCACTCACTCTGAGAGCTTGTGAAACAGCCTCATTCCAGACAGAGGTGTGTAATGGCGCTTGCAGGGAACATAAAACAACATTATTACTGATCCAATTTATCAGCTGCTAAAATATCTCTAAGAGCAAGAGAAGTATAGCGGGCCCATTTTTGACCCCCCTTTTCATCCTGCTTTTACCCTGGCTAACATAACGGCTTGTTCTGTCCCTCTTCCTCTGTCCATTTGTCTCCATTATTTTCTCTCATGTTTTCTCATTAGTTATATCACAGAGACGGTTGTCATGCGAACCAAGTGTAAAGTCAAAGATTTATAAACGGGAACTATCAGAAAGGAACAGGACATTTCATTTGTCAGTAATAATCAGCACATGAATAAAAACACCATTAGGATTCTGATGCTGCCACTTAGTAAACACTGGGGCGCTGTCCTTGGTGCTGAAACTTCAGCATCTCAAAACTCCGGGTGCTTTGCTGCATTTTGCCAAAATGGAAGGATGCAGCACTGACTCTTTCACCATGACGACTCATCGATAGCAACACCTATGCTTTCTGCATCTTGTTACACTTCATACTGCTCACATTGTTTATTTATACTAGCTTTGATTAATGTTTGGTTGTATATTGTATATGTTCAGAGATGAATATATGTTTCCTGTGTGTGCCTTATGCTGGAAACATACTAATGTAATCTTTCATACAACTACATTACATTACATGTTATTTAGCTGACACTTTTCTCCAAAGGGACTTACAATAAGTGCATTCAACCTGATGGTACTAGACATAGACCACAGGAATCAAGTAACTACATAACCTTTAAGAGCCAACTGTAGTCACTACGAGTGCTATATGTTAAACAAGCATTTATTTATTTATTTTTTAGGTTTTTTTAGGTGACCATGACTTAACCGAGGTATTGTTGGAAGAGGTAGGTCTTCAGCCTGCGGCGGAAGATGTCCAGGCTGTCTGAGGTCCTGATGTCGGTGGAGAGCTCGTTCCACCATTTGGGTGACAGGACAGAGAAAAGTCTGGAAGTGGTTTGGAGGTGAGTTGACCCACGCAGGGTGGGAGTCGCCAGCTGTTTGGCTGATACAGATCGGAGAGGACGGGCAGGGGTGTAGGGTTTGACAAGGTCCTGGATGTAAGTCGGACCTGAACCATTAGCAGCAGAGTACGCCAGAGCTAGAGTCTTAAAGCGTATCTGCACAGCCACTGGTAACCAGTGGAGGGAGGGAGGAGGGGTGTTGTGTGTGAAAATTTGGGAAGATTGAAGACCAATCGAGCAGCTGCATTCTGGATGAGTTGCAGAGTTCGTTTGGCTTTGGCAGGCAGACTGCCAACAGCTACTGCTGCTGTGACTGCTGCTACAACTATGACATAGAAAACACAGTGGCGCTGTCCTTGGTGCTGAAACTCTTACAACTTGTTGCTGAACTTATATTAAGATTACTTATTTAGTTGAGACTTATTTTTGCATCCTTCAAAAGGACAATACATTGTTGCTTGATTAAGCACAATCATATTTGTTTTGACAAAGTTATTTTAAAAGTATAAATACCAATTTTAAAAAGCACTTGACATTTTTTGCAAATTTCATACATATAAATCTGTTTATAATAAACTTGGTCAAGAGCATTTTTGTGACATTTTGGACTTGAAACTCAAAGTTTTTTGTCAAGTTTAGGACCTCACTTACTTGTCTATCTTGACTGTGGAGACTTGACACGTACTTATGACTTGCAAAAGATTGACTTGGTCCCGCCATTTGTCTTCTTCTTTATCTTTCCATGATTGTGACAATGTAATTTATTCTTGACTGAAAAAGTGTATATCTTATCAAAATGGTTTTACGCCATCTCTTGATTGTGATAATTGATGCATTAAATAGGAATAAACAGAGTATTGTGTCTGAAAACAAGATTATTCCAAATTTAGGGGCAACAGTGTATGAACACCACAACCATTATTATGATTACAATTATGACTATTATTATGATTATCATGATGATGATGATGATGATGATTATTATTATGACCAAACTCCAGACTGGCCAATTATATATAATCATAACAACAACAACAACAACTACAACAACAACAACAACAACAAAAATAATTCTTCTTCTTCTTCTTCTTCTTATTATTATTAGTAGTAGTATTATAAATATTATTATTATGAACAAACTCCAGACTGGACAATCATATATTATTATTATTATTATTATTGTTATTATTAGAGCCCACATTAACCTCTCCTTCTGACAACATAGCATCAGCAGGCGCGACACTGTAGCTGCGTATGAACAGTTTAAAATAAAGGTCTAAATATAGCTGATGTAGCTGCAGGTGGTGGTACAGTGTTAGCAGAACTATTTCAGGGCTGTGGCCATGTGCTCATCTGCTGCCTGGTGACCAAACAAGTGCAATTTCTTTTTTTTTTTGTACAACTCTGTCTCTAGCAGTTCATAATCCATTAAGCTGTGCAAAGAGCAACTGGGCCAACAGCAATTTGTGTTACAACCCATCTAGTGACATGTTGACATAATCTGTGGCTCTTTCACACAGACTGTCTGAATCCCCGGCCAATGGGAATACAATCTGAAATCACAATTTACACACTGTCCAGTAGGAATTTAGTCAAAAAAACATATGCATTTAGAACCAACAGTGAAACTTTTCATTTTAAATTCAATAAGTTACTATAAAAATGAGTCACCAACTTTATGGCCGTCGGATTCAGACAAATTTTGTCGGAGTGTCTGGGTTAATTATAAAAGGAACATTTTGTCTGAGGCACAATGTTTGAAAAGCATCAATTCTGTTCAATGACTGGCTGCTGCTGTGGGCTGCCATTGGAAGGATTGATTGCAAGTCCACTTTTCAGAGCTGGATATTCACATTGTCGTGACTCTGATCAGTCTGCATATCTGCAGCTCCACCCTACTGTTCTCCTTAGGCAATAAATTAGAAATATATTTTTTGCCAAGGCTTGGTAAATCAAGTGATTGATGGTTTGTTTGAGGAGGAAGAGACAGAAATGATTTCATTTTGATTCTGCTGGTTGAAGGTTGAAAACTGTTACAGATAAAACTAATACTGTCCAGCGTTGTTGTACTTTTAGTTTGACTATTTGTGGAGATAACGCACTAGGGACATTATTAGAAAATGTGTCATTGGGGGGACGAATACTCTTAATCGTAGTACTGACTTTAAATGAGAATGCAGCTGACAATAAATGAATCGTTTCAATAACATTTCCCCTCTCTCAAATCTCACTTCTGCCTCTCTCAGTCAGTCGATGTCTGTTTCTATCTCCATCTGGCTCTCTTTTTGTCTCCACCCTCCCACTCTCCCTAACTATTTCTCCTCTCCTCACCTCCCCACTCCTCTCGAAAAGATGAAACCAATTTTTCAGCCCCCGCAGGAGACAAATTACTCCTAATAATCCCTCGTTTCCTGAAGAGGGCCTCTTTCTCTTCCCGCTCAGCCAAGAGACCAGAACCTTAATGGATATGAGGAATTAGGAGGAAAATGTCGGAGAGGGCTCAGTAATGACAGGCAGTGTTCTGGTTTCGTCGTTGCCGTGTGAAGAGAGAACTCGGGATATTACCGCGGCGGTACTGTTGACTAGCTGACTTTTGATTTAGGAGATGGTGGATGATGGCTGAGGTGGAGTTGAATCACCCAAACAGATCAGACAGAGAAATAATGTTTAAAAGCCAGTGCTGAGTGCTCTGATGCAATTATATGTGAGGCTTAGTTTTTATGCTGTTTAAATATGTAACAGCTGTAAAGATCCCACATTTTCTCACATGCTTGTACTTGTGATATTGTACTTTTTGTTCCTATCCTCAGATTGTTGAGGATGCAAGGCTTTTTCAAAGCTTTTACATCCTTTGAAGATTCTAGCTCATAATTTGATTCCTTCTCCTTCCATCCTATGAAGACCCCCAAAACGTTGCAGCTTTCATCTCAGTGACCTACCACAAAAAAAAAACCTTTCTCAGTGACAGACACCTTAGACAACCAACCGACAATCAACACCTGGTCAGCAGTTTTGGTAAACAAATCAGGAAGCCCCAAATAGCTTGTAATAGCTGCTATTTTGATGCTTTTACCCAAAGGAGAAAAGCATGGAGGAGAGGAAGTAAAACTGGATGTGTGCATGTGTGTATACAAAAATATGCAATACTTTATCATCAGATGTACGTTAATACCATAGAACAGGGGTCTAAAACTCAAATCACCTGGGGGCCGCTGGAGGGTGGGCCGCATCAGGTATTCCATAAAAAAACTTTGCTAAAAAAAATCCAAATTTCTCAAATGTCATTACTAACAGTGATTTAACTTCATTGGGTTCTTCTGAACATGAACTGTCCTGAACATGAATTGAATATTAAAGAACATGAACTGTTCTTCTGAAAAAGGCTTCTCTTTCCTACTTCTTGCTGCCAGAGACCTGGCAGTGCTTCCTCTCACGTCGCAGAACGTCACCGGAAAAACCGGAGTAGTGCCGAGTAGACCCGAATGTATGACAAACAGTTCGGGAGGAAAAATTACCAGTTAAGTGCGTCGCTGCTGCCGCACATCCTCGTCGGTTACGGCAGAGTCAAACTGAGCCTAATCAGAACTGCCTGTTATCACTTAGTGCTCGTTGTGCGTCAGTACAAGTTATTTGAATCGGTTGGTTATTATTATTTGCTGTATAATTGGCGTTTTTATGGATCAGGACCGGTCGCCATGTTGTGATGCGTGATCCCGCACACAGTTTTATTTTTGTGAAACCTCACCACAGCAGGTCCTGTACCTTGTTCATGTGTGAACCAATTAAAGAGGATAAAAAACTCTCTGGAGTAGCTAACAAAAAACTAAGACCAGACTGTGTAGGCCAGCATACAAAATATAGTTTACAAACAACACAGGAGATAATAAACGGTCGCCTTTCTTTTTGCGCTCGATATCCATGTCTTTCATGATGACATGAACATCTTGACATCTGTAGATGGTAGAAAGTAGCGGGATAGCGAGCGCCTAAAGGATGACTGCTACCGGGCTGTTCATTAACCGCCGAGCTGTTATTGTTGTAAACGTCGTCATAGAAACAAGTGAAACAAAGCTCTACCTTGCGCAATAAAGGGACCTTCCACACACAACACGGTAAAGTGCCATTCATATAAAACTCACATTAAACTTTCATATCAAGGTGGGGGCCACAAAATATCGTCACGAGGGCCGCAATTGGCCCGCGGGCCGCGAGATTGAGACTTATGCCATAGACTGTATATGAATAATGGACGTAGTTACTGTGCCTATTTGGAGCATTGATTTGGGCGTAACAGTTGTCGCCATCTTTGTTTTTTGAAATCAGGAGAGAGCATATTTGTATCAGGGAGGAGCGAGGATGGGTGTACACTAGCGCTCAAAAGTTTCGGGTCACCCAGAAAATATGTGTTTTTTTCCCATGGAAAAAAAAAGAACATGTGCTGCTCGGGGACACAGTGTGCACACGTTTCATTTTTGCAAAAGAGAAGTAGACACTACACAGCTGATCAGTCTTTCAACACTATAAATGTGGATTAACACAATGGGCCACTGGAACGCAGGAGTAATGGTTACTGACAATATATAATAGATATTCCAAACTTTGACTTCCATAAGAAAATCAGCCATCTCCAGCTTTAATAGTTATTTAACACATTAATAATGTCTAGAATGTATGTCTGTTATTTTAATTTTTAAAAAATGGTGCCTTTATTTCAATAAAAAACGACATTTCTAAGTGACCCCAATCTTTTTAGCGGTAGTGTATCTAAAAAATAAACTGTTCATGCTAAAACAAAATGTTTGTTACTTAACAGAATAATTAAACAGTGTTTCTTTTAGTGCAATCAAATGCAGAACAACACATTTTTAAATTAACAAAATGTTCAAATGAACTTTCACAAACTGAAAACACAAGAAAGTGTGAAAGGGTCAAAGTTCTGAGATGAAAACACAACAACGCAACGTTAGCGACCTGTCAATCAAATGTAACCAAATCATAAACTTCATTATCATCTATTTTCTTCTAAAGTGGAACATTATTTACACAGTTAACATCATATTGTATTGGAGGAGACTTATAATAATTTTTTTCTGAGGTAATAAATCAAGTCGGAAGTTGTCTCATTTTGTATTGAGATAGATAGGACCGGACTTCTTTGTCTTCCGGGTTTGCGTCACTGCTCAGACCAGGAGCTTGTCGCCTGGTAATTCATCAGAAGTTCAAAGGTCACATGCAAATTAGTGATCTCATTGCAAATGCTCCAATAATAGCATTGTTTTCCACTAAAAAGTCTTGTAAATATTTCTGTTTTAAAGAATACAGCGGGATTATATGTAGCATTACTCAGCCCAGAGCTCCATTCACACTGCTCCCAACAGCACTGCTATATGAAATGATGGTTTCAAGCTTGCTTTTTTCCACTGTGTGAAAGAGACAGGGGTTGCAAAAGCCCTGAACAAAATTGGGTTTTCTCACTAGGGCTTTGCTGTTTGAAGGAGGGCTATCAGGCCAGATTAGCTCTACCTCAGTGGTAATGGAACTGGGAGTATTTTGAAAAGCATCATCCTCTTCCTCCTCCTCACTTTTTAGCCCGAGGTTCTTGCTTGCTGTAGCCATAGCAGCAATGTATGTTATGGGATGTGTCTCTTTTGATCTGTGAATGTGTGAAGTAAAAGTGGTGATGATTAGAAATGTTAAAGGTGAAAGAGAGTTTTCAGCAATCTTTTCCTCACCTGACCCTGTCTGATAAAAAATAAGTCTAAGGTAACCATTCTCGTGTAAAAAGTTTCCTCTCTTTAACCGTCAGAAAGCTTTGAATTTAACTTCAGTTCAGACTTTTTCATGTTAAAATTTTATATTAAAAATATGTACAGCTGAAACTGCTTGTGAAAGTGCTTTGCTCGCTAGTAAAAGAGAAATAATGTGAAATGAAAAGATTGGAAATAGAGTGTAAATACCTGACCCGAGCATGACGTGAATGGAATGTAACTAATTACATTTACTCTTAGTTTTAAGTACTTAAGTACTGCAATTTTGAGGTTCTTGTAGTTTTCTTGAGTATTTCCACATATCTGTGTAACTTTATACTTTTACTCCACTACATTTAGCTGCCAGCTTCAGTTACTATTAAGAGTCGAGATTTAACATTAAAACATGATTCATTTAAAATCATTATGCTTTTATTTTCAAAAACTAAACGACATAACAGTATATAAGGTACTGCTTACATAAAAGCATCAATAATAATAATAATGATAATCCAATAATATATTTGGAATATATTTAACATTCTGCATAACGGGTACTATAAAGTCGAAAATATTGAATGAATTATGAAAATAAAGTCGAAAATATTGAATGAATTATGAGAATAAAGTCGTTAATATTGAATGAATTATGAGAATAAAGTTGTTAATATTTAATAAATTACAGGAGAGTTGTTAAAATGAGGGCCGTGGAGCATTTCTTAGATATGTTAAAGATATGATATGTTATGTATGTTATAAGATATATTTCACAAACAAGGAGATACTAAATCTTTTGTCACATCAGCATCACATTATCATAAGTATAAGGACTTTAAAAATAATATGCAAGAAATTGCATCGTTTCCACAGAAGGAACCAGACGGACTTGGAGGAAATCGCTGCTTTTGTGGAGGGGGAAATGGCCTCAAGTAGAACAGCCTATACTTTTAAAAGATATTTTTGACTTTATTCTCGTAATTAATTCAATATTTTCGACTTTATTCACGTAATAAATTCAATATTTGCGACTTTATTCTCATAATTAATTCAATATTTACGACTTTAATCTCGTAATTAAATTTTTTTCTTCTATGTGTGGCCCTAATTCTCCATCGCATCCTTCAAATTTGCAAATAATAACAAATTTCACTTTTGATTAACTTTCCTGCCAACTAAATGTGTTTTGGAAATGTGATGATGCTTCTCATAGTAACACTACATTTAACATCTAACACTACATTTGGGGTCTGTATAGAAAGCAGCCTTGTAAGACCTAAAGAGGCAAACTGTGGCTGAGTCTCACTGGGAATGACACCTGCCAGCATGACGCAAACACGAGTAGAAGCACGCGTGTGTGCAGGTGGGTGTGTGGGGCCGTACCTGCCTGATTGTGTGTCCGTGTTTGTGAGGCTGCTTGTCATTTTGAAACCTGTGAGGGGGGAACCCTGCTGTGTGTGTGTGACCAGGAGGCTTGTAGCAACAGGAGGGGGTAAACAAGCTGACCTTTACAGCTTTGATCAACCTGGAGGAACGGGATGAGCTGGTGGGTGTCAGCAAAAAGGTTAGGAGGAGGAGGAGGGGGAGGGAAATGGAGGGAAAAATCTATTCCAGCATAAGAAATGTGTGCTGCTGTGTACGTCAATATGTATGCTCACAGATATCTGTATCTGTGCTCATCTATCCGGTCATGCCTCACCTCAGCCAGCGGGACGATTCCCTGAATGTCTGCGTTGCTGATGTAGAGGTGTGACACTTTCTCCGTTTGTCTGGAAGTTGTCTGCATGCCAGCTGGGTACTCAACGTTCCAGTGGAGAGTCTGCGTTGGCACCAGGTTGATTACGTTATCCACCTCAAAGTCCAACTGCATCACCTCATATGATGGGCTTTCCAATCTACAAAGAAAGAGAAAGCAGAAAATATATTTCTCTTCGAAACGACATTTTTTCCCCTCAAAACCGGGTAAAAGGTTTTTAGGCTTTTTTCAACAAAAAGATCCTCTGACGATCCCTAGCTAGCCAGACAATGTGATGAGTGCCCTGTATATAAATTTCACCAGGGAATCTGAGGCAGACATTCATACTGGAAACATTTTAAACCATTTAAGTGCAGTGTAAAAACACAGGAGCATCAACCATCATGGTCAGAGAATCTCATTTTCAGGTGCTATTAAGGTCACACAACTTCTATTGTCACTGAATCATGATCGGACAAGGTATTGTCGTAGATAATGGTAGAATAGCATTAAAGATTCAATAGGAAACTTTTATAAAAAATAACCTTTTATAATATTTGCTGTCACTATATCGTGACAATACAGGAGACAGAAAATCTGTGAAAAACAATCAAGTTCCTCTTCTTAGCGCTCCAAATTTATTTGAAAATGCAATAATAATAATGATTATAATGATTATGATTACGATGAATGATAATAATAATGATAATAATGATAATTAAATTCCAGAAACCAGTTTTTTCCCCCTGCAGACCATCAATCTCATGTCAGGATAGAGTGATACAGTTTAAGCAAATATCACAAAAAGTTTTTTTTTTTTTTTTAAATAAAAGTGACCTCCTGAATCTTTAATACAAGAGAAAAAAATCCCAATGGTAAAGTCATTATTTTTATTGCCTGCACCAAATGTTATGCTTAAGTATTTGAGTACCCATTGACAAAATATAAAATCCTTTCCACATGAAAATTTTGTAAAAAAAAAAAAAAAAAGCGAGAAAAAGAGAGAGAGTCGCAATCTTTAGAGCTGAAAACAAAAAAAAAATCTGTAGTTTACATCCACACGCAGCATCTTGTGAAAATGTGATTATGATGACGATAATAATGATGAAGGGGAGATAATGGTGAGGATCTTGGTGATGGGAGTGATAATGATGAGTGCTTCCGCCTTGAGGACTGCCGAGAAGGTGCAAACACTATCCGTGTGTGCATATTTGTGTGTGTGTTTGTGTGTGTGTGTGTGTGTGTGTGTGTGTGTGTTTGTGTAAGTGGGTCTGGGAGAGAAACAGGGAGTCGAATAATCCCATCCAAAAATAATGACACATTTTACAGCCTAATGGAAAGAAGCCATTCTGGTTTATGCCTTCTGCAAAAAGCCTGTCAAGTGTGTTTATGTGCCTTTCTCTTTATGTTCTCTGTAAATACTGTTATGTTATGTGTTGATAATGTGTTCGCCGCAAACCATTTCTTAAGATGTTCTGGATGCACGCAGGCTCGTATCTACTGTAGTCTGAAAACAAGGAGACATCTTTCTGTGTAAGAGTGATTCCAATACACATTATTGATTTTAAAAAAACATTATAAAGGTATATGGTCATTATTATAAGAATCTGGTACAGACAATCTCCAGATAATCACTTTCAGATTCAGTTTAAACTTTCTGCTGGGAAAACTGCAGCGTTATTAAAAAAAGAACTCTTTCTTCACTTCTACGCCTCTATTCTGATTCCAACATATAGAGATTTGTCTGTCATTTTGACAACTTGGGTTCGTGCTGCACATCATGCCCTCACAACTCTGTAGACTGTCATTACCCACTTTGCCTCGATTCCTGTCAGACATCGTGATTCTATCTGCTGCTGGATGTGAATCACATCCAGTCGTATCATTCATCCCCACAGAAATTCTTTGCATCTCTTTCTTTTAGACCCCCGGGCCAACCGTGTCAGATCGAGGGTCGGGGCCTTCAAAATTAATTATAGAATAAAATCAAAAATGTCCACACGCTGCAATAGAAATGTTGTGTTTATGTTGCTTTAAGCCGTTGCAAACAGAGAGAGAGGGAGAAAAAAGAAAACCCACAGTGGGTCTTAAATAAAAACACTATCTTAAATGTGACAGTACATTTTCCGCGGTCAAGATAGCGGTGAAATATACTCACTTACAGTTCCCAGTAGGTGCAACACAAAAGGTCTCCTGGGTGGGATTTGGGAGATAAACATTCAACACACACCACAATCGACTGTTCCACAGCATCAAGGAAAGCGCTTTGAAAATAATTTAGATACTGTTTTAGCAACTGAAAATCCCTCTGACTGTATGTCTGACTCCATTTTTTTTTTTTACTTCCCTGTTACTGACACACTCTCCCTAACACACACACACACACACACACACACACACACACACATACACGCACACATCCTGCAGCTAGTGGAGCATGAATTAGAGAGAAAAGAGCAGCTGTAAATTGATTTTTGAGCCGACATTTTATTGCTCTGCCTTACAGACACACACACACACATACACACAGATATATAGGGGTTAAAGGTCATGACAAAGCCAATTGGTAAGGGTCTGTGAAATCTGGCGTGTGTCTGTGTGTGTGAGTGTGTGTGTCTAGGGAGATGGGGTGAGCGATGTGTTACACGGATAGATTAAGGAGAGAAAACTGATGGGTGTCAGCTCCCCTTGACCTCCAGCAGATCCCTCCATCATGCTTGCTTTTCTTTCATCCGTCTCCATCTGTCTGTCTGCCTCCCTCTGTCTCTAACCAAACCCAATCTGAGATCATATTATAGGTATCTCCTGTTTTATTTCATATAGAAAGATCTAGGAACAACCATGGTTTTACCCCAGTCTACGTTTGGCTTCGCATCAACAAGCCTTTGCTTTATTTCATCATTATTCCATTACTGGCTGTTAGTGAGCAGTGCAAAGCTGCTCTTTTCTATTGGCGCAGTCAGAGTGACAGAACGGGAGATCCACAGAGAGAGACAGAGAGAGACGGGTTCCTTAATTAGCTACAGTTGAAAATAAAACCGGAACCAAGGCCTGAAGGTATTCACAACAAAATCATTCAAACTTGATCCAAGCCCGAAGGGTCCAACAAAGATCCATAATAGCATCATACTGACGGTATAAGTCTTGAGTCTGGTAATTATTTATGTCACATTTACATCATATGGTACAGAGGCCGATTAGGGAAAATGTGTGTCAGCTTCAGAATTATGGCAAGTAAGAACACATACAGAAATCTCAGAACAGAAATATGCTGCAAAGGAAAAAAAACATGCTAAGGGAAAGCCAGAACAAATGCATTAGCATTAAACACGCTTCAAATACAAAAACAATGCAAAGTCAAAAACACTCAAACACAGAAAACAAATGCAACAGAAAAGCAGTTTATCCAGTTAACGAAACAAGAGTCCTCCAGGCCTGTAGGGGGAGTGCTAAGTGGAACGGCTAACCAATCGAATCTTGAATCAGGGAGGCAAACCAGGAAGTGCATTAAGTTGCATTCCACCAAAAATGCCAACAGGGGGTGTTGACAGCGGTTGTAAAAGCATTTTGGTCCATTCATTTCAATACAAAATGAGAAAAACTTCTCACTAGATTTATTACCTCAAATTTTTTTCAGGACACTGGTCTAAATAGCTAGTAAAATATCTTCTTCAAGACAATTTGATGTTAATAGTGTATATAATGGCCCCATTTAGAAGAAAATAGAAGATAAAGGATCATATGATTTAGGGCGTGGCTACCTTTGATTGACAGGTCACGAACAAGATGAGCCGTCATCAGAATAGAAGAAAAGCAATTGGATTTTCATATGTGCTTTTAAATTGGCCTCATTTCTGAAGCTGCAGTTTGTCAGCCACTGTACATGGTGTGGATGGGAAATATTCCATGTTTAGTTTAGGCTCATGAAAGTTATGAAACACTGAGCTTTGACAATATAGCCCCATATCTGATACATGTGGGTTTAATTACTTTGTATATCAGACTTTGGGGGATGCATGATACATGTTTGTTTAGCATGTTGTCACTTTGTTGTTATTAAACGTCAAGTCAGAAATATGTACGGTATTCACAAATGAAGAACTGGTACATGCAGCTATAATATGACATAAATGCGTCATTGCTTGATGTCTATATAGACTCTATTTCTACAACACCTTGTATTTCTACAGCCATCTCTTTCTTTGTCAGCCCAACCACCCTCTAAGCTGTCAAGCTTCCCTGTGCAATTACAGTTTCCTGTAAGATAAAGTGTGATAACTGCCTTTCTGAAGGACACACTAAAGAATACAGTAGTTTCTATATGATGCTACAGAGCAGCAGAAAGAGACAAAACAAGAAAGAAAACTTTGTCCACATTTTCTTCACTTGAATAAATGACAATTTTTCATTTTTTGGTGAGGTCCACTGTCCCCCGTGTGTGTGTATTTCCATCAATACAACTTGTTGTTTAACCTCAAAGGACACAGTAGCAGTGCCCTATTTCATATTTTCCACGGAGAAAGGTAAAATACAGCAGAGGTTTAGACACATACACAGCGAGACACAATGCCCTGTCACTCCTGCTCTCTGTTCCTGTCTCTCTCACACTCACAGACACATGCACACAGGCAATGCACAAGCAACACACCTCTCTCTGTCTCTCTCTCTCTCACACACACACACACACACACACACACACACACACGTACAAAGAACCACCCAGAAATTGTTGAGTGTGTTTGGGTGCAGTGTAATCGCTGGAGCTGAAAAAGCAATGTGTCTGCGGTGACAGGTTCATTCAGGTGTTAGCTCCGTCCCAACCACAAGGCTCCAAAACAATATAACACTGTCCTCTAGTGCATACGCACACACACACACACACACACACACACACACACACACACACACACGCAACCACACACACACTAGAACATTGTTCGCCAACACTCAAAACCAACCAAACAAAACCACTGCAGAAGTTGACACTTTCTCACCGTCGTTGCCTGAGTGTTTTCTTCAGGCAATGCTGACCTTCAGCTATTATCCCTGTTACTGACACAGTGATGCGGGCTTACAGAGTCCGTCTGAGCGGGCCAACATGTGTCATCTGATCCAGTTTGACAACCTTGCTCCCAAAATGCTGTTTGGAGCCTGACTGGCCTTGGTGACAATGCATTTCTCTTAAAAAAAGAGTTCATTTTCATTTGAAATGGCTTAAATCAGCATTGGCAATCAACATTTGGATGAGGAATAGAAGAGGAAGTGAGCGAAAGAGAGAGAAGGCACATAAGAGGGTGACTTGGAGAGTAAACATGCCACAAATAGATAGAGATGTTGTGTTCCTTCTTTATTAAATTACGTTTTGTGTAATTGGATTGATACTCCTCTGAAGATACACATACATAACTACTGGCTGATCCGACTCCTGTCAGAAGATGGTCTTGAAACAAAAAGGAAAAACATATGAACTCCTCCACCTGCTTATATCTCTCAGCCCAGCATCCTGGGAGTTACATCTAAATTGGACGATCGGCACATCGCAATTTTAATGCAGGAACTGTATCATACCGTTTATGTTGCGAGGTTGGAGAACTACCTGGGGTGGTAGATGAGCATTAAGCAGCTATAATCATGATCTTTTCTTTTATATAACCAAGCATTTTACTTGCATAACCATAACCAAACTTTAATCAGATATAATTTGCCACAATCTTTCCATAATCTTGCCCAGACCACTGATCTTTGGGGTTTTGAGAAATTGTCAAGTATATCTGTCTAATAACCAACCTACTGTAGCCACCTATTTCTGCCTAAAATTAGCGCCGCCATGGAATAACACACTGGAAATGAAGCCATTATAAAATTTCACTTCACTAATTGTGGTCTACCAAGGCCATGGGCGAAACAACAAGTCACCAGGCAGTTCAGTCCTTGGTTGACTGGATGTGTCACTGCCTTCAAAGAAGAAAAAACCCCCAATTAAATTACAGAATATTACTAAAGACCAAATGTCAAAAGTTTCTTTTTATGTTTCATGATTTGCCAGAAATCTAAGAGACATCGTATAGGGGCTGTAACGGTTTGTGGATACTTGTCGTATCACCACAGTACGGGGATCACGGTCCAGTGCTGCAGAATACACAGTATGTCAACTGATGCATGCAATGTGGAATTAAACTTCAATGCATGGAAAACTTTTAGCTGTCAGTTACCAGGTACTGAGGTCAGTGCAACAAGCAGTTTGGCCAATGAATCAGTCACACTATGTATGACTATATTAAGTGTAATCGCACAGTTGGAAGATTGGACTGCGCATCTTACACATTAAAGTTCTTTGTCAAGTTTGATAACAAGGTAAACATATATGCCAATGTGCCTTCTTACAATTTAAACCCAATAGTGTCAAAGCTGTGTTTTGATGCTGTTAAAAAGCATTCTGGTACTGTTTAGTAAACCCTGTCTAAGGCAAAAGTATACGGGTCTGGGAGAAGAAAAGTGGTTACAGCACAAAGCATAAATTATTACAACACTTCACAAACAACTCTCTGAAAGCGGGAGAACACCTGAAGGTGGACTTTTGTTCTTGACTCAGCGGTGCTGCTGTGTTGCAGATAAGTGATACAGATAGTTTGATACTTGGCGAGACAGACAGATAGATACACATCTTTTGATAGTGAAAATTTCTCTTCCTACGGAGGCTGGCCTGGCTTAGCCTAAAAACCCAGATAAAAAGATACACTTCTGGCAGCAGAGAGTGTCTTGTGAGACATGCGGGCTGGACTCACTTGTGTGTAACTGGTTTGGCCCCTCTGAAGTCTCAGAGCTGATTAGGAGAGATGATTGACAATTTTTCCCTCTGTTTATCTATTTAGCCATCAATTAAATGATTTAGTTTCCAGGCTGGGTCAGCAGAGATAGAACCTTGTTTGCAGCTGCACTCATGCTGTTCTTGCCTCATTCTTAGTCACCTTCCTGTGTAACTGTCTTTTCACCTGCATGTCTGTCTCTCCATTTAATCAGCAGTTTATCTAGATTTTATGGCTGCCACTTTGATACAGACTGAAATATCTCAACAAATCTTGGATGGATCGCCATGAAACTTTGAGCAGACATTAACTGTCTGCAGGATGAATTCTAATGCCTTTGGTGACCCCCTCAGCCTCACAGAGCTACTAACATGGCTGCAGACTCGTAATATCATTGAACTACACAGACAATGACATCTTTAAAAGAAGACGCTGACTAAAGCCCCATTCACACAGGACTAGCATTACCTGGGGTCCTCCAGTAATTTGTAATTAGTGTGGAGGTCGTCTCATTCCTGTGCTTGTCAATAAAAAATTCCTTTGAAAATTCCTTACCTTACTTGGCCAAACACAGAGGTCAGGCAATATAAATACTAGCTTTGACTGGCAGATTTTTTTATTTTACTTTTAAGAAGCGAAAAACACTTTATAGACTTTTTTTCTTTTTATTGAAGTGAAATTTTTTCAGTGCTATTTCTTGGTTAAACATTGGCATTTAGAAATGAAAGTTCTGACAGGATTGTACTAGTTCAAATTCAGAAGTCTCATTATGCAACAAAATGTGGAGACCCC